>NC_057721.1:10023737-10101751 GCF_004010195.1 Chiloscyllium plagiosum
TCTGACCCCTACTCTGTCTCTCACTGACCCCCACTCCCTCTCCCCTCCCCCAGCTGTCTGTCTGGGCACCTTTCCTATGAGTCATGGGTCTAGCCGAGTGTAGGCTGGCCCCCTTAACCATGTCATTAGCTGAGGCCTGGTCACCCACCACCTTTTTCTGCTTTGAAACATCGAAGCCTTTGTTTCAGACTTTTCTGCCTTGTGTTCTCACGGATGTTTCGACGCAGAGATTTGTGCTCACGATGGAAGTGCATTAAAGTTAGCATGTTTACATGAACCTTCAGAGAGGGATTGCTCTTATCAGTTGCAGACTCTCGTTCACCACGTAGCGAGTGTTATCAGCGACTCCTTGAGACTGCACCGCAGGTACGTTCAGAGAGGTCCATCCACAACGAGAGCAATGAATATAGAAGCAGGAAGTGGAAGTCTGCAGAGAGAGGGAGTTTTTTTTGTATGTGTACTTTTCTGTTCTGATTTTAGCCACACAATTGAAACCAGCTGTAAATTGTAGAATATAAATGATCTAATAACTATCACTCCTTGACCTATTAGGCCTCCCCTAATCAACTCCTGGCTGCTCAGAGCATTTAACAATGCGTTTACATGGGCTGGAATGAGTGGTATGCCAAGCATTCCTTGTACTAACGCCCTGGGGCTGGGTATTTCCAATGTGCCAGACATGACTGCTGTGGACACTGTTGTACAATAGCTCTTGTATGCTGCTGCAGTGAGGTTCAGGAAAGCCTGAATGTGCTGGCTCCTGGGAGCAGGCAGTGGAGCTAACGTTGCAAAGCCAGGGCTCCAAAGGAGGCATCGAGCAGGGGTGCAGTTTGGAGCTGCCCTTCTGCCGCCTCCTGCTGAGGGTGTTGCCAGCAGCTACAGCCAGCTGTGTGTGCGATTCCACTCTGCTTCCAGTCAGACCCACTGGCGGAAAACTGATTCTGTCTTTTGCGCAGCCTTGCAGTGAGAAAATGTTGGCCAGGCAAGGAGGCTGAATCTTAACAACAAGGAGGCCACATTAGCTTTTACCTCACACTTCCTCAGCCAGGGCACTCTGCTTACTGCGGGCTGTGAAAGCCACCTTTGTGTATTCACCCACTGGGTTTCAATAGGGGTACAGAACAGCACCATCCAAAAAATGAAAATGACACCTCAATCTCGTTTTAAAACCCTACTGCCTTGTGCACGTTTCAGTGTCATCTTGTACAGAGAAACTGCCTTGATCACCCAGTACACTGGAGAAAGAAAGGAGTTGCCGTTCAGTAAGCATTTTAAAGAAATTATGATGTGGAGGGTTTTAAAGTGTGGGACATTTTATTTTGTAAGGGGCTCCGGTAAACTTTCTGCATGGCCTCACAGCAAGGCAGATCATTGTAATTTATATTTAAAATTGCTACTTTCCCCTCCCTTTTCTTTCAGTGTAAAGAAAACAATTTGAGTTGAGCCCTGTCTCTAAACTTTTCTGATCTGCTGCTATTTCCTCCCATCTGAACAATGGGTTTGGCATACTCCATTGAAGCTTGGAAAGTACACACGGATGCTTGTTGGTAACAGGAAGCCTTTATTATTAGTAATAGTTCCTTCAGAGTTCCTTCTGGTCTAACGTTGAGCTGCAGGTTTACAGTAAAGTTTGAGTGAACTCTCCCTGCCTTTCTGCAGGCGGGAGTTGTTTTGTTCTGTCATTTACGCCGTGTTGAGTGAACATTGCGATGGAGAGACCAGGGATTGTTCACCTCGGCGCAAAGAGAAGATTCACAGGATTTCTGAGCTATTCGCTCAAAGCTCTGAGGGGCTTTCATAGAATAAGTAATGAGAAACTGTTTTGCACTGGGGTCACCAGAGCACACTTGAGACAATTGACAAAGAACCAGAGGGAAGGTTTCTTTTGTCTGTAGGGAGGAACGTTCTAGAATGTACTGTCTGAAAGGCTGGTGGTTTGCAGATTCAACAGGGACTTTCAAGAAGGGAATGGATAAATACTTGAAAAGTAAAAAATATGCAGGGCCTTTTGGAAAAGAGTTAGGGAGCGAGTTTAATTGGGTAACTACTTCAAAGGGCTGTACAGAGCGAATGGATGGAATGGTCTCCTGTGATCAGATGTTTTAGTTCTCTTTTATATCCTTGTTATTGATGTGCTTTATTGGAATCCGTAAAATATGATGCTTGATTAAGCAGGCACTCATTGTTTTGCCATATTGCTTTTTTGCCAGTCTGTTATTGATTTCTGTCTCTCCTCCCACACCCCGATTCCGCCTATGTATACAAGATCTTTTGTTGTGAATATCTGTCTTGTTTTAACGATTCATGTGATTTCCCCATGTGGAAAGACTTAACTCCAGTCATCTTTCTGTTTGGGATGTTTGGCCCTTGCAGATGCCAGTAATTGAAAGAATTGAAATGGTTCAGGTTTTTGTGATAAATTGTGTGTGGTTTATTGTGTCCTTGCAATGATACAAAACTGGAGTTTTGTCTGGTTTACGGAGCATGGAATGCTGATCAGCAGCATTCCTCTTCCGCATCTGTCTCCAAAACCATGGACCGTACCAAAGAATATTCGCTCTGCAGACTGCATACTGGAATAGGAAATACCCACAGTCACAGAAAAGGTACTTAAGCAATAACTTACTGTTCCAGATAGCACAAAATTACAAGACCACAAATAGGTTGGTCTCTTGGGATAGATGGAATGATAAATACTGGATTTCTAAACCTCTTAATAGCATCTATAAACTAGCCAGGACTCGAAGTACAAGCTTTATATCTGCTTGCTCTTTTTTGGAGCTGCAGTAACTTGGGAGGTGCGAGCTCAGAACTGATACACTAAATCAGTTTTAAATTATCAGTGTCGTCTTCATCCTCAGTCGGATCTGACCGTGAAGAAACCATGAGAGAAAGGGGGTTGGGAAGAGAGAGAGAGAGAGAGAGAGTGTTTGTGAAAAAGTAGGAGGGGGGACTGAGAGGAAAATAATCTAATAGGAGGCATCACAGAAGGCTGAGTAGGGTTTGAGGAGGTGGGGTGAATGGTGGGAGAGGTGGCCAAGGGGTTGAAGAATGTACAATCTAATTTAAAGCAAATACTTGGAAACCGTTGCCACATCTGAGTTAGGTTTTCGTTTTAGGCCCTTGCCCGACATGTTTGCAATTATGGTCAAAGAAGTGAGCTGCTACCTGTCATAAGTAATGATGTGGAGGTGCTGGTGTTGGACTGGGGTGTAAAAGTTTAAAAATCCCACAACACCAGGTTATAGTCCAGCAGGTTTATTTGGAAGCACTAACTTTCAGAGCAGTGCTCCTTCATCAGGTAACTAGTGGAACAGGATCATAGGACGGAGAATTTATACTAAAAGATCCAAGTGTCATACAACTGATGCAATATATTGAGCAAACCTAGATGGCTGTTAAGTTTTTAATCTCTTAGAATGGGGATGCAGGGTTTTAATTCATTAATCCTGTGTTCTATGATCCTGTGGCACTAGTTACCTGATGAAGGAGCAGCGCTATGAAAGCTAGCGCTTCCAAATAAACCTGTTGGACTATGACCTGGTGTTGTGTGATTTGTAACTTTGTTGGAATTAAGAAAGATAATTCACAGAGAGAAAGGAGTTAGATCTGTGCAGTGCCCTTTTGAATTGAATGCCTTCCACTTCAATGTGCTAGTATTTCTCCCCATTGGGCAAGCTAGCTCTGGGCAAAGGAGATGCCTAATTATTGGTGAGAATACAGAGTTACGCTGTTAGGTGGATTCCCTCTATCCAGGGTTGTAATGAAGAAACAGAGAGGCTCATGTTTTTCACTCTGAAAAGGAGAAATGTTTAAGTTATTAAAAATGAAGGGCTTACATTTCGACAGCACCTTTCGTAAGTCCTGAATACACTAAAACTAATGATGTGTTTGATGTAATGTTATAAATATACACTGTACTCCGCAAGGTCCCATTTAAAAACAACAATTACCATATCGACTTGACTGAGTGATGTTAGCTGAGGGATTAGTCGTGACCAGGGTACAGGGAGAGTACCACTTCTCTCCGTTGAATAGCACGATTGCCATTTTAAGATCAACCCAAGGGTGTAAATATTGGATCTAGGCATAAGATGACAGCGGTGTTGTAGCACTCCCTCAGTACTGCACTAAAGTGTCAGCATGGATTTAATCCTGGTTGGGAGAGGGGGCTGACATGTTTGCACTGGCTTTCAGAGCTCCTTCATCAGGTGGACTATAAGATCACATGACACAGAATTTGTAGCAAGAATGTTTGCTGTGTCTTTACAATCTTATATTCCACAACCACCTGATGAAGGAGCGTCGCTCCGAAAGCTAGTGTGCTTCCAAGTAAACCTGTTGGACTGTAACCTGGTGTTGCGAGATTTTTAACTTTAGCAATAGATCTGTCACGTCAGCCACAATCTTACTGAATGGCGAAGCAGGCTTGAGGGGCTGAATGGCCTACTCCTGTTCCTATATTCCTATTAATTAGTCTGTAACAAATCAGTTACAACAGGAAGGAATCACAATGGTGAATGTGAGAACAGTGCCTTTTAATATTGTTTCCATGTGTTCAATATGAATTTCCCAGCTCTTGACATATAATATGGATTTGCTTATTTTGAATCCAATTTTTCAACGAATTTGTTTTCCTCCTGTATTTGCATAGTTCTATTTCACAAACTACAGGGGACTATCTAACTGCTTTATTCTCTTCAAATTTGCATTTCCTCTGTCAGTCTAGCTTTTGTAAAATCCATCGGTTTCAATGTTATTCATTGGTTGACGTTTGTTTCGAAAAGTGCATTTGCTTTTGAGAAAGCATTGACTGTTGAAAATTTGGAATGATGTTTCCCAGACATGGCCAATATCTCAATGGCATTATTGAGAGATTTTGAAAAGTAAATGAGGAAATTTAAAATTTATGGTGATATAATTATTTAAAATAATCCCAATAATATTCTGACATAGGCAGAGTGGTGGCTCAGTGGTTAGCACTGCTGCCTCACAGTGCCAGGGACCTGGATTCAATTCTAGCCTCGTGCAACTATCTGTCTGTGTGGAGTTTGCACATTCTCCCCGTGTCTGTGTGGGTTTTCTCCGGGTGCTCCGGTTTCCTCCCACAGTCCAAAAATGTGCAGGTCAGGTGGATTGGCCATGCTAAATTGCGCCATAGTATCCAGGGATGTGCAGGTTAGATGGGTTGGTATAGGGATATTGGGTCTGGATGGGCTGCTGTTTGGAGGGGCATTGGGGATATGATGGGCTGAATGGCCTGCTTCCACACTGTATAGATTCTATGATTCTCTTCTATGATCTATGAAACCTGACCAGTTGCTAATGAGAAACGATAGTTGATACCTCTAGATGTTGAGCAGTGACATAGTGACCCCTAATGTTCGGTTTTTCTTCTTCTGGTCCTCTGATCTCAATTAATGTTGTTTCTTCTCGTTTCTGCTTGCATGCATAATTATTTTTTTTAAAAACCTTTGATGACTCTGGCAAGCGAGGCCTTTATCTTGTTGCAAAAGCCTATGAGTTAGTGACTGAACTGTTTGAGATCCGATGAGGTGAGAGTGCAGTTAAAATCCACCTTCTAATTGACAGAATTGCTGTGGGGTTTGTGTGTCCCAATATTCTGTAAATTGTTAATACCAATTGTTTGTGCTGAGCGATGGACTGTAAAGCAATAGTCCACAGAGAGCTATAGGCAGGGCCGAGGATGGTGACGATGAAGCCTCCAACATTCTTTCCACCCTGTGGATGTGGCTAGAGTACTCCCCAGTTTGGCTACATTCTGATTGTACCTCCCTTGGGTATTACTCCTGAGGTGGGTTTTGAACCCAGTACTTCTGGCTTAGAGGCAGAGACATGACCGTGCTACAAGATCTCTTTTTCCCTCTAATGGAGAGATAAGAGAGAGAGAGGACTGTTTATATGTAACTGCAGAGGTAAATCTGAGCAAGTGTGGGATAGGGCGATGAGACCGGCCTCCACAATTTCCTGCCCTACTTAATACTATTACAATCTTTCGAAGGATTTTGTACACCCTGAGAACATTAAGGTTCTGTGTAAGGTTAAAATTCAGCACAGTACTAGGCCCATTCGGCCCACTGGTCTCGGTCATTTTTTCTCCTCCACAACAGCAACAGAATTCTCCTTTATGTATCTACAGCTCCCTTGCAAGTACTTATCTCTGCTGTGCATCTCAACTCAGTTTGGTAGCAAGTTCCAAACATGATATAATCCCCCCCACCCCTATTTCAATCCCTCACCGATTTTGTCCTCCGAATGATGCTGCATGTGTAATGTATGCACAGCTGTGCAATCGCCTGGAAGGTGCCACACTGTCCTCTCTTAAACCATCCCAATTAAAACCTTACCAAGCAAGGCTTCACAAAGACATTTAATGGTTCTGGCCACTCCAGTGAAGAGGCTGTGCACAGTGGCAACAGTTTGGGGGGCAAATTGCCTGTGTAATGTCTCTTTTCCCTCTCATGCCAAACTACCACTACTCATCATTCTGTGGATCCCTGGATGATTTTTTTTTCCTCTCCCCGTCAGGTTTTTTGTCCTCGGGCCAGCTCCATCCTTACTCACTCAGTGTTGGGAACAGCTAACTCGTCATACAAATAGAGGGCAAGGCCTCAGCTTGATGCCTGTATTATTCGCAACATGTCAAGTCAAGTGTTTATTTTCTTCGTACAGGGTGCCTCAGATTTCCAAACATCCTACATACAAATGCTCGTATTTAAGAACGTGATTCCATACAGTGGTATAAGTTTAAAGATCTGACATATGAACATTTCCTGTACTTACAATGGCTGTTTTATATTGTCCTGTTTTGTTCTGACTTGCACACGAGTGGACTTGCGGATGGACTTGATCTGGGGACTGCCTGTACTTACTCTCTGCCTTCACTGACGCAAATTGATGGTCCTGAAGGATTGGTAGAGTTGTCTTTTTTTTTTAATTTGAGGAACGGCTGCCAACACAGTTTTTCAGGGCCTTTGACTTGCATGGAGATCCTGTCCTTAAAAAAATTCTTGAGCAACCACCAATGAGAGGTGAACTGAGAGCTGATATGTGCTCAAACATGTAAGAAAATGAAACCATTGGAAATCATCCAGCAGTTGGTAGCATTGTGACAAGATTGCACATATTGAATTGTTTGTGTCCGGTTATGCAAATAGACAAAGTTCTGAAACCGCAAAGTATAGTTTTCTTATCTATCCTGAGGGCGTGCTGTGGCTACACATACGATTGTACCAATGTAAAGGAAGACTATATCCTGGCTATTATAGACAGAATCGCTGCACTCTTTACAGTACTTTGTCCTGTGTTGGTCTTTGCCTTGACTCAACTCTTAGCAGGATATCAAAGCAGCTGTTAGTCATTTTATCAATTTCCGCCAAAAACCCAAACCACCCTATTGGAACTGGAGCTACAGGTAAACTCTGCACTGTTATCCAAAGATATAAAGCATAAAAGTGATTAACTAACTGGAAGAAGCAATCTAAGTAAGCTAGTGGACTTGCAATTCAGAGAACATGAGTACAAGTTTGAACATATTTTCTTTAAGAGATCTAGAATTAAAGAGCAGGATTCAATGAAAGTGGTCTTACAATTATGGGAATGCTCGGAAAATTCGCTGATATGCTCTTAGTGGGAAGAAACCTGCAATCCTTTCATGTCCTGTCTCACATGTGGCCCAGATCACGCTACAACAGTGTGGACCCTTGACTGTCCTCTCAAATGACCAAGCAAACCACCCATGGAGTACACCTCATGGACTGTAATGTTCTGAGGGGTTCCACAACCGTCTTCTCTGGAAGGGGTCAAGCAATAAATACTGCGTTTGCCAGCTCTGCTCCCGCTCTAAGAATGAAAATTACATTTAATGGAAGCACTGTTGCAGCTAAGCTTGTATTTTGTTTTTAAATTGGCTCACGCTTTGAGAAATTTAGGCTTGGAGTGAGGTGCGAATGTGCTTAAACGAGTTAGTGGGCATTGCTTTACAATGGATAAGACTTGGGTATTGTCAAGTCGTTTTAGCGGTGAGATTGACACAATCCAGTCCTTCGCAGCTGGTGGATGGAGTTGTAACAAAAATAGCAGCTTTTTGTTTTCAACAAACCGGTGCTGATGGATTGGAAAGGTTTGAGGAAAGAGATCAGAATTCCTTTACTGTTCATAGCTGCAGAGTAAACCTTTCTATGTGATGGTCCAACACAATTGGATTAAACATTGCGCTCTGTGATTATGAATGATGAATGTGTTTACCCAGTGCACAGAATTCCTCTGGCCTCTTTAAAGAATGTGCTAATTGTTGAAAGTGGATGAATTATTTCATTAAAGTGGTGGAGGAATTCTATCGGAACTTTTTTCCACTTTCACTGTTCATGTTGCTGGATGTGGTTTCAAAGGGAGGCAGTGGCACAATGTAATGTCACTGGACTTGGTTAATTAACCCAGGTTCATGTTCTAGGGACGTAAGTTTGAATCCCATTATGGTTGGTGGTGAAATTTGAATTCAGTGAAGAGCTGGCCTAATGCCAACCATGTAACTGCTGTTGACTGTCATCATAACCCATCTGGTTCACAAAGTCCTTTTAGGGAAGGAAATTTCCCGTGAGCATATTTGACTCCAACCACATACGTTAAATTTCATACAGTGGTCTACAGTGCCTCTGTCTCTGAGCAGTTAGGGATGTGTAATAAATGTTGACCTAACCCATGTCCTGTGATTTAATTTGAAATAAAAACCACTCATAGTAGTGAATTTGGAGCTGTGAATCACCTCAAAAAGTCAATGTGCTGATTGCTGACTTGTTGAATGTTTTGGGCCATTTCCAATTGAGAATATCAGAATAGGAATAGGCCATTGAGGTTGTGATCCTTCATGATTCAATTGGAACATGATTGATCCAAATCGGAGTTCCTTTTTGCTCTCTTTCCCTTTGTACCCTTACCTAATAAAAAAAAAACTTCTGAAAATTTGAATTGATTTAAATTGAATTTGATTTTTGTGGGGGAAAATCTCTCTGTTTTTGTTTCTCTCTATTGAATCCTTCTTTCATTTTTAACGTGGTGATTAGGTCACCTTCAGTCCTCAAGGGAATACAAGCGAAGTTTATGAAACCTATGCTTACATTGAACCCCTTCCATCTGATTGTTGCTCTGTTGAACAGCATGTGTTACTGTGCCTTCAAGGCTATTTACCTTTTATTGAGGTAAAGTGCAGGCAACATTTGTCAGATGGCAAAATCCAACCACATACATTAAATTTCATACAGATGCAATTGAAATGTTGGAATAAGTTATGCTGCTGTTGGTGTATAAGTTCCAGATTATCCAGTGATGAATGGGAGAGCACTTTGAAAATGTTCTGGTCCAAAGATGTATCTGGCTCAGAAGAATACCCTTCAGCATGAGCTAGCTCAGAAGTTTCCAGATAACTGGAACTCTTCCACTTATTCACCAGTGTGTTAATGGAGTCTTTGCAGAATACTAAATGTTGGGTACTACCCAACACCTCTTGAGAAGTTGCCTGGAAGGTTCATCTCGTCAATCTGAACTCTGCACCATTTTTAAAATGAATATGAAATCTCCATCTGCACAGATGGTGACCTGATGTAGTGACTCACAGTTAACGATTCTGGTGGGTCTTGTGTCACAGCATATTGAATGGAGTGACAACTACATGTTAAGGCTGCTGCTGATGGCTGAATGCTCCCAGAAAACTGGAGAGCTGTTCAATTAATCAATCCAGTTTTTCAGTAAAATGACAAATACATTGCCTTTGCCAGGTTACTTCCCAAGTGAGAAAATTGAAAGTTACCCCAATCATGAGTGACAATTGTCACATCATATAGTGAAGACGCACACATAACCAGCAGCCCAGGACTAAACCCGTATTGCCTTTCATAATTTTTCTTCTGATGTCTTTTCATAACTGAATCCTTCAGAATTTGTCTACTCTGTGATGTCATGACTCCTTCTGAGTTAATGAACTGATCAACCATCTCTTGCTGATGTTTGCATCATTCCAACTTTGGCACAGTCATGAGTTCGAGACACCTTTTGCTTCAGAGAGCTGCTCCCTGATTGCTAGTTCATCATTGGTAATACGTTTGCTACTGTTTTGGAAAAACCCTCATTTATTCATTATTTGCTATGTATTCTCAACATAGAAAACCCAACCCCCATGATTTATCTGTTGGAAGGAAGGGACGTTCAGGTCATATCTTGCATGATATCAGAATGCCCCCGAATTCTTCACCGTCAGTAAAGCTCTTCTGAAGTGTGGGCACAAATGTAGAAAATGTGGCAAATAATTTTATGCACAGCAAGATCCCACAAACGGGAATGTGACGATAATCGGATAACCTCTCTTAGTAACTTTGTTTTAAGGAATATATATTAGCTTGGACACTGAGGAAGAGCTGCTCCTTTCTGTGAATAGTGTCATGGGATCTTTTCAACTAGCTGTGAGAGCATTGCTGAAATGAGGTGTCCGCTTGGATTATGTGCCACAGTGTCTGAAGTTTACTCCTGATTCAGAGGTGCGGATGCTATCCATTGGGCCATGGTTAACAGTCAGCTGATTTCCTGACTTAGCTTTACCTGCTTTTGGTCATTTGCTCTAAATATGCTTGAGCTTTGCTTCTTGAAGCATATCTTCACTGCTAGCTTTGCATAACCCTCACAATTTACACTGTTACACATATCCCATGTAACATTCCATTCCCCTCTCTAGTTTTTCTTCTTTCTTATGAAGGCACAAACACTTGAATTGCTATCACTCTCTCTCTCTGGTTCCTGGCTCACATGGCTTGCTTGGGTCTGCCAAACTAGACTGTTGTGTGTTCACATCATAGGGTGGGATTCCACTTTGATGCTACCTGTTCTCATGTGATGTTCAAACAATTGAACTGTAGTGATTGGGATTTGGACAACTTGGCTCACTGACTGTCCAGCCCTTCATCCCAGAGGGGCAATCGCTGCATCTCCTATAAATTGAGTGGCCATTTTGATCTGTTGTCTCAGCAATGTTTAGATGTTCAGATATCCCCTTCCCTGTGCATATTTTAAAGGGAAAGAAACATTTTTGTCTGCAATGAAATGGCCCACATTTCATTTTCATTCAGTAAAGAATTTTGAAAGTCAAAGTAACACGTTGTCTCTGAACTCTGCACCCGAATCTATGATCATAGCTATAAATATTGGCAAAAGTTGGTTTATAAAAAACTTCCCCTTCAGGTGAGTGGATAATCTATTTCCTGATAAGTCATTCACTTCTATGAATCCCCACATTCTTTGAGACATTGGACTGAATAGTTTTTATCTCCTGATTTGATTTTGCTGAACAAGTATCATATGAAATATCTCAAAAACATCTCAGGATGGTGGAGCTGGGCATTGAATGTGGTCTTGCCATGTTAACCGTATCCAGAGAACAAACTGGAAGAAGCCATTGTTGCCTGTAACTTTACCATTTTCAGTTTTACAAAAGAAAACCCCGTGGGCACTTGAAATCTGAAAGGAACATTAAAAATGGCTGGAGTAACTCTGGAGGTCTGGCAGCACCCGAGGAGGGAGAAACAGAGTTGGCATTTCAAATCGATGATCTTTCTCGTAGGTTTTTTCCAGAGCCACTATGTCACCTACATGTTAATCATTTAAACCTTAGTTGAATCTGCTTATTTTAAATTATCATGTTATGTTATCCTCTGTTAATGTTAATCCTGAATATGCAAATGTTTCAATGAAGCAAATTAAAAGTCTTTTAGACGCCTTGGTTAGTTGTATTATGTGCAGTTGATGGAACTATTCTTAATTTCTGTAAAATTTCTAACAACGTCTTGGCTGTGTTTGAGGGTGTTTCAACTTCTGTTACGACATTCTCTGCCTTTTAATATCACAAAGTGCTTATTCAAATTTGATGAATTCTTCTAGTCCAATGCCAAGTTGTGTCTAGTTGCCTGGGAGATTGCTACAACTGAAATCTTCTTTTACTTGCTTCAGTCCTTTCTCTTGCTGTTTACTTCTTTCTCTTCACTGAATGTCCAATTCCCTGAATAAAAGCAAAAAAGAAACTTTTAAAGATGCTTTTCCACAGTTCTGGATATAACGAGAAAGCCTGGACTTCCTTGCTTGGTTAAGTTGCTTAAATTCAGAGTCTGTATACATTTAAAGCTTCCACCCTTTGTTTTTTCAATCTCCCACCTTTAAAACAGGCAATGAACTGGAAAAGAAACACTAAGCCCATTGCTTTCAGAAATCGCATGTAACTTCTTGCACTGTGCTCAATCCTTGTGGATGATTTTCCCACTGCATGTACAATATGTTAATATTCTCCAAAGCTTTCCAGGGGAATTTCTCGAATTTTCAGAGCTTCAACCCGACTTTCCAAGCCGTATTTTTGAAACTCTCTCTGGTCAGTTTTACTACTAAGGCTGAATTGTATATATCACATAAACCATTGTGTTAACCAGATGAGAGGATGTAAGGTGAAATTTAATGAGGAATGTAACAGGTTATGAGAGGCTTTGATATTGCAAGAAAGAGAACTTATTTCTAATTAGAGTAGAGTTGGTAACCAGAGAACACAGATTTAAATAGTCCCCTCTGGCTCTTTCACTGACTATCATTTCCTTTTAATGCACTAAAATTATGATGATCTGGAATGCATTGTTTGAAAGGATAGTGGAAGCAAATTCAACAGTAACATTTGCAATGGGATTTCAAAATATATCTGCATGGTATGTTAAGTGATCAGAAGGGAAGCTGTTGATTTGTTACTATATCCTGGATAGACAAATGATATAATTAACAGAATAAAGGTTCTGCTTCTTTCAAGTCCTTTTCAGATCAATTGTTTTGTCGATTGGAGATATTCTTGATTCCTTTAAACAGGATTGCTAAGCACTTTGTGGCTGTATCTGTTTTGACTGCTCTTATGAAGTGAAAAGTCTATTTTTGATCATGGCTACTTAGAAAAGGAGGATGTTTCACAGCTATGGGTTTGGAGGAGAGATGTGGGACAAAAAAGATGTAACTTCCAAAGGACTGGCACAGACTTGGTGGGTGGAATGTCTGTCTGTGTGAAACATTTTAGCTTCTGTTTATGGAAGTGGCTGGTGAAAGTGGGAATTGCATCTGCTTTCTGGTCTCACTTGAGATATGTTGATTTTGAGACTGTATCCTCCAAAATTTGATCAGAATGCAATAAGTAACTTACCCTATTTTTACCCATTGTCTTTTGTCTTTTGTGTGAAACCTGATCTCTTGCTCTCTCTCTCAATTTTTTTCTCTAATGGAAATAAGGTCTGTTCCTGACCACCAAAGCGCAAGTACTATGCATGCTGGGAATATGAAATAAAACAAAAAATGAACCAGAACAGGATCCATCCTCCTGATGGATTAATTAATTCATCACCACCTCCTGTTTTCTGTTGCTGTGGTCGTGTGCAATTGTGTTCGTTAGTTTGCCACTGATGCATAAACCATAGCGCGATTTGTAACTCCATTTCAGAATTTGCTCAGATTCTTTTTGAAAGTGTGCTTAAGACTTACCATTGTGTTAGCTTCTTGGAGAATTCCAATGGATTTGTGAGCAGTGGTCTATTTCTTCCAAAACCAAGTTTGACTTCTCCTGATTGGTTTAGGTGCTGATAAAATGCTTTCAATAATAGCTTCCACTACAGATGTGAGGGTAAATGATCTGCAATACCTTGGATCCTGCAGCAATTTAAAACAAAATCTTGTTTTTTTTTTCTAATCCCCCTCTACTCAGGCAGAGCCTCTCTGTTTGTGGATCTCTTTTTGTTGGAATCGTTTGAGGAACCCATTGACTAGGAAGCGATCCAATGCTGTTGCTGCCATCCTTTGGAATCTTGGATGAGACCAGGCACAATGTGTATCTGTCTGATTATGCTGAAATGTTGTGGGTAAAACAAAATCTTGTTTTTTTTTTCTAATCCCCCTCTACTCAGGCAGAGCCTCTCTGTTTGTGGATCTCTTTTTGTTGGAATCGTTTGAGGAACCCATTGACTAGTAAGCGATCCAATGCTGTTGCTGCCATCCTTTGGAATCTTGGATGAGACCAGGCACAATGTGTATCCTGACTGATTATGCTGAAATGTTGTGGGTCTTGAATTTGAAGACCCTTCATATCTTTGTTGGTTGAGATCAATCCTAATCTTGCATCCATTAAATATTCTACGAGGTCATTGTACTTAAACTGCTGCCGACTAGTTGAAAAGAAATCTCCCAAAATGACTGCCTAAGTTATTTGTTTTTTGTCATTTTCTGAGTCCAATAGCATACTAACCTAATGCTGAGGGCTATTGAGCAAACCCTTTTCTCTTCCTGATGGTCTGACAAGCAATTAGTACCATTCTCAATTTGCTTCTTCCCTTTAAAGCATTTTCCTTAATGGAGCTCTAACCGGAGCTTCTGATATCTCTGTCTTTGCCGTAGCTCATTAGTTCTGAAGTTTGAACCTTTCTATTGGCTGTTAACACCCAAACGTACAACCATTTCCCATGTTTTCCCAATTCTACTAAATACCTTAACAATCTGTTCTCTGAACTAACGTCATACCAGTCCTGCATTGTGTCACGTCTGCCTTTCCTGTTGTTGGCTTAAAATGCATCCTCCCCTTCTGAGCTGAAAGACATTGTTCTTAGTTTTTCCTAATTTACACCCTTTTAGAATTTTACAGCACGGCAATTGCACTACAGTCTCATCCCCTGGTGTTTTTAATGGCTTAAATAATTTGATTCTCTGTATGTTATGTATATATGTATCTGCTGCCATCCACTTGATTTGAGCAGGGTAGTTTTCCTCACTAAATTCTTTTGAAATTAAATAATAATTCAATTCTGAATCATGTGAGGGGTCTTGTGGAACACACAAATAAATCACTGCAGAACTATAACTTTGAGACCGGCAAAGGCATAAGCTAAAACATCACAAACTTTGCTTCGGGGGCATGCTCATCACCAGTGTCCCACTTCTTCATATCTTCCTTCTAACTGGAATACAATATTCAACAATGGTGTATAAACCCCAGTGGGATCTTTGCTTCCCCCTCAATACATGCCAAGAACTCTGGATGCCGGAAAGCTGAAAGAGAAAGTTCTGGTCAAACTCAACAGGTCAGGCAGCATCTGTGGAGAGAAAGCAGAGCCAATATTTTGGTCCAGTGGCCCTTCTTCCGAACCAGAAGGAGCTAGGGAAATGTACATGTGCTGAAGAGTAAAGGACAAAGTGATAGGTGGAGATGGAGCCCCGAGAGAGACCAGCAGATGGGCAGACGAAGGGATGGAAAGGCAGACCTTTGAGCTAATGCCCGAAATGTCGATTCTCCTGTTCCCTAGATGCTGCCTGACCTGCTGCGCTTTTCCAGCAACACATTTCCACCATGTTCTCTTGCCAATATCTCCGTCTCGGGCTTGCTGCAGTGCTGCAATGAAGCTCAGCGCAAGCTGGAAGAACATTATCTCTTTTTTTCCACTTGGGCACCCTGCAGCCTTCAGGACCCAGCATTGAGTTCAACCTTTTTAGGGCCCGAGCACCCTCTTACATATCCTTTCCCCACCCCCATACACCAGATATCATGTGGGCTGCTTTCAGCACAATCAACCCATTATTACTCACTTATGGTCCCCCATAATCAGCTTTTCTCCTGCCCTGACACATTGTTATCCATCCCTTCATGTTCATAACTGTCAGCCTGTCTGCCCCTCTGCCTCTGAACTCTCTCTCTATCCTTTTGCATAATCCTTTCTGCCCCCACCCCTCATCTCCAGTAAATATGCCACCTTTTCCTAGTTGCTAATTAAGGGTCACTGGACATAGGCGTTAACTCTGTTTCTCTCACCACAGATGCTGGTGAGTTTCTCTAGCAAGTTCTATGTTTTGTTTGCTTTCAGCTCATCCTTCTAAACCCCACCTGGGATGGTGTGCAAACCCCACTACTTGCTTTCATTTCTAACTACTGTAGTAGCATCGTCGCAACTCCTCAGCTTAACCTGGCCCATGGTGTGTTCTGATTAGATTAGATTAGATTCCCTAGCGTGTGGAAACAGGCCCTTCGGCCCAACAAGTCCACACCGACCCCCGAAGAGTAACCCACCCAGACCCATTCCCTATGCTCTGGGTGTCCAAAGCCCATTGTCAAGAGTCTGTATTAGAGATCTGTGCTCAGTGACTGTGTGTCACCTCTTATTTATTAATATTTGCAACCAATCTTCATTCACAGCAAAGCAGGTCCCAGGATTCGAGCTGTGATCCCGTCCTGATCCTGTGTGGACTCCACAAGGATTCCTGGAAGAGGTGTCCATGTGATTTCTAGTTAATATTTCTGCTGTCTAAAAGATGCTCCAAGTGAGCTCGGAGGCTCAGTGGTTAGCACTGCTGCCTCACAGCACCATGGGCCCGGGTTCAATACCTGCCTCGGGTGACTCTCTGTTTGCACATTCTCCCTGTGTCTGCGTGGGTTTCTTCTGGATGCTCCGGTTTCCTCCCACAGTCCAAAGATGTGCAGGTGAATTGGCCATCCTAAATTGCCCCTAGTGTTCGGTGCATTAGTTAGGGGAATGGGTCTGGATGGGTTACTCTTCGGAGGGTTGGAATTGATTTGTTGGGCTGAAGGGCCTGTTTCCACACTATAAGGAATCAGATCTAATAGACATCATAAAGTCATTGAGTCATCAGTTTGAGATTTAGACAGGTTTTGGTCAGGATAGCTGGTTTCCTTCTCCAAAGGATATTAGTGAATGAGTTTTTTTAAAAACAAAAGTCTGACAGCTTATGGTTACAAAGTTGTTTTAATTGTATTCAAATTTTTAACGAGTCACCATGGAATTTGAACTCCTTCTCTGGATTGCTAACTCGATACCATAATCAAGACACTATCATCCATTTTAGTTACTGGAGTTGTAATTGGGGCAATAGGGCAAGCAACACGTTTCACTGTTACTGGATGACATTGAACACTTTGCTTGAAGGACCAGGGATTTTCCTGCTCATTGGCATCAGCAGTCTCGTCTCTCTTTCTCTCTCTAGTTTTTAAACAGATGTGGAGGAGAAATGAGAGTGTTTCCTGTCAAAGATTTCAAATCTGCAATTTGTCGTCTTCAATAGAGTCTTAGGTATGGAAACTGACCCTTTTGTCCAACCAGTCCATGCCGACCATAATCCCAAACTAGACTAACTCCCACCTACCTGTCCCTGGCCCTGGCCCTGGCCCATATCCCTGCAAACCTTTCCTATTCATATACTTATCAAAATGTCTTTCAAACATTGTAATTTTACTCGCGTCCATCATTTTCTCGGAAAGTTTATTCGCCACGCAAACCATCCTCTGTGTAAAAAAATTAACCTCTCATGTCTTTTTAAATATCTCTCTTCTCTTACCTTAAAAATGTGCCCCTAGTCGTGAAATCCTCCATCCTCCGGGAAAAGGCAACTCCCATTAACTCTACCGATACCTCTCATCATTTTATAAACTTCTATCAGGTTGCCTCTCAGCTGCCTTTCTTTATAACTCAAACCTTCCCAACCCGGCAACATCCTCTTCTGCTTGATAACATTCTTCCGATAACACGAAGAATCTTTCAGACAGCTTTCAAAACGGGAGATGATAAAAATGTAAACCATTCGCCTATAATGAATTAACGTCCAGAAAGAATACAAAGGTCTGTGTTCTGCTGCAAATATGCAATGAGGCCAGTGGCACTCCCTGTTATATATGCAGAAATCGGGTAGTAACTTGCAGATGAAATGTTTGCTATGGGCAGAGACGTTTTTCTGTGCGAGATACATATAGATGTATGAAAGTGGCATCCTACCATCTCCTTTCCCATCTGTTGAAATTCTTGAGCTTGCTGTATATAAAGTGGCCACAAAAAATGGCTGTTCACTCATGTATGCTTATTCAACAGGTGTCTAATGCCTTTCAGTGTCTAAAGCACTCACAATTCACAAACCAGTTACACATTCTGCTTTTCATTTAACCATGTTACCATGTGAATGGGTATGGAAATCACTTAATCGGTGTTGATTATTCATTGTTTATTTACTGGTCAAATGCAGTAAGCTGCATGTGGTTAGTGGTTAATCTGTTGAGCAGTATAGGTGTAGGACTGCTACCAACCTTGAGCACCCTTTGTGTCCGTTTATATTATGCTGAGCTTTTCCAATTGACAAAAGTTCAAATGAGTACGAATGCCCAGGAAGTTGGGGATCACTTTATGCAAAGAGGCTCCAAGTTGTTCAAAGTAAGTTGAACAAATGTCACACTTTTACTTCATGCTGGACATGGCTATCAAACCATAACATGGTGAGTTTTACAATCAAGTGAATTGGATACTTCCCCACAATTCAAGTCACAAAATGCTAACTTATAAAATGGGGGATGGGACAACGGTGCGGAGAGGAGTGTTCTGGATGCCTGAGAATGTTAACTTCTCAGAACATGCGGTTGTACTTAATGGAAGTGGAATTTTGCTCAATGCAACAAGTGTAGCCAGACTGCATCATTACTCATTGTGAGAGAAGTCTGGCATTTAATTTGCACCTGTACTCTCTTCAGAAGATGAAGGAATAAGATATTGGTTTGACAATTCAGGCCGGAGAGTGGGCCTGGGAATGCTCAGCAGAGTGACTCACTCTTTCCCTATCTCACAGTGATGAGAAATAGTGAGGGCCCGTGGTCAAAATGTAGCAGGAATGAGACTGAACTGGGGTATCTCTCAAAGATCTGGCTGTGTGAGCACTTTCAGAGCTGTCAGTTTCTTTAATAAGTGATTGTGATTTACAGAAAAGGGCCAACTCGAAGTGAGAAACCATTTATGTCCAACACAGACTGGATCCTTTTCATTTGAATGTGTTTAAAAATTCTTTTTGTTCAAGATTTATTGACTTGATTCTGAGCGTGCCTTTAGCAAGTCTCTTTACTTCAGAGTATCTCTTCACTAGCCTCAAATATTTCCATCAACATTTTCTAATGAACACGTGATGTCGAACAGAGCAGTCTTGCTACAAATTGCTTCAAAACCTTCAAGTGAAGTTAGGGCCCTTGGGATTTTTCCTACCTGCTGTAAGTAATTGCTTGCTTTGAGATTAAATTGTTAAACGATTATTTCAAAACAAGAGACGAATGTGCAAATGAAGAACAAAAGTCATACACATTGTACGTTCAAGATCTAACATTTGCAGCCAATGTAACTGACCTCACCCTGACCCATTGGTGATTTTATGGTGGTTGGGAGTGACTTCAGATAATCCATGCATCCTCTCACCAATTCAGACTCTCAAGTCCCATTAATGGGCGTTGAAGGACCTCATTGTGCCACCACTGATTTTGTATTCCCCCTGGGGACAGCGCTGGTAGCTTTAGCTGCTGTTGGCCAAGGGCTCTGAGGTAGGCCTTTGTGAACTTGCTTCCAAAACTATATGGAGAAAGTGAGGTCTGCAGATCCTGTTCCCTGGATGCTGCCTGACCTGCTGCGCTTCTCCAGCAACACATTTTCAGCTCCAAAACTATATCCCTTTCCCATGTGCCTCGTGACCTCTGCGCTCCCTGCCCCAGAGCCCATGCCGAGATGCGCAGATTCAGACTTCCCTGAGCTCCTCAGTTTGGTGGCACTGCAAGCTGCTCCCTGCCTGCCACTGCAGGGGCTACCCAGGTGCTAGCCTTTCAGATAGCCAACAATCCGGAAAGTGGGACTCCGCCCTGAGGTGGGGAAAGCAATAAAATCTGCTCCCTGCTTTAAATTGGTGCAGCAGAGCTATCTTGTTTGTAGATGGGGGCTCTATTTTGAAGATGAATGGGGGTTCTTTTCCCTCTGTTTTGGCAGCATCCATGGAGAGAGAAATGCTTGGAGTCTGAAGTGACTCTTCTTTAGAACGATCTTTTACATCCTCAGAACATCCAAAAGCACTTCAGAACCAATGTTTTTGTAAGTGCAGTCACTGTTGTAATGCAGTAAATGTGCAATTTGCGTGCAGCGTGCTTTCATAAAGAGTAACGTGAGATAGGCCTGTGCCAATTCTGAGTTTTAAAAGGTTGATATGCTTTGGAGCTACCCACCTTTTTTCCCCAGTTTTAATGTTTGTTGACCGAGCTTCTGCTCACCAGCCCTCATAACTTGTCTGACTCAGTCTTACGTTCCTTGCCTGTGAAAGGTTGGCAGGTTTAGGTTGCCACATAAATTAAAACTGGGCTCACCTTACCCAGCTGCTGCTTGCTCGCAAATACAAGTGAGTCGCTCAATGTTTGTTTGCCTTTCCAGTCGAGGAGATGTCAATTTTTCATTTTGCAAAATATAAAACCTAGTTGCCAATTCTTGGTGAGCAGTGGTGGACAATCGAAAAGAATGAAATGATTTACCCATGTCGGGGTGACCAAATGTTCGACAACTTAAATCTACTGAGTCAGTATCCATTTTACTGTTTAAGATCCAAGATGTGCAGGTTAGGTGGATTGGCCATGCTAAATTGCCCATGGTGTTTAGGAATGTGCTGGCTAATAAATGGATTAGCCATGGGAGGTGCTGGGTCACAGGGGGAGGGTCTGGCAGGGATGTTCTTTGGAGGGTCAGTGTGGATACAATGGATCAAATGACCTGCTTCTGCACTGTAAGGATTCTATAGTTCTTATCAATTTGATGCCACTTCATAACATTTGTTCATAAATAGCTACAGATTATTCATTCCTTCATTGGATGTGGGAATTGCTGGACTTGGCAAGCATTTGTTGCCCGTCTCTATTGCCCTTGAGTATGTGATGGTGAGATACCACCTTGACCTTGTAGTGCTAGTACATTGTCCGTATTTCTCATGAAATGGGTTTGAGGGGTTTGCCCCAGAAGCAGTGTAGGTACAATGGGCTGTTTCTAAGTCAGGATAGTGTATTGTGCATGGTAACACATCTACTGCCCTCGTCCCTCTATTTGGTAGAGATTGTGGATTTGGTGCTGTAAGAGAAGCCTTGGTGAAACATTGCTGCTACTGTGTTGTGGTGGAGAGAGTGAATGGCTAAGTTGGTCGCTGGGATGCCAGTCAAGTGGACTACGTTGTCCTAGTTACCACCAAGCTTTCTTGAATGCTATTGGAGCTGCATCCATCCAGGCAAGTGGGGAGTACTCCATCATGCTCCTGCATTGTGCCTTCTAGATGGTGGATAGGCTTTGGGGAGTTGCTGCCATTGAACTGAGAAGCTTGATAGGCCATTTCAGAGGGCAGTTAAGAGCCAACATTAGTCACAGGTAAGTTGGTTTTATGACCATCACGTCTGAGACTAGTTCCATGAACTGCCACAGCAAAACCTGATTCCCAGTTCCGGGAGCGTTTCCTGGAGTGCTAAACCAGTGACTTTACCAGGTTCCACTCTCTCTCTTCCTGTGGAGGTGACAGTATTTTTATGGCTGGCCCAGTTGAATTTCTGCTGAATGGTAACCCTGGGACGTTGATTGTCAGGAATTCAATGGTTAATGTTGTTGGACATCAAAAGAGCTACAGCTAAATCTCTTGCTAAAGATGGCTGTTGACTGAGCATTGTGTATTTCACCTGTGTTGTTTATCAACTGAAGCCTGGGTTTTGTCTAGGTTGGGATGCACTGTCCTTATGATTTGTAGAGTTGAATCGTAAGATTGATACTGAGTGCTGGAGTCATCAGTGAACGCCCATGCCTCGGAAGCAGCTGAAGATGACTGTATTCGGGGCACCATCCTGAGGAGTTCCTGCAGCGATATCTTAGCCCTAAGATAATTAGTCTCCAGCAATCACATACATCTTGTGTTCTCCAGTGGAGAATTTTCTGAGTCCTCTTGATGTCAATTTTGCCAGAGTTCCTTCATATCGTACGAAATCGAAAGCTGGAGTTCATCATTGGAATTCAGCTCTTTTGTTCATGTTTGAATGAAGGCTGTAATGAGATCAGGAATTGAGTGGTGTTTATTTAAGTTGAGTGGTATGTTTTGGCAATTTTGAACAGTTACAGGTGGGTTAGAATGACAATGCTAACATTTGCTGTTAAGAGTCGCACTGGCATATGCTTTCTGTTGTTTAATTTGATTAAAGGTGTTAACCTGTTTAAATTGAATAAGAACGTTATGATATCAGAGAAAAATTCATGAGAGAAAGTTATTGTGGTTTCAGGTGTCAGGTATTCGATCTTTAGGTTTAAATATTTAGTGTAAATTCTCTCGTTGCAACCTATTAGTCTGCTGAAAATAAGTTAGTCAATAATTTGGTTAAAGGACTGCACAATGAAATATGTTGTCCCAAATATACTTTTGCCTGTGAAAGCTTATTTATCAAGGGTACACGTTACTTTTCAATCCTTTTGAGCTCTGAAGCTGTCTTTTGAAATCGAACTATGCGGTGCACATCTACTTATGTTTTATTTTCCACATACATTATACACTTCTTACTTGGGGGAGACCATCCTGTGACACACAGTCATGGCTGTAGCTGCTCAGTTCTGCTACTTCATAAGAGCCAGACTGTGCTGCTTCTGAAACCTATACCTAAAGCCTCATTCCTGCACTCTGAGGGAATGTTGCTGAAAAATGTGTTGCTGGAAAAGCGCAGCAGGTCAGGCAGCATCCAAGGAGCAGGAGAATCGATGTTTCGGGCATAAGCCCTGAAGAAGGGCTTATGCCCGAAACATCGATTCTCCTGCTCCTTGGATGCTGCCTGACCTGCTGCGCTTTTCCAGCAACACATTTTTCAGCTCTGATCTCCAGCATCTCCAGTCCTCACTTTCTCTGAGGGAATGTTGCTTTGTTCTGCCTTTTTATGGGAATGGCCATAAGTAGATTTGAAA
This sequence comes from Chiloscyllium plagiosum, assembly GCF_004010195.1. Classification (NCBI taxonomy): domain Eukaryota; kingdom Metazoa; phylum Chordata; class Chondrichthyes; order Orectolobiformes; family Hemiscylliidae; genus Chiloscyllium; species Chiloscyllium plagiosum. Next base: position 10,046,567 of record NC_057721.1, read on the forward strand.
AGTTGCAATGTGGAAATGTGACCCCATCTTGCTTAATGTTATTTCATTTATTTGCGAATAATTTTCTCATAGAAATTAAAAATTACGTTAGGGATGGTCAATAGATGCTGACACATACCCACACAGCATGAATGTATAAAAAGAAATAAGACAACTGTGGTCATAGAGTCATAGAGATGTACAGCACAAAACTGACCCTTCGGTCCAACTCGTCCACATGCCAACCAGATATCCCAATCCAAACTAATCCCACCTGCCAGCACCCGGCCCATATCCCTCCCATTCAGATGCCTTTTAAATGTTGTAATTGTACCAGCCTCCAATACTTCCTCTGGGAGCTCATTCCATACACGCACCACCCTCTGAGTGAAACAGTTGCCCCTTAGGTCTCTTTGATATATCTTTCCCCTCTCACCCTAAACCTATGCCCTCTAGTTCTAGACTCCCCGACCCCAGGGAAAAGACTTTATCTATTTATCCTATCCATACCCCTCATGATTTTATAAACCTCGATAAGGTCATTCCACGATCTCTGACGCTCCAGGTAAAACAGCCCCAGCCTACTCAACCTCTCCCTATAGCTCAAATACTCCAACCCTGGCAATATTCTTGTAAATCTTTTCTGAACCCTTTCAAGTTTCACAACATCTTTCCGATAGGAAGGAGACCAGAATTGCACGCAATATTCCAACAGTGGCCTAACCAATGTCCTGTACAGCAGCAACATGACCTCCCAACCCCTGTACTCAATATGCTGACCAATAAAGGAAAGCATACCAAATGCCTTCTTCACTATCCTATCTGCCTGCGACTCCACTTTCAAGGAGCTATGAACCTGCACTCCAAGATCTCTTTGTTCAGCAACACTCCCCAGGAGCTTTCCATTAAGTGTATAAGTCCTGCTAAGATTTGCTTTCCCAAAATGCAGCACCTGACGTTTATCTAAATTCAGCTCCATCTGCCACTTCTCAGCCCATTGGCCCATCTGATCAAGATCCTGTTGTAATCTGAGGTAACCTTCTTTGCTGTCCACTCCACCTCCAATTTTGGTGTCATCAGCAAACTTACTAACTATACCTCTTTTATTCTCACATCCAAATCATTTGTATAAATGATGAAAAGCAGTGGACCCAGCACCGATCCTTGTGGCACACCAATCCTTCAGGCCTCCAGTCTGAAAAAACAACCCTCCACCACCACCCTCTGTCTTCTACCTTTGAGCCAGTTCTGTATCCAAATGGCTAGTTCTCCCTGTATTCCATGAGATCTAACCTTGCTAACCAGTCTCCCATCGGGAACCTTGTCGAACGACTTACTGAAGTCCATATAGATCACGTCTACTGCTCTGCCCTCATCAATCCTCTTTGTTACTTCTTCAAAAAACTGAATCAAGTTTGTGAGACATGATTTCCCACGCATAAAGCCATGTTGACTATCCCTAGTGGGCGGCATGGTGACGCAGTGGTTAGCACAGCGGTTAGCACTGCTGCCTTACAGCGCCAGAGACCAGGGTTCAATTCCCGCCTTAGGCGACTCTCTGTGTGGAGTTTGCACATTCTCCCCGTGTCTGCGTGGGTTTCCTCCGGGTGCTCAGGTTTTCTCCCACAATCCAAAAATGTGCAGGTTAGGTGGATTGGCCATGCTAAATTGCCCGTAGTGTTAGGTGGGAGGGTAAATGTAGGGGAATGGGTCTGGGTGGGTTGCGCTTCGCGGATCGGTGTGGACTTGTTGGGCTGAAGGGCCTGTTTCCACACTAAGTAATCTAATCTAATCAGTTCTTGCCTTTCCAAATACATGTACATCCTGTCCCTCCGGATTCTCTCTACCAACTTGCCCACCACCGACATCACGCTCACTGGTCTCTGGTTCCCTGGTTTGTCCTTACCACCTTTCTTTAACAGAGGAAACTGCAGTAAGCTATTTGCATTACACTTGACTAAAGAAAATAACTTGAATATAGCATTTTTAACCCATCCAAATTTATCCAAGTGTTGCAAATGATGACGTATTTTTGAAGTGTAATGTTGCAATAAGGTATTGGATATAGGTGTGTTTCCTCTGAATGCTCCGGTTTCCTCCCACAGTCAGGACGTGTACAGGTTAGGTGGATCGGCCATGCTGAATTGCCCCATGGTGTTCAGGGTTGTGCAGGTGAGGTGGGTTAGCCATGGAAATGTGGGATTACGGGGATAGGGTAGAGCGTTGGGTTTGGATAGGATGCTCTTCAAAGGGGTGGTGTGGACTTGATGGGCCGAATGGTTTGCTTTCACGTTGTAGGGATTCGATGAATATGCACACAGTTAGCTCCCATTAATGGCAATGAAATAAATGAGTGAACCATCTGTTTTTGACAACGATGATCAATGGATGAATTTTGGCCTGAACGGAGGAGTGAACGCCTGCTTATTTTTCTTTTTCGCCGATGGGGAAAACTTGTACAACATGGTCATGTAGAGTGAATGTGGATTCACTTTTAATTAATGCGTGCAGAAAGCTAATGTCTGTTGTTATACCGTCAATGTAAATTCACTGCCCGTTTGTGCTTTCCTGAAATGGCAATCTAGCCAAACTGCTTTTTCACTGCAAACTGTTTTACAGTTAGCAAAGGGCACATTCCAAAGCTTCAGGAGTTTTGCTGATAGCAGAGGTGAAGGAAGTAATTAGACTGCTCCTTGAGGAATGGAATGTGCTTGACATTTTGCTGTAAACAGACCTCGCTTTGCCTCGCGTTTTGAAGCTGTGTTTTTCCAGCCGAGATGAGGGATGGTTTGTTTAAAATTGGACAGGTTGAAATGCAAACAAATATGTCGAAGGTAGGGGATGGGGGTGGTGGATGGGTGGGGAGAGCACATTGTGCCCCAGCGACACAGCAAGAAAGATCTTTTCGCAACTGCACTTGAGAGGTGTTCATTTCTTTCCATTCTCCCTCCCTCTAGTCTGTAGGAACTTGCTGGGAATGTGAGAGTTGACATTGTCACGCACAGCAGCAATGCAGGTTTTGGCAATGACATTGGCTCCCTGCTCTCTCACCAGAAGTATCTGCGTGTCAGCGATGACCCCTTTTTTTTATTTGTGACGTGCAGCTCCCACACCGGAGAAACTGTGATCAAGATGGCTTGCAGTCATGCCATACAGGATCAGATTGATCTTCAGTCTTTGTCCAGTTCAAGTTTGAAGGACTAGTGCAACTTTTGTGCTGTAGCTTCATTACCCTGCCTCACCGGCCTAGTCTTTATTGCCCCCGTCCTCCACACAGCATGGCCTGCAACACTTAACAAAATGACCCTGAACGAGGATGTGTTTTCGGTTTGAAAATGTGGCCCAGTGTAAGCTGTGAGTACTTTTTGCGAGGTAGAAAGAAAATAACATCCACCACAACGAATCCAAGATTTTGTAGCTTCTGGGTGATATGGTGGGATGTATAGTGGGCTCTGTCTTTCTGCACACAGGGACAATGTCCTGACTTTGCTGCTGCCTATCCAGTTTTTGTGGCCTTTGGATTACTACAGGGGTTGAGCGAGGTCTGATTAGCACGAAGAAGATGCATGTTCCGCTGCTGCTGGTAATGGATGCAGTGTGCCACCTCCCTTTTATACACATGCAGTTGATGGGCTTGGATAGAGACCAAGTATTGCAACCTGGTGACAGAATCCAGAACGTGGGGTGGGAGGAGAGCCCTGACCTTAAAATGGGGAAATGTCAAAAAGGACTTCCTCACACCAAATGTAGTGGAAACCTGGAACCCTGTCCCCTCAAAGCAATTAGAGATAAAAGTAATTGAAAATGTCAAAGCTGAGACATATATTTTTCTTCAGCTCTGCAGAAAAGTCATTAATCTGAAGCTTTAACTCCAATTCTCTCTTCACACCTGCTAACAGGCCTGTTGAGTGTTTCCAGAAATTTTGACAGATTTTCCAGGATCTATTGTAATTTGCTTTCGTGTCAGTTGGTTTTTGTTTGGTAAAAGTATGTAGGGATATGGAAATGAGATGGATGAATGAGAAACGTTAGCTGTAATTGAATTGAGTGGCATAAGAGGCTTGGGGGCATCATGACCAATGCCCTTTTCCTGGTTGAGACTTTTATCAGTTGCTACTGATGTTTTAATTTTCAAACTAAATGATCTCCAGAGATGTTTAGTGCAGTCCTCACAGACTTCATTGTTACTTTTTTCAGACTGACCAAACCATTAACGTTTGCTGACTGTGTTGGCGATGAACTGCCGTTGGGCTGGGAAATAGTGTACGATCCCCAGGCTGGCATTTACTACATTGACCACATTAACCGTAAGTATAACTGAGATTTCACTGTATGGAGGCGAATGTTTTCAGAATGGGTTATTAATGGGAGTGTGGGTGCTAACCTGCCAAGTTGAAAGCCATCAACGCTGATCGACCTCCCTTCCACCACGACCTGCATTTGGGAAGGCAACAAATCCATTCATTTGTTCTGAGGAGCCCTAGGGTCTGGTTGCACTACAGTGACTTAACCTTTTATTTTATTCAGTAATCATTCCACAGAGTTTAGCTTTTTGAATTGAGAACAAGGGGAATTGATGTTAAAACCTGAACCCGACTGTTTAGAAGATAGATCAGGGAGCATTTCCTTTCCCCCCCAGAAAATATTGGCAATTGGTGGGGGGGGGGGGGGGCTTTCTTCTCCCGCAATGTGGAGCAGAGTTGAGTGGGAGCGGAATTGAAATTTTTAAGATTGAAAATGGTATTTTCTTGTTGGATAAGTGCTGAGAGTTTTAGCATAGGTGGGGAAATGGAGTTGAGGTGTAAGTTAGTCATGATCTTAACATCTTCGTGGAATATTCTTGAGGGGCTCTGGGTAATCCAAGATGGAGGACTGGAAAAATTTCTGGCTGTAAGAGCTGCTCCTTTTTTTTTTTGAGATATGTTAGATGTTGGAGGTGATTTCCTTGAATTCCAGGAGCAGCAATTACTGTTTTATATGCTGTTGCATTGTTTTGGAACTTTGGACGCATATGGAATGAGCTGCCAGAGGATATGGTGGAGGCTGGTAGAATTGCAACATTTAAGAGGCATTTGGATGGGTATATGAATAGGAAGGGTTTGGAGGGATATGGGCCAGGTGCTGGCAGGTAGGACTAGATTGGGGATGGGATATCTAGTCGGCATGGACAGATTGGACCGAAGGGTCTGTTTCCATGCTGTATATCTCTATGACGCTATGGCTGAATATCCTACTCCTGGTCTCATGTTCCCATAAGTTTCACTCCCATTAAAGAGACATGGTTCATGGCACATCGGGCATGCCCTGAACCATTGTCTGCATGTGCGAAAATGTTCTCCTTGTGCCATTCCATGGACCAAACCCAGGATCCCACATGCCTCAAATGGCAGGCTGTCCCTCAATATCCATCCCCAGAGATTATTTTGTCCCCCAGTGCCAAGCTGTGCACTTACATGCCCATACTATCGTGTAGAAACTAAGCAGCCTGTATAAGATGTGTCAGAAAATCGTCTTAAGTAAAAACAAAATTGTTTGTAAATTTCAACAAAATTTAGTAAAATGTCCCTTTACCACAGAGCCATCAAGGTGTCCATGAAGAATATCTTTTAAAGTATCAGAGGCAGAAATCTTAAGCTCTGAAAGCTTCTTAATCTTGTCTATTTAAACGTTGTGCAGTTGACAGCAAAACTCAGAGGTAGAGTTAGCAATCAAGCTGTATTTTCTCTGGGGCTCAGCTGTTTCAACAGGCTAGTGGATGTCTGGGCTCTCAGCCCAGAGTGCAAAATGAGGCTTGGTCCTGTGAATAATACTTGAAATGGTTTAGATGATTAACACTTTCATTTCGGTAAAAGAGAAGGACTGTTTTATGTAACATAGTAATTCCATAATGTTCCAAGTACCCCTGTCATCACTTATGGTGACTTCCAGTCTCTTTCCCAGGTTAGCTCATCCTGCTGCAGTCTGCTCCCATCTCTGGCCTTGAAGATTACGCCTTTATAGCCATTTTCTTCCTATGCAGCCACACACAGCTGTGAAATTTCCAGAGTCCCACTACCCACCTTCAAAGATGAAAATCCAGGCAATTACGTCCAATGGTTGTGCTTTAACCTGTTCACCAATCAACTACAAGCAGATTGGTATTCTTCAAATAAGTCATCACGTTGTGCTAATGGATACTTTTCAATTAAAACAATTCGCTTTATTTTCTCCCCTTCCTCCATTTTGGGGTTTTGTTCCTTTTTAAAGTTTTTTAAGCTCAGTTCAATTAAAAGGTTCTTTTGTTTATTATTTATGTAAACTGTGACTTGTATTAATTTTGAGAAATGTTGTAATACTTTTCACAATCCTTGCTTTACTGTGCCTGAAAGTGATCGATTCACTGATGGTCTTCTGAAGTGATTTGTGATTAATCTGATATTTATCTTATTTCACTATTCAGAGACATTCAATTATATAACCTTTCTTATGACAGTCAAATCAGTCTTAAAATGTCCAGCCATTATTGAGTGTTATTGCGTTTCACTAATGTTTCTGTGTGGAGTTGTTATATACGTCAGGATGGCAATCAAATTGTTTGTTGTTTTGTCACCATAGTCTTACCAGACCACAGGGGCTGCTCTCTTCATTAGAGAGAGAAGTGACTGGTGGTGATTTAACCTGAGGGCCACCAGACCTCAGGAGAGGGAAGAGATTGAGAAGGAGAGCCCTTCATGATAACCTCAAACCGGTGATGGGAATTGAACCCATGCTGTTGGCTTCACATTTCTCTTTAAACCAACAATCCAGCCAACTGAGCTAAACCGATTCTACCAGGATGGCAATACAGAACATAAATTTAACAAAAAGAAAAATTCAGTTTTTTTGCAAAAAAAAAGCTGCAAAGTGTCTTCTGGAACCTTGATTTGCAATTTATAAACCAGGTTTTGTTTTTCTAATTTTTCTGGTTGACTGTGACTATCACAAGGGTAGGACTTATTAACATCCTCCTGAGAATAATTGGAAATTGCAGAAATAGTGGAGTGTTTAATTGTGCCTTTTACTAGACCATTGTAAAATAAAAATCCACGTGTGATTTTTGACAGAGCTGAACATGATTTTTGGTTTTCTGAGTGTTGGGTGAGAATTTATGCCATTGATACATATACTTGTGATTGGAAAATGCAGTGCAACCATCTGTAAAATTGCTAAAAGGAAACAAAACATCAAAGCTTTTCATCTTGCGCTCATCAGGAGTAGGACACCAGAAACAGACTTGAAAGAACGAATGCCAATTTCTCGAGTGTGAGAAGATGATGGTGATTGGTCTATTGTTGGCATGGTGTGGAATAGTCAATTGTCAGTCATTGTTCCTAATGAAGGGCTCCTGCCCGAAACGTCAATTTTCCTGCTCCTCTGGTGCTATGCTTTTCCAGCATCACTCTAATCTAGTCATTGTTCTCAGGCTGGGCAAATAAGCTGTGATTGGTCAGGATGTTGCAATGAATGCAGCAGAGATTCACAGTCTCTCTGATTCCATTTCTCGTCCACAGGAAAATTGCAATGCAAGTACAATTTCCTTTTGCTGACCTAAAACAGGGTTAAGTGCACTAATAAATGTAGCTTCCTGCATATGCAATACATCATACTGTGATCCCAGCTGATGACCTGGGATTGGTTTCTGGTGTAATTCTTAGTGCAGTCCATTGTTTGTTTTAAAGGCAAACCCTGTTATACAGATGTGTAAATCTGACAAAGAGACTGGAGTAGTCATACACATCATTGATAAGTTTCCTGATTTTTCACAGTCTGTCGACTTGGTTTGTGAACAAAGATTGATAGTTGACTGTTGTTGCTATGTCTCTTCATACCAGTGATGGACCAACCAATCAGCACCCTGTTCCCATGCTACCCATGATGTCCCAGCTAATCAGCACCCTCTTCCCACATCGTCGATGATATACCAGCCAATCAGCACCCTCTTCCCACGCTGTCAAATGATGGCCCAACCAGTTAGTATCTCTATTTCTCAAGTCTACTTCCTTGCATCCCAGCCCTAATGAGTACAGATGAAAAGCTGTGACCTCTTGGTTCCCTGTCGGCAAAGAGTTTCGGGTTGTATTGCTGAACAATTATTCTGTTAAATCTGGATGGGCAGTTTTGCCACTATCCCCTTGCACATAAGGGGGCAGGGAAAAGACAGAAAGTTCATTGCCAGCCTGATGTCTACAATTTTTGGCTTTAGGCTGAGTAAGTGTGCCTCCCGTGTCTTGTTTGATTGGTAGCGTTGTACTTTGATGAAGTCACTGGGATATCATTTTAAACACAGGCACGATAGCAACATGATTGGTTTCTGGGCAGTGGCAAAGACCCAAGCCACGGGTATGTCAGTTCTTACCCGAGAATGTGCAAGCTGGCTTATGGGCCAGATGGGCAGCATCCAAGGAGCAGGAGAATGAAGAAGGGCTCATGCCCGAAACGTCGATTCTCCTGCTCCTTGGATGCTGCCTGACCTGCTGCACTTTTCCAGTAACACATTTTCAGCTCTGACCTCCAGCATCTGCAGTCCTCACTTTCTCCCCGGGCCAGATGGGGCACTGCTTCACTGCTTGTATTATACTTGTCACCAGCTTCACTTTTCGTGTGTCAGAATAACAGCAGTGAGCAAGGAATATTCACGTAACTCCTGGCCCAATGACTAGATGTGCCTCTATTGCTCAAGACATTCCTGATTGTGATGGAGAATGTTTCAGCTTCTCAAATGGAAGTGGTTGAGGACAACAGATTGGATATTTTCTCAACACGTTCTCTTCTCCTTTAATGTACTTTATCAACAAGTCAGTCAGTCACTTTTGAAATACAATCTCTCTCCACTTGTCCTTAGAATCCCTTTTGCCTGATTCTGTAATGAGCCAGATAAGCGATAAGAACTGATAAAGACATATTTCCAGAATTTACTGAACCCTAGCCATCATTATCCAGAATTAGATTACAGCTCCTTTTAAAATGTGTTTTCTTTTCCCCAAGCATCGGTATCATTTGTGCTAATCTTTTATTACGTTGGGAATCTATCAAGCATTTTGTTATCTTGCACAACAGCCTGTGTTTGTCAAAACATTACTGAAAAGGGCATGTTAAATACCATCATATATATATATCAAAGTCTGAATAGGTTTAATTACCTCAGGATGGGTGGGGGAAAGTTCAGATAATTCCACTGCATGGTAAAATCCTATACTGGTATTCATCTAAAGGCCATCGCATTGTGGTATTGAACTTACTTGGAACCCTGACTTGGAACTTTTGATTGGATTCCAGTAACAGTAACTGGGTCACAGTTCCAACTTGATGAATGAGTTGGAGGTGGTGGTTGGTGTATGGGTGGGATGGAAGGACAGGTAGAGTCTTGCACTGTGCCTCACTGTGTTGACTTGCGGGCCTGTGAAATCTTACATCAACGTTTGCCTCGTCACCGGGAGTTGGGAGGTGTATGGATTCCCTCTACTGGCTGCAGTCATGCCCAGCATTCAGGTAGATGGTTGGCATTTTCGGAGATCAAGCATCTTAGTCCTGAGGTATTTCTGCAGGAGTTCTTCAGAGTAGTGTTCAAGGCTCTACACCTTCAGCTGCTCCATCACTGACCTTCCCTTCACCATATGTGGGGACATTTACTGATGTTCAGCATGATTTGCAAATCCACAGAACTGATGTGGGCACTGTGCCCATGGGGTGGGGAGGGGAAGGGGTGTTGGGCAGCATTCAGACTTGGGCTAATATGTGGCAAGTGACAGTTGTGTCTCCGAAGTGCCTGGTAATGACCATCTCCAAGAAGAGAGAATCTAACTGTCTCCCATGACCTTCAATGGCAGAATCATCACTGAATTCTCCATCTCAACATATTGGGGATTACCATTGACCAGAAGCTGAACCAGACCAGCTATGTAAATACCACAGGAGGTAAAGGCCAGACATTCTGTGATAGTAATTCACCTCCAGACTCTAAAGCCTACCAGTATTTATTAGGCATGAGACATGAGTGTGATGGAATACTCCCCACTTGTCTGAATGAATGCAGCTCTTGAGGAGCTCATCCACCTTAAATGTTGACTTCCTCAAACACAATGACAGTGTGTGCTCTCTGAGACCAGGGCTCTGATGCCTCTCATAATCATCCCATTTCTAACCCTGAGCCACTTCTCCTTGATGCACTGCTTTACTCGGTGATGCCATCTGTTTTTGAGTTGACCAATAGTGTACTTGGACTTGCACAGAAGCAGGATTAGAAAGCTCCCATCAATATTCTCAATTATCAAACCTCCTTTAAACGTGTTGCAACTGGTAAGGAAAGCATTAATTAACGAGACACCATGATATTTAAATTGGAATGACAGATTTAAGATTGCAACAGCAGTTCTTTTTTTTTCAAATTATCTGACACATGCTTCTAACACAAGTTAAGCCGTCACTATGTCTTCTCCAGACTGGTGAGCATTACTGTAATGCATTTGTATTGCATATACACAAAGCTGGAGCAATTCACTGAAGCAGTTATTCTCTTCTTCACTGCATCATAGATCACAATCCTCTTTAGTTTAACAGTGACACAGCGTTCATTGCAATAGCATTCACTACATTTTCCCCATATTGTAGCTACGGAACATGTGCAGTTTTGAGTTAGAAATTCCATATTCATTTTCAAGGAATTCATTGCTTCCAGTGATTTCAAGTTTTCCTGGCTGCTAAAGAGTTGGGTATTCCTTTGCTAAAGGTTTAAGACTTTTCTTTCTGTTTTGCAGCCTCTTCCCCTGCTCCCTTTTGATTGTGTCCTTATCTGTTGCTCATGTCCATGTCAGCTTGCAGCCTCCCCTTTTTCCTGTTCGCCCAATGCCCCACTCCAGGTCACAACTCCCAGACCCAGGTCATGATAGCCCCCACCTCCGAAGACCTGGAGCCAGCGCAGGGCATCCCTGAAGATCCAAAGCCCGGTTCAGTGTGCCACCTTCTGGTTTCTGGCCCAGACCTGGCTTAATGCTCCTACACTTCAAGGCCAGGAGTCAGCAAGGTGCAATTCCCTCCCTCAGGCCTGGCCTTGGCTCAAGGCAACTCCCACCCCTCCACTCAGATTCTGCCCAGTGCACCCCTTCTTCAATGTTCCTGGAGATCCCTTTGTTACAGCATTGTGGGTGTCCCTCCACTCCAAATGCTGGCTGAGCCTGTGACACCCACATCTCATGAAAGAACAGGAAGTATCTGCTCCCACATTGACAACTTTCAGAGGAAGCAAATGTGCCCTTACACAAAAGTTCCGTTCCTGACAGCTTGCAAATACTCAGATAGATATTGCTACTCTTTGTCACAGAATTACCTTGTTACCCACTCATTCATTCCTACCTCGTTACATTTGTGCATAACCAGTCATCCGCTTCCACACCTAACTTGTATAAACACTTGCTACTGATGTCCAGGAGTAGATAATCTTGGTAGCTATGTAAGTTGTGAAAGGTGTTTCTTTGGTTTTGACAATGTTGCTTGTTCGGGCAAGGGTCTTGCAGAAGTTCATTCTTAACTTAATCCATGCAGCTTGCTTCCATTTTGAGAACATGTGTGAGTTGGAAATATTTAATTAAGTAACAATTCTAATCTATTGCTTGCAGGGAGAAATTGGGAGCAATGCATTTGCAAGACACCATTTAAAAAAAAAATCTTACAGCTAGTGTACACCAAATGATCAAAAGAATCACCTTGGTTTTACCTAAAGGGAGTCAAAATACAAAAAAATGTAGGGATAATAATCCAGATGTGTAGAGCCTTGATTAGCTTCCATCTAGAATCTTATGGCCAGTTTCAGGACTGAAACTTGTGCATCCTTTACAGAAGTACACTTCAGTTTCAGCAGGAGGAGTAAAAAGAGTAAATTATGAAGGCCTGTTGCACAAACATGGTTTTTATTTCCTTGGGTTGAGAGCGTTAAGAAGTGATGTACTTAAAGTATTTAAACGTATTTGACAAAGCTGATACCGAGAAATCCAGATCAGAATCTTAAAATCGCGCTCGGCCATTCAGGAACGGCATAAGGAAGTACTCAAGGAATCTAGGACATTTCTCCCGCAGGGCCAATTGACAACTTATAAACTGAGATTGATGGATTTATCTTGGATAAGAACAATGGTAAATGAGTGGCTAAATTATGTTGGAGGTACACCTCTGGCCAGGTTCTAATATATTGGAGTAGGTTTGATGGGCAGAATGGTTTCCTCCTGCTGTTGGGTTTACCTTTCACAATATAGCAGTGACTGACTTCTATAATCCTTCATTGTCTACAAAGCACTTGAACGTCCTCAGGTTGTGAAAAATGCTGTATAAATTTCGAGTAGAGGTTTATGAAGTCATCCAAGGCGTGGATAGGGTGAAGAGACAAGGTCTTTTTCCCAGGGTAGGGGAGTTCGAAACTAGAGAGTGTAGGTTTAGGGTGAGAGGGGAGAGATTTAAAAAGGACCGAAGGGGCAACTTTTTCACACACAGGGTGGCACGTGTATGGAATGAGCTGCCAGAGGAAGTGGTGGAGGCTGGTACAATTGCAACATTTAAAAGACATCTGGATGGATACATGAATAGGTAAGGTTCGGAGGGATATGGGCCAAATGCTGGCAAATGGAACTATGCAGGTTTGGGATGTCTGGTAGGTGTGGACAAGTTGGACTGAAGGGTCTGTTTCTGCGCTGTATGACTCTGACGCTAAGTTGATAGCATCACAGGTTAAGGAGATCAACTGGTTGCCTTGAGTGTTTCAGATGGAAGTGCAGGAGGAACCATTGATTTCATGTTGCTTTCTGCACCTACCCTTCTGTACCCATGACCGTCTCAATTTTGGGGTTTTATCCTCGGTATTTCATCCCGTTCACCGTCACTTGTCAGTTCTGGAAGGGAGCTTTGTGTCACCTACAGTCTGGAGTGTCTCCCATTGTCTCCAGTGGCCAGCCTGATTTCAGGGTTATAACACAAAGAAAGAAATGAGCCACAAACAAATGTCAGCGGTAGCACATCCAACCTCATGGGATTGAGATTGAATCTGATCGATATTATATCTCCCCACCCTGGCCCCTATCACCCTTCAACCTCTTAGTGACTCGTCTCGGTTTGAAAATTTTCTATTAAATCCCAGCCTCAGCGGCTTTTTGGAGAGGGGATTACAGATTTTGTGTACCTTTTAGTGTGAAGAAGTTGACATTCCTGAGTGGCTTAGTTTTACATAAACACTGGAAGAAATCATTCCTTTGCTTAGCCTACCAATCATAATCATCATTACCTCAATTAGATAATCCCTAACCCTTTAAAATGCGAGAAAGTATACAGTGTCCGCAACCTGTCCCCTCAATTTAACTCTTTTAGGCTAATTGTCATTTTGATGCATTGGCATTGGCCCCCTCTCAAAGACCAGTGCAGTGTGCACTTCCTGAGCCCAGAACTGAGTACAGCTCCACAGATGGAGTCTAACCAAAGCTCTGTACAGCTGGAGCATAACTTTCATCTCTTTATATTTCAGTGCTCTTGAGATAAAGGCCAACATTCCATTCTTGCTTTGGAATTTTATTTTAAATCCGTCCAATGTTTTCGGTGAACAACCCCATTTCAGAATGCCATTTGCTGCAATGTGTCTCATGTTGCCGTAGAAACACTCATCCTCACTTATAGAAGAAAATAAGCGCTCAACTCAGCTGAACTGGTAATTTATTTATTTGTGTGAAGAGTTCAAAGTTTTTACAGTAAGAAACATAACTCTCAGTATATGGAAGTAATTAAAAGACGGGTTGTATTAGCTTATCGCTCCAAGGCTGAGCTGACTCACCCTGTCGAGTGCTGAGAGAGCCTTTGGTGGTTAACTGTGACCCCAACCACGATCAGATACATATATTCATGTTGCAACTTTAAAATCTGACCTTCTGAGTCGGTGATACTGAAGTTTTTGTGTATCACAGTTCCTTTAGTGGCTAAAGTACTCTATCTTTTTCTTCAAATACCTCACGTTACCAGCCCGGACTGGAGTTGATCCAACCTTTGATTCGCCAAGAAAATAAAGCTAGTCTTTCAATTAATCGAGAATACTGACTCAGTGGTTAGCACTGCTGTTCTCACAATGCCAGAGACCCAGGTTCAATTCCACCCTCAGGCAACTGTGCAACCCCCCCCACAGACATTATCCTCGAATCTGCACTGATTTCCTCTCACGGTCCCAAGATGTGCAGGTTAGGTGGATTGGCCATGCTAAGTTACCCCATAGTGTCCAGGGATGTGCAGGCTTGGTGGATTAGTCATGGGAAAGGCAGGGTTACAGGAATAGGGTAGGGGGTTGGGTCTGGATGGGATGCTCTTTGGAGAGTTGGAATGGACCCGAGGGGCTGAATGGCCTGCTTCCACGAACTAGGGATTCTGTGAAGGCAAAACGCATCCTAACCTGTCACTGGTACATTTTGCCTTCCATTACTATGCAGAAGGGAAGTTGCCTCTTGTATCAGCACATTGACCTTGAACAAACTGTGGCCCTAAACTTGAGGACCAGCAAAAATGTTAATGTTATGCTGTTTCAGTGTGTTGTGTTTTATGCCAGGCTGACAGTGGAGTGTATTGCTTTCAAAATAGAGTCCACTGAGCTGTTTGACAAGGAAGTACAAGCAATCTTTCTTTCCATTCTCTTTAAGGTTTGATATGGACAGAAATGCGTAGCACACAACCAAAATACCTTGTGCAAGCTCCTTACAAACTCTTAGTGAAAGATATCCTCCATTGTGACATTTTTGAGACTTGCTTTATTATTTTGTATATGAGTACAAACCTCCTCCTTACTGTTACTAATGGTATAAGATATGGGGAGAAACACCATTCATAGAAAGAAAATACTCGCCCTGTTTCTGTGACTGGTCTGATTTACTGGATCTGAATGGCATAAACTCTGTCTGTTTCATAGAAACATACAACATAGAAAAGCACAGAACAATACAGGCCCTTCGGCTCACGATGTTGTGCCGAAGATTAGTCCTAATCTAAAATAAAATAACCTAACCTACACCCTCCTCAATTCACTGCTGTCCATATGCATATCTGACAGTCACTTAACTATCCCTAATGACTCTGCTTCCAACACCACCGCTGGCAACGCATTCCACGAGCTCACAACTCTCTGCGGTAAAGAACCTACCTCTGACGTCTCTTTTATACCTTCCTCTTAAAACTATGACCCCTCGGGGCTGTCAATCCTGCCCTGGGGAAACGTCTCTGGCTATTGACTCTATCCATGCCTCTCATTACCTTGTACACCTCGATCAGGTCACCTCTCTTCCTCCTCCGCTCCAGAGAGAAAAGTCCAAGCTCAGTCAATCCCTCTCATAAGACAAGCCCTCCAGTCCAGGCAGCATCCTGGTAAACCTCCTTTGCACCCTGTCCAAAGCCTCCACATCTTTCAATTATAGGGCGACCAGAACTGGGCACAATATTCCAAGTGTGGTCTCACCAGGGTTTTGTAGAGCTGTAGCAAACCTCACGGCTCTTAAACTCGATCCCCCTGTTAATGAAAGCCAAAACGCCATATGCTTTTTTAGCAACCAAATCCACTTGGGTGGCAACTTTGAGGGATCTATGTACTTGAACATCAAGATCCCAGTGCTCCTCCACATAGCCAAGAATTCTGTCTTTAATCCTATATTCAGCATTTGAGTTTGACCTTCCAAAATGCATCACTTCGCATTTATCCAGGTTGAACTCCATCTGCCATTTTTCAGCCCAGCTCTGCATCCTGTCTATGTCATGCTGCAGCCTGCAACAGCCCTCGATACTATCGACGGCACCTCCAACCTTTGTGTCATCGGCAAATTTACTAATCCATCCCTCAACCTCCTCATCCAAGTCATTTATAAAAACTACAAAGAGCAGAGGCCCAAGAACAGAGCCCTGCAGGACACCACTCACCACTGACCTCCAGGCAGAATACTTTCCATCTACAACCACTTCTGTCAGCCAACCAATTCTGAATCCAGACAGCCAAATTCCCTGTATCCCATAACTCCTGACTTTATGGGAAACCTTATCAAATGCTGAGGTCCAGATACACCACATCCACTGCTCGACCTTTGTCAACCTGTCTCGTCATCTCCTCAAGAAACCCAATAAGATTTGTGAAGCATGACTTGCCCCTCAAAGCCATTCTGCCTACCTTTAATCATGCTATGCTTTTCCAAATAGTCATAAATCCTATCCCTCAGAATTCTTTCCAAAACCTTGCTGACCACAGATGTAAGACACTGTTCTGTAATTGCCAGGGATTTCCCTATTCCCCTTCTTGAAAAGAGGAACAACATTCGCCTCCCTCCAATCCTCTGTTATGACTCCCGTGGAGAGTGAGGAAGCAAAGATCTTTGCCAGCGGCTTAGCAACCTCCTTTCTCACTACCTGGAGTAACCTCGGATATATCTGATCTGGCCCTGGGGACTTATTAGTCTTAATGTTTGCCAAAATTTCCTGCACATCAATTTCAATCTGTTCAAGCCTGTTTCCTCGCTCCTTAAAGTTTTCATTCACAACCATATCCCTTTCCTTAAAGAAAACCAAAGCAAAAAACTAATTTAGGGCTTCTATATCTGCTCAGACTCCATGCACAAGTTCCCTCCTGTATCCCTGATCGGTCCTACCTTCTCCCTGATCATTCTCTTATTCCTCATGCATGAGTAAAATGCCTTTGGGTTCTCCCTAATCCTTCCTGCCAAACCTTTTCATGCCCCCTCCTGGCTCTCCTCAGTCCATTTCTGAGCTCCTTTCTGGTAAGCCTGTAAAGCTGTAAAGCTGTGCTAGACCCTTGCTTCCTCCACCTTACATAAGCTGCCTTCTTCCTTTTGATGAGAAGCTCCTCTGTTCTCGTCATCCAAGGCTCCTTAATCTTGCCCCTTACCTGTCTCAGAGGATCAAATTTATGCATCACTCGCAACACCTGCACCTTAAACAGTCTCCACATGTCTGCTGTGCCCTTTCTGTGGAACATTTGCTCCCAGTTTGTACTTCCCAACTCCTGCCTGATGGCGTCATAATTTCCTTTTCCCCAATTAAATATCTTCCCATGGTATCTGCTCCTCTCCCTCTCCATGGCTATGGTAACTGTGAGGCAGTTATGGTCCCTGTCACCAATGTTCTCCCACCGTGAGATCTGACACCTGTCCTAGCTCATTGCCAAGCATCAAATCCAAAATGGCCTCTTCCCTCGTCAGCTTGTCTACATATTGAGTAAGGAAACCCTCCTGAACACACCTGACAAAAACAGCTCCATCCAAACCATCTGCACTAAGGATGTTCCTGTCAATATTGGGAAAAAGCAGCCCTGCTATGTCTGCACTTTTCCAAAATCTGCTAGCCTATGAGTTCTTCGATTTCTCTACTGCTATTAGGGGGTCTGTAGAAAACCCCCAACAAGGTGGCTGCTCTCTTGCTGTTCCTAACTTCCACCCATACTGACTCAGTGGACAAACCTTACTTTTCTACCTTCATTTCTGTAGCTGTGATGCACTCCCTGATTAGCAATGCTACATCCCCTCCTCTTCTTTCCCCACACCCTGTTCTTTTTAAATGTTCTAAACCCTGGAACATCTAGCAACCATTCCTGCCCCTGTGAAACCCACAGGGGTTTCTGGTCTTCCCCAGTTGTATCAAAAAAGGACAACTCTCTTCAGTCGCATCCCACCAGACAACACCCCTTAAGCCAGCTGTGGTTGGTTTCTCTCCTATGATATACCCTTGAGAGTAATCACTGAGAATCTCAAGCTTAAGTGTAAACTTGCCCTCAACAACTCTCTTTTCCCTTTCTACCCTCCAACTAGGCAATTGAGCATGTTGGGCTCAGACTGCTTCTCCCCCATTGCCACCTCTATATTTTTCCAAAGCAGCCAACTAGCCATTTTAAGAATTGAGGGATTTTTTAAAAAAATGCCAAGCATGCGTGAGTAGGGTTGCACATCGAGTCTGGAATTCCCAGCGTCCTGACACTGCAGGAGTGAACACATCGGACTAATGAAAGCCTATGTGTGTGAGTCGGTCCATGGAGCAACACTTTGGTGCTGTAATTCCTAATGGACTGCACTGGAGTTTATGCTTAACGTAGGCTTCCTCTGATCTAACTCCATCGTGGTATCCTTTGATTTTAATGATATTCTTTTGTTCCTTTTGTCCTCAGGCTGGCAAATAGCTAAATATTGCTGTGTGCTGAATGTACACGAGTCAAAGCAATGCAAGCAAGCTGTATGTGCTGATCACCGTATAGGGGAAACAGTGAGAATCAAGTTCCACTAAGGTGGTGGATCTTAACTTTGCTATTAGTTGACGTATAATTGTTTCCAGTACTTAGGAAGATCGAAGCAGGCCATTCAACCCTTTTGAGCTGCAAGATTAGATTGTGATTGACTTTATTTCAACTCCATCCCCTCCTCTCTCCCTTTTGGTTTTCTGTTGGCATTGAACAAAAATCGATCAATCTTGCATCATGCAGTGCGCAGAGACAAAAACAGAAATTGCTGGAAAAGCTCAGCAGATCTGGCAGCATCAATGGAGAGAAATCAGGGTTAACGCTCGGGTTGGGTGACCCGTTTTTCAGAACGGGCTTCTCTCCACAGATGCTGCCAGACCTGCTGAGCTTTTCCAGCAACTTCTCTTTTTGTCTCTGATTTACAGCACCCGCGATTCTTTCAGTTTTTATACATGGAGCAGGCTCCCTCCCCATTGGTGGTGTAAAAGGTAATGGTAATTCTGGATGTCTGAGCAACCTACCTACCCACCCACCCCAAAACTAAATCTCATTGTGTCCAATGTTGTGAGTTTTGTCTTGTTTCAGGACATTCTCCTACAGCGCACACATGGCTGTCTTTGCAAGGAACACTTGCTTCCTTTTTCTAGGATGTTAAAAATCACATAACACCAGGTTATAGTCCAACAGGTTTATTTGAAAATATTAGCATTCGGAGTGCTGCTCCTAATGATCCACTCGCCTTCATTTTACCACAAACCGTCAATGATGTTAAACTGCCAAAAAAAAATGGACTCGTCACTGTTATATCAAAGATGACTCCCATCCCTACCGAGTCATCTCTACGGTGACTAGATATTTCAACATTTGTCTGAGCTGGACTCTAGACTTCATTGCTACCTGGAAAATGCTGCTACAGTGCTTGGGGCAGTGCTGCGGTCAGTTTGTCCCATTCTCTTCTGTAGTACTGCTCAGCAAATGTTTCTGCTGCTCAGACGCACCCCAAACCTCCATCTGTGACCCAGCTTCGACAGTGCCAGGTATTGCTCCTTTGCTTTCAGTTAAAGATGCTGTTGACTGCTCACCATCAACTTCCTTGTCATTGTGAGTGAAGACCCTAGGGTTGAGCTGCCCTTCTGTGTGTCGTCATGATGTGGAGGAGCTGGTGTTGGACTGGTGTGGACAAAGTTAATGCCAGTCCTTCCAAGTAAACCAGTTGGATTATAATCCGGTGTTGTGTGTTTTCTTTTGGCTTTTGTGTAGCGGCCTGGCACCGAAATGGGGGTGATCTGTCAGCATCAAAATGTGGGATTGCATTAAAGTAGCAATAATACAAGTCTAGAACCATATTATTGACAAACAAGGCATTAGTATGTCCCTACTGGAAAGGCAGTGGGGTGAATGGTTAGATTATAGGCTGACTTTGGAGAAAATTATCTTCCTTTAATTATATTTCTATTTATAGTTTTTTTTACGATTGGTCATATCTCGTATATGTTGGAGATATTTGTATGGTTAGCAATTTTTTTAAATGCCAATTCCAATTAAATTACAGTGTGGATGACTGCGTGTGGGGTGCATTTATTTATCTGCACCTGGTTTCTTCCTTTCATGAATGTCCAGGATGTGGGTGTCACTGGCAAGACAGACCTTTATTTTCCCCTCCCTAATTGTCCCGGAGAAACTCCTGCAGATTGTGTGGTGAAGGTACTCCCACAGTGCTGGGGAGTTCCAGGATATAGACCCAGTGATGATGAAGGAGTGAGCAATGATTGGTTTGAGCACAGGGCTGGAGCAGACAAGGAGGCCAGACATATTTATTTATGTAGTCAGATTTTGAAAGAAAAAACATGTCCATGATTGACACCCAAAGAAGTCCAGTGGTACATATGTTTTTTTGAAAGCAGATCATCTCCGAAATATGTGAAGTGACTAAAAGCAGGCAAGTTTTGCAAATGATCAATGCTTCCTTTGTGAATGCCTTGCTGCTGATTAATGAATCATATGTGAGCTTGTGTGGTGGAATGTAGCCTTGAATGAGAGGGAGAAAAATATCACGATGGGCTGTTAAGTTGCACTGAAACTTTTAAGGGAAGGGCCGAGTCTTTTCCAGAACTGATAAAGTTTATCGCCCTGCAGAGATCACGCAGATCGAAGACCCCAGGGCACAATGGCGGCGGGAGCAGGAGCGTATGCTGAAGGAATATTTGGTGGTGGCTCAGGAAGCTCTGAATGCCAAGAAGGAGATCTACCAGGTGAAAAAGCAGCGCCTGGAGCTGGCCCAGGAGGAGTATCAACAACTGCACGACCTGTGTGAGAATGATAGCATTTCTCACGTCAGCTGTAAGTGCCTGTGACAAGTTTCTTCTATATCGTGGCACGCTTTTCTGGGTTTGCAACCTTTCAAGCCAGTTTCACACAGGATCAGAGTTTTAAAAATCTCAGATGCAATCTTGTCCGAGTTTAGGCCAAGCTGCCCACCCCAATCAGTGTGAGTTCAAAACAGCCAGCCCTTCCATATTGGGTATTTAACGAATTTGTTGCTGATTGGAAAATTGGTCTTCTCCCAATTTTATACCAACCCCCCCTCCCCCCCGCAACCTCCCCGCCCTCTCAACCACATACTCTCGCCTGCTGGCATTCCTGAATTTGTTATTTGACTCTGTGGAGCTGCTGAGAATTGGAAATACTCACCCCAGCTGCAGCCAGCCACTGGCTGGAATGTTGAGGTCTGCTGCTTAAACAGCAGCATGACTCAAGCTCAGCAAGTTCAGATTAGCACTGCAAAGGTACCAAGGTAGCCATTTCATGTGTTGACACGTGGCCTTTGATTTTTGTTTTATTTTTGGGTCTGTTAACCCGTAGTGTACTTACTGAAGCCAGCTGTCTGGCCCTGCTCCCACTTACCAAGGTCCCGTCACTAATCGGTTAACTCCCCAGTAATGTACAGGTATTGGGTGTTCATTGCCAGCAGTAGAGAGAGGCTTTCAGCATGAAATTTGGGAAGGGTTTGGATTCAAATAATTGATTTTCGCCCTTTTGGGCCAGATTCACAGTTCTCTTCCCCCCCTTCCCCAGTGCAGACCTAGGGCTGCAGGCAAAATCTGGCTTGGCTTCAGTATTTTAGTTTTGCCACATTGCTGAAGAAAGTAAGTTCTGAAGACGCACCCTGTCTCCTTCATTTTTAAGCTTTTTCTTTCCTCCATTTCCTCTAAAACCACACGCTGAGCTCTGATGATGTCTCCGAAGAAATGGTTTGCATATCCAATACTATGCTGGACAAAGACCATCTATCCAGCCAATCCCATATCAACATAAGGCCTTGTGTTTCATGATACAGACACTGTGCTATGCATTATACATCAAAATGTTCGTTACTGCTAGTCCGTAGTGCTGATTTTGACTGATGGAGCCAATGGTGGAGTGGGTCATGATCCCTCCCCTCAATTATCTCGAGGTCAGCCACTTGGCCTTTTGGATGACGTGACTCCATTCGTTCACTGCCTTCGACCCTCTGACGTTGGCCATCAGACACATCAGTGTTAACGCTTCTGCTCCTGCCCAATTGTCAGGGCACTTCCTGCAGGTCAGCTGCACCAACCACCTTGCTGCTGCATGGAGCCCAATAGGTTTGATTATTATGGGAGCTTTTCATTTCTGTTGATTGGTTACAAATTCCTGATTTTTGTCTTCACAGCTTACTCAGGTTCATCCTCCAACACAAAGTATAACCCTGACCAGATCAAAGCTGAGATAGCAAGTCGAAGAGAGGGGGTAAGTAAGGTTCTGAATTTGACTGTGACCACATTAGGCTTGAGCAAACTGACCTGCTGGGCTAGATTGTAGATGGTTGAAGTTTTATACTGATACAGAACTTTTGCAATGCTATAATGCTGAGTAAATACTGCAACGAGACAGGCTGGAATCACACTGCATGCTTCACAGTATTTAAAGAGGTGAGAAGAATGTTTGTAGGAATTATAAGTCACTTAAGTGACATTTTCTAATGCAGAGTTACTGGGGTTTTGACAAAGGGAGTGTTTCTAAAACAACTGTTCGAAATAACAGCAATAAGTCCAAGCCAACATCAATTTGTAAAAGAAAAGCAAAATATACTAGGGTGGGGGATTTCAGGACGAGAGGATATATTTTTAAGGTGATAGGATCAAAATTTTAAAAAGACATGAGAGACAATTTTTTTTATATGCTGAGTGTGGTTAGTGTGTGGAATGAACTGCCAGAGGAAGTGGTGGATGCAGGCACAGTTACGACATTTAAAAGACATTTTGATAAGTACATGAATAAGAAAGGTTTGGAGGGATAGGGAGGTATCCCACAGGGAGGTAGGACTAGTTTAGTTTGGGATTATGGTCAATATGGACTGGTTGGACCGAAGGGACTGTTTCCATGCTGTCTGACTCTACATTAACTGTTGATACTGGATAACCAACATTAAACACAACAGTAAAGTGCAAGAAATGCTCTGCAGAACTCACTTTCTCCCTTCATTTGGGAAGCTCCCTCTCGATTTCAGTAGGACCCAGAAGTGAAAGGCTCCGTATTGAAGGTTGGATTTTCAGCACTGAATAGCCAGTGATCTCAATTGTAGCTGAAACCAGAGGGAGCAGAGATTGAGTCAGATTTAAAATTGAGCATTTTCGTGTTCCATTCCAGTGTGTGTGATGTGACCATTTGGAAACGAGCTCTGGATGAGGACCAGTGGTGTGACTGAGATCCAAAGAACTGAGATTCTAGTTCTGGGGAATCGCATTTTAGAGGCCTTGGAGAAAGAGTTAGGGGAGCCAGGGCTCAATTGTGTTGAGATATGATGGAAGCTGTGGTGTGGTTCGCCTTTTCAACAGAGAGGTTTAATAGCGTAGCTCGCAGTTTGGAAGATTTGCGAAGAATGAAGATAGTGGAATTATTTTTACTGGCTTTGGTGACCAAAAGAGAGAGTTTTAAGGTAAATATGAAAAGAACCAAAACTGAAACGAGGATTTTTTTTTTTAACATGTACAGCACAGAAACAGACCCCTTGGTCCAACTCGTCCATGCAGACCAGATATCCCAACCCAATCTAGTCCCACCTGCCAGCACCCGGCCCATATCCCTCCAAACCCTTCCTATTCATATGCCCATTCAGATGCCTTTTAAATGTTGCAATTGTACCAGCCTCCACCACTTCCTCTAATTTGGGATACTTTGCCTGAAAGGTAGTGGGAGCAATTATTTGTGATTTTCCAAAAGGGAATTGGTTTAATACTTGAAAAGGAGGAATTTGAAAGACTATGGGAAATGGGAGGGTGGTGTCCAAGGGATTAAGGAGTTGCTGCAGTGTTAGTGCAAGATTCACCAAGGAACAGAAAGCAGAAAATAGCGGTGAAAATTATTTTTCTAAGCTATGAGAGCTATGTGCTTATCAATATTGGGATCAGTGGTCTTTTTTTGTTAATTCAAGTGACTTGGACTGGTTATAATTTCAAAATTTTCAAGTAATACAGAACTTAGAATGTAGTAAACAGTGAGGAGGTTAGTAAAAATGTGCACTTTGTTGAAATGACAGTACAAATGGCTGATGAAATCACACAGTGAGCTGATGTGGTTTAGTGGGAGGAAGGAATACGGTGAAACAAAATCATACAATTCAAAAGAGCCTGCAAGAGAGAGATCTGGGAGTATGTGCATAAATATTTGAGAGTGACAGGAAAAGATTGAGAAGACTGTTTCTTTTAAAAAAGCATGTGGGTTTCTTGAGAGTATACACAGAGGCCCAGAGAACAGGGAAGGTCTGGATAACACACTTCAGTAAGGAAGCCAAGGTTTGTGGAACACGTAGAAGAGAGTTATGAGAACAGTACATGGGATGAGGGAATTTGAGAGGCTAAAGCTGCCGGATTTCTTCCCCTTTTGAAGAAAGGTTTTCAGAATGCGTTTTAATAGAGGTCCTCAAAATGTTTTGAATGTGGGGGAACTGTTTGCTGCAGTAGCAGAGTCAGTAATCAGAGGATGCAGGTTGAAGGTAGTTGCTGAAAGAACCTGTGGATAGATGAGTTGATAGATTCTTACACAGTGAGTTGTTGAAATCTGCCTGAATGGGCAATGGTAGCAGATCAATAATAACTTTCAAATCTAAATTGGATATGTACTTAAGGGAAAAAATAAATTGCAGGGCCATGGGGAAGCTGCAAGTGAGTGCAGCTATCAAAGAGCTTGGCAGAGGCACAGTGACCTGAATGACTACCTCCTTTGTTGGAATCTCTGGATTCTGTGTCTCCAGAGATGGGCTTACTGAGACTGCCAGTTTACCATTGAGGAAATAAGAGTTCTCGTTTTCAACTGCTCTTAGGATTATATGCAATCTGAGATTGAATGAATGATTGAATGAATGAATGAAAAGGAATAGATTTGCTAAACGTTAAAGGCAACAGTTTATACAGCAGCTCAAGCTCACACTAACACATCTCTAAATTCAGTGTTCCAGCACAAGTAACTTCTTTCACACTGGTTGGCTAACTAATATATTGCTGATCATTAAGGGAATCTCTCTACATTACATTACACAGTCCAACTGATGTGAAACAAGCTTAAGAAATGTCTGTTTTTTTCAAAAAAATAAAGGCTTGTAATGTACAAATACGGGTGGAATTGTGTGCCTTGGTTTAACTCTGAGAAATCGTAAATCTTGTGCAATGTAAGATGTTAGGAGAAAGTGAGGACTGCAGGTGCTGGAGATCAGAGTCGAGAGTGTGGTGCTGGAAAAGCAGCAGGTCAGGCAGCATCCGAGGAGCAGGAGAGTCGATGTTTTGAGCATAAGCCCTTCATCAGGAATGTGACATGTTGTCCAGTTTGCTGGCTGAATTGCAATTCTAGCTGGACTTTGATTTTTCTGAATGACTATTATAGACATGGCTTCTTTTTTCAAACACCAGCACATAGTTGCGCACTTTTCTTTATTTTTTCATTTTTTCTGCCTTTATATTCTCTTTGGTTTATTTTTCAGTGTTATAAGATGGCACCAGAGAGTGGTGACATTATACAACACTTTTCAATGTAATTTGTAACAAACTACTGTGAAAAGTGCTGTATAGTGTCAATAAATAAATAAACATATTTCAATAAAATGCATATATAGTATGTTTTGAATGGCAGCTTTTGACTGGCTTCAGCACTTTATCCCACAGACCCAACTCTTTTCTACCAAGCTCCCAGTCTGTATTCAAGACAAAATAACTGTAGATGCTGGAAGTCAAGGTAGACAAGCAGGAGGCTGGAAGAACACAGCAAGCCAGGCAGCATCAGGAGGTGCAGAAGGGGGTAGGGTAAAGAGACAAGATCTTTTCCCTGTGGTGGGGGAGTCAGAACTAGAGGGCATAGGTTTAGGCTGAGGGGGTAAAGATTAAAACGGCACCTTAGGGGTAACTTTTTCACATAGAGGGTGGTGTGTGTATGGAGGAGGAAGTGGTGGAGGCTGGTACAATTACAGCATTGAAAAAGCATCTGAATGGGTATATGAATAGGAAGGGTTTGGAGGGATATGAGCCAAGTGCTGACAAATGGGACTAGATTAGGTTAGGATATCTGGTCGGCATGGATGAGTTGGACCGAAGGGTCTGTTTCCGTGCTGTACATCTGACTCTAAGCCAGTGTTTCAGGTATAACCCTCTTCAGGACTGGGGTTGGGTGTAAAGGGAGCTGCAGATAAGCGGGGACGGATAGGGTTGGGGGATGGAGGGGGATGTAGGGTGGTGAGGCAGGGATAGGTGAAGACCTGTGGGGGCCATTTTAATTCCCCTTTTCAATATGACCATTCTCTGCCTTCTCCATTGCCATAGAACATCAGACCATAAATTGGAGGGACAACACCTCATCTTCTGCCTGGGCAGCCTACTCGAAGTTGAGTTCTCCAAGTTCAAATAACCTCCCTTCCAATCGCCTGACTCCGTTCTATTCCTCTGATCAACCCTTCCTTCCCACTACCACCAGATTCATTCCTGTCATCGACCAACCAGGTCGTACCCTCTACCCTTCACCAATCACTACCCCTTCGGTCTTATCTGCAGCTCCCCTTACACCCACCCCCAGTCCTGAAGAAGGGTTACACCTGAAACGTTGACTTATCTACCTCCAGATGCAGCCTGGCTTGCTGTGTTCTTCCAGCCTCCTGCTTGTCTCCCTTTCTGTATTGGTCTTTTATGGCATTATTTCAATGCAAACTTCGGAAAAGTGACGTTACCCATGAGGAAAAATGAACTTGTGCGTAGCCCCACAAGTGATGCCAAAAGGAACAATCCCTGATGTTGGTTGTATTAACTGGTTGTTGTTAGTGAGGTGGGATAGATGCCAGTGCTTGTATTATTTTGCCCCTCCCAATCTCAGCTTGAAACTTGCCAGCCTCTATGTTGACAGAAACTCTGAAATCAGGACTGAACATTTATAAAGAAGGCTATTGCTCATTCTGAGTGGCCTAACTCTACATTTTTAATGAAGGTGACTTTGCCTTTTTGCTGTTGACTGCTTTTTGAGATCATGAGCAAGGAATGAAATCCACACTGTTACACGGCATCGTGCCACTGACTAAACACTAACCCATCCACTGGAACAGTTGGCATGATTTGCCCGTCAGTCTGATGGATTGTGTTTAATTCGTATAATCTGAATTTAAATGACTGGTTACTGTTAGTTGTTGAGATCTGCCTGCATTTATTGGAAGTGACTTGCTTTGTTATTAGGTTTCCAGATTGAAAAGGGAGTTGGCACAGATGAAGGAGGAGTTGCAGTACAAGGAAAAAGGCGTAGAGACGCTACAGGAGTAAGTGTGATAATCGTATGTTTTTAAAAAAAAATGTTTTAATGTACTATTTTGTCATTCCCAAATTGAGCATTTTTAAATTGTGCATTTTGTTTTAACTGTTTGGTTCTTATTCACTCATACAAGACCACAATATTGTCTGTATGCAAGTGATTAGAACAATGTGAGGAAATACATTCAGCGTTTTCAATTCTTTGCGTATTGGGTACAAGTTGCACATATGTGTCAGATTATTAAGCACAAACTGTTTAACCTTTTTGTCAATGAATACTCTTTCTTAAATTTGCAACATACTCTGCTTACAAGTTTGTCAACATTTGGTAAAATAACTCTCATTGCGGTGCTGGACGTGTCAGTTTTCAATCAATAACTTCAAGGTAAGGCATTAGTGATCATATTGATGACACGGTGGAAGTGAGTTGACACATACTTGCTGGAAAGCATGCGTATGATTTATAAAAGTGAAACGTGAGTGCCAGGAAACAAAGCTGAACATCATCATAAATTGTAATTTCCTCCTTACTCTCGGATGAAGTTTGATTTAAGATGCTGTTTGCTGTCTGCTTTTGTTTTGCGTGTCGATTTCCCATCTCACTTACTGAACAAATACTTTTGTGGGTTTGCAAATCAGAACTGTCCTCCAAAGTGGCAACTTTTTAAAATGTTTGAAATTAATCCTGAAACTTTCTATTTCAGTGTCAGGAAAGTAGCAGATGTTCATTTTGATGGTTTTCCAGAACATGCACTTAGTTTCTTATGGAACAGAGGCGATTGTGGATCCTGGAACACATTTCCATAACTGGGACTATGAGCTGGATAGTAGCAACCTGCTAATGGGCCTGGAGCTTGATGGGAATTGCTGTCCAGGCGGTTTTGTTTTAAGTGATCCTCGAGTAGGACAGGCCAAGCGCTCAACTTGCTCTTTGGTGTTTAACTCTGAGAAAGAATCATTCCACAGGCATTACATCTTTTGTGTAAATTAAGGCCTGCTTTACTTTGGCATCTGTGAGGGATGCCAGAGAATAGACATCTCAAATTCTGATATTGCCATCGAATCTTGCACAGGATTGTGCACGTGATGTCTGAGCTGTTACACTTTGCTTCCATTTTACACTTTCAAAACAATACTGAGTGCAAAGTGTATCTATTTCTTTCTCCCCTTTCGTAAAGCCCCACACCTCCAACCCACACTGACTGGTTTGCATGGTTTTCTGTTGTCTAATCTGCTGGTCTTGCCGGGGGGACGTTCCCTGTATTTGACTTAATAATCGGTCTTCCCCATGAATCTCAGATGAACATTCTTTACTGCATTTAGTTACATGTTTTTATGTCCTTAACATTTCTCAAATTTTAGAACTAGTTTAGAAAGGAGTATAAAGCGATTAAGTGCGTGACTGTGAGTGTATCATATCCCGCAAAATTATGGAAAGGAAATGAAATTTCTAGGCTGGTATGTAGGGTGTGCATTAACCGTTTGATTTAATTCATTATTGTCATCACATGTACCAAAAGTTTTGTTTTGTGTGCTTTACAGGCAGATCATACCGTACAAAGTACATTAGGGTCATGGGACAGAGCAAAGAATACCATGTTACAGCTGCAGAAAAGACGCATAGAGAGCGAGATCAATGTTAAATTTAAAATTAATGGAACTGTAATTATGAATGATGTTAAATATCCAACAACAAAGTAGGATTGGGAAAGGTGATGTTATCACTGGACTGTTAACCCGGATAATGTTCTGGGGACCTGGGTTTGAATCCCACCATGGCAGATGGTGGAATTTGAATTCAGTAACTATCTGGAATTAAGAATCTAATGATGACCATGACTCCATTGTCGATTGTCAGGAAAAACCCGACTGGTTCACTAACCTCCTGTATGGAAGGAAACTGCTGATCTTACCTGGTCTGGCCTACATGTGACTCCAGACCGACAGCAATGTGGTTGACTCTTAACAGCCTCCTGGGTAATTAGGGATGGGCAATAAACGCTGCCTAGCCAGCGATGCCCTCATTCTGTCAATGAATAAAGGTGTAGCTTTTTGTTGAGAGAGGGAAGGGTTTCTTTGTACTATGTGTCAGATTCAATCAAGGGTTTGCTGCTCCAGTGCAGAATGAATCCTGACTTGGATTAGATTTTGGTAAAAAGTAAATGGTTGGCCTACTTGTAAGGAAGATATTGGTGAGCCGGGACCACAGGATAATTAGGCTCAGTGAAAGAACAGAGCAGGGTAACAATAATTTGAGAAGAAGGAAAAGCAGTAGTAAAGGAAAGGGACATCTGCCAAATTAACTGGAAGAGGCAGTTGCCCAGTCGCTGTGTAGATCAGGAAATAGTCAAACTAGAGAGCGAATGAACAAACAAACCAGTTTGCTGAATTCTGGGCTTCCACAAACAAATGGACAGATTAGACCAAATTTGATAGCGCTGTTAGTAGAGAAGGAATTCTGATAAAAGATTAAAAACACCGCAAAGAGAAATCGCAAGTGAAGTGTGAGAGAAAAGGAGCAAAATGCTTTAAAGGTAAGAAAGTTTCTTTTGTTGTATTCATTCTGAGATGCGAATTGAGGTAGGGTTGCTGGAAGATGAACAAACAGTAAAGCAATGGTGAAAAAACTACTCGAATATTCAGCATTTGAAGTCAAAAGGAAGGTGGATCTTAAAATGGAGGATATGTTAAACAAGAGACAATTGACTGAGAGATTCTATTCAAAGATTCCAGTTACCAAACCACTGAGGATTGACTGTTTACGTCCAGAACTAACAGGAAAGCAGCAGAAAAGAGGCTATGACTGTCTTTTCTAAACTTCAGTGAATGGGAAATGTCTGCCAGAGAACTGGGGGATGTCAAATATGATCTGACTCTACAAAAGAAGACAAATGAGAAAGGACATTCTTGGTCACTAGGATTACTTCAGTATGTAAGCTGCCAGTCAGGAGTATGGGTTGAAGTTATGAAGCAAGAAAAGACACTTGAGTTGACCTTGTTTGGAGGGATGTGCAGATTTCTAAAGGGATCTTGAATTTGACCAATTTCCATGTAAACATTTGAATATTTAATCAAGTGGAACAGTTGTGGTTATATGGATTTTCCAAAAAGCATTTCACAAGGGACTCCATAAGGATCCTGTGACTCAAATGATGGTGCAGTATGTTAAGGGAACGTGAATCGTGGAGATGCAGAAGGAAGCCATTTGTCCCAATATGTCTGCACAGGCTCTTCAAATGACCATCATTACCCAGGACCACCCTCCATCTTTTTCCCCTTACTCTTGCACATTATTTTTATCCAAATATTCATCCAATACCCTCTGAATGCCTCAGTTGAACAGGTCACTACCACACTTCCAGGGAGTCGTTTCACACTGATGGTACGAGAAACAATTTTTCTCATCTTTCACGTGCCTCTTTTGCAAATCACTTTAAATCTGGTTAAATCTCAGCTGTCTGGTCCTTTATCCTTTTCAGAGTGGAAACAGTTCCTCCATCGACTCTACCCAACTCCCTCAAGATTTCGGGAACCCATATCAGATCTCCTCTCTGTCGTCTTCTCTCCAAAGAGAAAATTCCCAACTTGTTTAATCTATCCATCTAACTGAAGTTTCTCATTCCTGGAACCAGTCTTGTAAATCACTTCTGTGCTCTCTCCAGCACATTCACATCTTTCCTATAAGATGGAACCCACAACTGTGCACAATACTCCAGCTGGGGTCTAACAAGTGTCTTACACAAGTTCAAAAGCACCTCCTCGTTCTTGTACTCTGTGACCATACAAAATAAGCCAAGGACAATGTATGCTTTATGAACTTTTCTCTTCACCTGTCCCTCCACCTTCAGTGATCTGTACACGTATACGTCCAGGTCCCTCTGCTCCTGCACCCCTTTAGAATTGTACCCCTTACTTTATATTGCCTTACAATGTTCTTCTGACCAACGCTTATACTTCTCTGCATAGAATCTCATCTCCCACTCCTCCAACTTGTCTATCACTCTTTGAAGTTCTACACTGTCCTGATTACAGGTTACAGTTCTTCCAAGTTTTGTGCCATTGAAGTTGTCCCCTGCAGACCAAGATCTAAGTCAGTAGTATTCATCAGGAGAAGCAAAGGCCCCAATACAAACCCCTGGGGAACTCCACTGCAAACCTGCCTTAAGCCTGAAAAATATTCATTGACTGTTACACTCTGTTTCCAATTACTCTGTCAAACCTGCATCCACATTTATACCATAACTATTATTTCCCCCTCGGATCTGCTGTGTGGTGCAGTGTCAAATGCTTTCTGGATGTCCAAATACACCAACAGTCATTCTCTCACCAAACCTTTCTCTTACCTCTTCAAAAAAAGCCAGTGTGTTTATTAAAATGATTTCCCCTTCAGAAATCCATTCTGAAAACTCCTTGAAAGTTACAATGAATGGTGTACCATGGATACCTGTGTTTGTGTCAATTCAGTATTTGTGTAAACTTTGTATTTGGGAGCACAGAGAACCATTTTGAAATCTGTTGACAAAGCAAAATTAGGAGACGAGAGAAATCACAACTATTGAAAGACTGGTGGAGAGGATAGCAAGGTGGGCAGATAAGTGGGAGATAGTTTCTCTCCTCTAAACTGTATGATGTTAAATATCCAGAAAATAGCAACGGTGAATGGAAATGTTCGTTAAATAGTATGTAGCAGACACCTTGATTATGTGGACTTATAGAACAGAAAAATAAATTTTGATGATTAGTTTTGTATACAGAGACATCAGTTATAAAACTGTCACATTACGGCTGTACAGGACATTGGTTAGGTCACTTTTGAAATGCTGTGTGCAGTTGTGGTCTCCCTGCTTTCGGAAGGATGTTGTGAAACTTGAAAGGATGCACAAAAAATTTACAAGGATGTTGGCAGGGTTGAAGGGTTTGTACTATAGGGAGAGGCTGAATAGGCTGGGGCTGGTTTCCTTGGAGCATCGGAGGCTGAGGGGTGACCTTATAGAGGTTTATAAAATCATGAGGGGCATGGCTAGGGTAAGTAGACAAGGCCTTATTCGCAAGGTGGGGAAGTCCAGAACTAGAGGGCATAGGTTTAGGGTGAGAGGGGAAAGATTTAAGAGACGTAAAGGAAAAGTGTTTGACACAGGGTGGCACAGTGGCTCAGTAGTTAGCACTGCTGCCTCAGCGCCAGGGACCCAGGTTTGATTCCAGCCTCAGGCGACTGTCTGTGTGGAGTTTGCACATTCTCCCCATGCCTGTGTGTGGATTTCCTCCGGTTTCCTCGCACAATCCAAAAGATGTGCAGGTCAGGTGAGTTGGCCCTGCTAAATTGCCCGTAGTGTTAGGTGCATTAGTCAGGGGTAAATATAGGGTAGGGAGATGACTCTGGATGGGTTACTCTTCGGAGGGTCGGTGTGGACTTGTTGGGCCGAAGGGCCTGTTTCCAAACTGCTGGGAATCTAATCTAACCACTGAGGGTGGTGCGTGTATGGAATGAGCTACCAGAAGAATTGATGGAGGATAGTACAATAAAAGTTGAAAGGCATCTGGATGGTTGAATGAACAGGAAGAATTTAGAGGGATATGGGCCAAGTGCTGGCAAATGGGACCAGATTAATTTAGTATATCTGGTCGACATGGACTAGATGGACTGAACAGTGTGTTTCCGTGCTGTATAACTCTATGACTTTGTAAGACGATACTGAATTTATAGGAACTCATTGGCTCATATGAATGTAGTATTAGGTTCAGTGACACCAACTTGTGAAGTTTAGTTTTCCAAACTACGCTGGATATAAACTGCTTTGTAATTAGCTTAATACCCATCAATATTTGTATGTATTGCATGACACCATCACTTTATTTTCCAAAGCCTCAGTGATACTGAGAAAAGAATGTAGCTTGCAGAGGCAGATTTTTGTTTTTCACTTGGAGGCATTTACCAAACCTCAGGGAGGGCCACATTGTCTCTCACATGGAAAACTGTTTTGATTGTCTGTCTGCCGGGCAGATTGAGCATTAGTCCTCACATATTTTGTAAAAAACAATACTGCGAATGGTGGTAATCTGAAAAGAACAGTGATTGCTGGAGAACCTCCGCAGGTCTGACAGCGTCTGTGCCGAGAAATAGAGTTAAAGTTTCTCCCCGTGCCTGTGTGTGGATTTCCTCCGGTTTCCTCGCACAATCCAAAGTTAAAGGTGATTCTTCTTCACTTCTGTTCTGTGTCTGATTGAGGATTAGTCGTCCTGTGACATATGAAAATGAGGATCAATAACAGACTGGGCCTCACCGTTAGCCCTGAACCGACAATATGTTACACACCTTTGTGGCATCTGTACAATTTTTTCAGTGCTGGTCTTTGTTTTTTTTTCTCTCTAACTTTAACTTTATTTGGGGTCTGGCAAGTGTTCTTGAATGGAACGAGTGATTTTTGGGATCAGTGGTTTTCAAAGCTGTCAATATCTGGGGATTTCCACACCACATGGTCTATATCTGCTCTAGACTAATTAATAAAGATCGCTTGTTATGAATAAACACCACCTCCATTACTCTTGTATCGTCCACTCTGTTTACCAAGCTTTTGGTCACCTAACGCAATTTGTCCTCTTTTGACTTTGTGTCAATTTTTATCTGATTCCATTCCTGCAAAGTTCCTGGAGTGTTTTGGCATTGGAAAGGTGCTGTGTGAATGTACTTCATCGTTGTTCCATTTTGGTTTTGAAAATAATTAGTGTAGAATGTATGTTTCTGGAACATTTGAGGTTTAGGAATTGTTTGAATATTGGGAGTTAAACTTTCCTACCAACCACAGGATTGGTTCCTGCACCGTCGCAAATGAATTAGTGATGTACGTAGTTATGTTTGGTTTGCGTAGACAGGGGCAGTTGTTGCAATCCAAAAGCAAAGCGTTATGCAGAATGCTTTGACATGATGAGGTGCAGCTAAGTTATTATGTGCTATTAATTGTTCCAGTTTGGCAATGCTCTGCTTATGGTTGGACAGCAAATTGCAAGAATCAGACTCAACATTTTAAAGCAACATTGTATCTCGTTTTAGGCATGGCATAACCCAGCTCTCGCAATTACTCTGAATTATAATTTCTCTCCCACCTTAGAAAGGGCAAGTTAACATGTCAGCTTGTGGCATGCATGCCAACTACGCGTTCATCAGCAGTAAAAAAAAGCACAGCAGGAGAATCGACGTTTCGGGCCCGAATTCTGATGAAGGGCTTTGGCCCAAAACGTCGAGTCACCTGCTCCTCAGATGCTGCCTGACCCGCTGTGCTCTCCCAGCCCCACACTCTCAACTCTGATCTCCAGCATCTGCAGGCCTCAGCTTCTCCTAACTTATTTTGTGTCTTCAATGTTGTAAACCATCCCAGGGTATTTTAGTGGAGTATAATGAGACAAAATTGGCACTAACCCATGCAAAAGATGTTCGGAAAGTTGACCAAAATCTTGCTGTAAAGAAGTATTAAGGTGAATGTCTTAATGAAAAAATATACAATCGATATTTTAAGAAAGGTGCTAAGGAGTATGATGATTTGAAAAGGCAATTGGTATTGGACTGTCTGCTTTTCCGAAAACCATTTTGTTGAGTCCCTTCTCAGCACTTCCTTCCCTGACACATTCTCTGATGGTGACTTATAAGAGCTAATTGTGCTCTGATGTCCTGTTGAAAGCACGCTGCAGAGTCCAAGTACGTGGAACTTGTTAATAATATTATACTCCCAGGTTAGGTAATCTCCCCTCCACGGCTGTGGGGAAAGGACTCGGATGTTGGACTGTTTGGGTAGTTTAAGAAAGGTGAGGGGAATTGTAGACCAGTTAGCCTAACACCTGCTGTCAGGAATTTAACTGAGTCTGTAATTAAAGTTAGAGTGACTGAACGCTTTGGACATTTTCAGCTCTCAAGGAGCGCGTGAGTATGAATTTGTAGATTACACCTAACTAATCTGATTTTGAGGTAACTAATGTGATGGACAGTGTAACTCTATATGGACTTTCCGAGGCATTTGATAAAGTCGGTTAGAAGAGACTGTTGGCTAAATTTGTCGTTCATGGCACTGTTTGTAGTGTTCCCAAACCTCCAGGATTGGACTGCAGTCTCCAGGAATTGGTCAATCTTCTGTGCACTAAACTGAAAAAAAATTGGCACATTATATGCTTTTTGTCATTTTCTTTGAATATTTCGAGTAACTGGATACAAAATTGTGAACATATTGGGGGGAAATTTTGTTTGGCTAATGAGTCTTTGTGCTTTCTGATTAATGGTGGAAGGCAGAATGCTACAAGGATGGGTGGTTTGGATGACTAAAAGCTATCATGTGATGAGACCTCCAGGAGTAGATTGAGTCACAGTTCGCAACCTTAAACGGAAGGCAAATGGTTGGACTGATTAGCAATTTGGCAGAGCCACAGGAGATGGAGGTTGGGGTTGATGGAAAGGTAATCTAATTAGCAGTGTGTTACTGGGGAGGTGTCCCGCATGGATGTGTTGGAGATATTTTCTTTTTTTTTCCACAAGTTTACAAAAGAAAACTTAAAAAAAAGACCCAAGTATAAACATTGATATGCAGTTAAATCTTAAATAAATGATAACCAAAATCTATCAAACAAGAAAACAGTAATACAGAGAAAAAAAGACAAAACTCAACTAACTACTCATCTAACTTACAATTAACCAGAGTGTATCATTAAAATTCTTACATTATTCAAGAGGAAAAGGAAAGTCCAATGGATAACACATAAATTGAGCGGTGATATACATGCTCGGAATGTGTTAACATCAGATCATAACACAACTCGTATTTATCCAAAACATCCCGAGCATAGAGCATATAAAGTTCACAAAATTAAATGCTCTTTAGTACATTCAGATCAATATAATAAAAAAAATTTCTAAATAGTTTAAAAAAAAGTATAAAACGTATTTAAATGGAGATCTTCCCCCTTATTCCCAGGGGGCATCACATCCTTTCCAAAAAACCCATCATAACCTCTCCCAACCAGTGCCCCACCCTTGACCCAGGCACCCCACGATAGGATAAAGAAAATTCAAGTATACTACTGAACTAGAACTAACAGTGAGTACCCTATCCCCACCCCCACCCCACCCACACCAACACCTGGATATATTTGGTAATGTTAATACCATATATGAACATATATGACTATAAAATTACAGTCCCAGCAAATAATAATTAAATATATTAATACAAAATAACAGAGGAAAACAACCCTGCTCCCAAGGACAAAGATAAAATAAGATAAGGTAGCCATCCCCCCCCCCCATCTACATTAACTAGACCCCCTGGCCTATATGAATATGTATGTATGTATATATATATATATATATATATATATATGAATAAATAGTCCTTCTTCCCACCCCCCGGAGATAATATTAAACAGTAAGATAATGAAAGGAAAAAAAAGGGGGATAGACCGAGGTGGGGGTTGGGCAAAACAGCATCAATTAACTCTTATAGTTTGTCTAAGAGAGTCCAAAAGTTCCTTGGCCTTCTCCGATGATCCGAAGTTAAACACGGACCCTTCATAGCCCTAGCGTAGTATAGCTGGGTAGCGCAAAGAGTATTGAATGTTTAAATCCCTTAAACACTTCTTTGCTGGGGAAAAGTCCTGAAATAACATAATCTTGGATCCTTTATGAGTCATGGCTTGTGGATCTTTCCCAAGATTTCTGGAGGCTTCCAAAAGCATCTGCCTCACCTTATAGCTCTGCAGTTGGAACAGGACCGGGCGGGGGCGCTGGTTCGAGCCGGGCCCGCGTATTGTGACCCGGTAGGCCCGTTCTACCCCTACCTGGCCTGATCCAGCCTCCAGATTCAATAACTGCAGAAGCCAGTGTTCAAGGAACCTTGTAAGCTGGCCGCATTCGGGAAAGCCCAGCAAACGAATATTTTTTCGACCTCGAGAATCGAGGTCGTCAGTGTGATTCTCTAAGGTCCGGACTTGCTGCTCGAGAGTCTGGACCCGATCCACGGCCAATTCTGCAATGGCCTCGGAGGTCGCACCCTTATCTCCGCCTCTCCGTCTCGGCATTCTATTTCTTCGATGTCTCGGCCGTGCTTTTGTAGCGCGGCCAAGAATGAATTCCACCAACTTCAGGACTCTTCTATGAAAGCATCGATCTTCGCATCGAGTTTGGAGATTATTTCTGCGAAGCTCGCCACCGTAGGTAAGTCCCCCGGGGTGACTGCGGACCCCTCTGCTGCAGGTGGGGAGGGTAGGGGTGGGGGAGGGGCTGCTGCCTGCTGAGAACTGCGGGCTCTTTTCTCCCTAGTCATTTTTACAGGAGACTGAACTGTATAAATTTAGTACTAAGCCACTAATTACATTAAATAAAAACTATTTTTAGTTGATTTGGTGAGTGTGGTGGGGGAGGGTGGCCCACTTTGCCTAGGTCTTGGGAGGAGCACGATAGACTCAGACTTGCTGAGTCGCCGCCATCTTGGATCTCCCGGAGATATTTTCCAAACTACCTGTCTCGCACTGTTATACTCTGGAGCAGGTGGGACTTGAACCTGGAACTCCTGGTTCAGAGGTGTGGACTCTACCACTACACCACAAGGGTCCTTCTGTGTTGGATTCTCAACGATTCACAAGTCATGAATGACTTTCTGCAATTATTAAAGTCACAAATCCAAATTTGCTGATGACGTGAAGATCGGCAGCATGGTAATTGTGTAAAGAGAGGTAAATCATGATACAGAGGTTGACAGATAAAACAATGGGCAAAACT
Organism: Chiloscyllium plagiosum; assembly: GCF_004010195.1. Taxonomy (NCBI): domain Eukaryota; kingdom Metazoa; phylum Chordata; class Chondrichthyes; order Orectolobiformes; family Hemiscylliidae; genus Chiloscyllium; species Chiloscyllium plagiosum. Next base: position 10,084,353 of record NC_057721.1, read on the forward strand.
ACAGTTTATTTTAATGTAGGTAAATGTGAGGTCTTTGGCTTTGAGTGCAAAATGCATGGAATAGGGCATTTTCTAAATGGTGAAAAATTAAACACTGCTGGCCCTGAAAGACATGAGGATCCAGATTGATAATCGCTAGATGGCTCAGTAGTTAGCACTGCTGCCTCACAGCACCAGGGACGCAGATTCGATTCCAGCCTCGGGCGACTGTCTGTGTGGAGTTTGCACATTCTCCCCATGTCTGCGCAGGTTTCCTCCAGGTGCTCCGGTTTCCTCCCATAATTCAAAGATGTGCAGGTTAGGTGAATTGGCCATGCTAAATTGCCCAGAGTGTTTAGGGATATGTAGGTTAGGTGCCTTAGTCGGGGGTAACTGTAGAGGAATGGGTTTGGGTGGGATACTCTTAGAAGGTTGGTGTGGACTTGTTGGACCAAAGGGTTTGTTCCACACTGTCAGGAACAAATGCACAAATGATCAAAAATACACATGAAATGTGGGCCTCTTAGCAAGAGAACTAAAGTATTAAGGGAAGCAATAGGGTCTTGTTGCTTGGTGTTAGTGTCCATACCTTAGGGCCAGAAGGTCCTCCTTGTCCCAGACATATGTCTTAGATATCTGAGCAGGGAGATGAAAATAGCCATCAGGAGAGAAGTTATGATTAAGATACACAAAACTTCAATTTGTTCACACTTGGACAAGTGAGCGAGACTCTTAGTGCCACAGCTCAGTTTGTTTTTGATCTCTGCGGCATGTGGTTATATGTTTCACAGAATGATGCCTGGAAACTGGACTTCAATTACCAGGAGAAATTTCACCAACAGAGGTTGAGTTCCCCAAAATTCAGCATCTGAAGGGGTGATCTTAATATAATTTTTATAAGATATTCAGAGAAAGAGCCAATATTGATTGGGAGAACTGTTAATGTGGAGTACAGGATTGAGTGCACAGTCAAAAACAAAAGCTAGACATTTCAGAAGTGAAATTGGGAAAGACATTGCAAGCACAGGGTGGGAGAAGTATGGATCATCCTTGCGCAAATTGACATTATACAAATTGTTAATTTTAAATCTGAGATTGATCAATATTTGTCAAGGAAATGTATTAAGGGGTTTGGGGCAAAGGTAGATCTGCAGAGTTATGTTGCAGATTGGCCACATTCTTGTTGATTAGTGAGACTGTATGGCCAATTTCTTTGAGTTCCTATATTGTGTAGAAGCTCTTTCAGAAAGCATGCACCGGGACAATGGGTCAAATGGCCGCCTCCTGGTTTGTAAGATTTTACAGCTTTTTTCTGCGTCAATTTATGAAGTTGACGACCTGATTCCCTTTAACAAAGGTCGCAACAATGACTATTACTGTTCAGGAATCTAAACCCTTGTTGCTGATGTTTTCACACCTTCCCATCTGTTTCTTGGAAGAATCTATTTGTCGCTCCATTGATTTCCTTTCTTTTGGAAGGTGTTGAGAGCTGTCCTACGTCACTTCTTCCAGATCACCTTTCATCTGGCTTCATTGATAAATTTAAGTGGACGATCTCAAGCTTGTCTGCAAAAAAAGGAGAAGTGTTTGACTGTTCGCACTCCAGGCTCTGTACCAAACATGTTTTTAATACCAACCATGCAGAAACACAGCGCTTTTGAAGATGATCAGAGGCAAACTTCGTTTGTAATCTCTTTGAACAGAGGCTGAGGCATCAGTACTAACTTGGAGGTTGACCGCTTATCAATTAGTCACATCGGGTAGCAGTTGTATTTCAGTTGGCACTTTGGCTGTGGGCATTTTGAATAGATGGAAGTTTCAAGCTACTTTGTAGTAACTGTATTGCCATCTCATGTTAATTAGGGTCTTGGGATCATACAACATTTGGTTAGGTGGGGGCAGGGGATAGTGGTAGTGGCCGTTGCTCTGGCCAGACATTCTGAATTCATGTCTCACTTGCCATAAAGGTGTATACAAACATATTTTTTAAAAATTAGACTCAAAAAATTAGGCCCCCAAGCTGTTAAATGTACTGGCAGGGCCTTGAGAGGGAGAAGAAAGAAGTGTAGAAATGTACCATTGTAATTAAGATATCAGAGACTACTTTATCATTTACATTAGGGTCTCTGATCTTGCAGGTGCTCCCGATTTGAAAAATTAATCCATAATCCAAAGAGTGAGAAATGATTTTGGAAGGCTGACTAGACGTCTCCCATTCCCCCCAGTCCTGACTCCAGTCATCTGCTGTCCAATGGCATACCTTCTGATAAGCCCGCTGAGTAAAATATGGATATAGTGAAGATAATTGTGATTGTCTCAATATTAATGAAGTATTTTTAATCAACACCATGGACCTGGATCTTTACCTGACGGTGTCAACAGGAAAATGACACTCTAAAAATGAAGGAACTACCCAAAGTTTGTAATCCCTGAGAAGGACAGAGAAGGTTGGTTCTTGTGGCAGTGATAGTGTACCTACCTTTGGACCAGGAGGCTTGAGAGTTGAAGTCCCACCTAATCCAGAGGGTGTAGTGGCATCCCTTTCCAGGTTGATTGGAAAATATCTGTACCTGTTCCAGTGAGCTGAGGAAGGGCTCACAATAACCATGGAAGGAGTGGGCTCAATAGACTGAAAGGATTTTCTTTTGTTCCAGTTAGTCTGCATTTATATAGTGCCTTTATCATTAATGCAAATATTTGAGGCACTTAACAGGAGAGTTCTCACCCAATATTCGACCCTCTGTCATTGTAAGAAATGTTAGGAAAGGCGAGCAAAATGCTTGATCTAAGACCATTTCTTCAAATTGTGTCTTAAAGGAGGGGAGTGTGTTAGAAAGGCCTAGTGATTTAAGAAAGGCATTTTAGAGTTTAGGTCCTCAGCAGCTTAAAAACATGGAGAATGATGGACAATGATCGGAACAGGGAATATTGAAGAGATCATAATGAAGAGTGTGATGTTCTTGGAGGATTGTAAGGCTGGAGGACATCGGAAAGCTAGGATACCCTACATTATCTGACAACATAAATCTTTGAGGGACAGAGTTGGTCTTTCCATTCTTTGCTAAATCTCGTCCACATTATCTGTATTACTTCTAGTTATAATGCAAATACCTAAAATTGAAGTGAATATTTTATTATCTTCTTATCTCAGTTTTGAAAGGTCTTCCCTTTTACTCTAAGGCTTTGCTGTTTAGTTCTAGTCTCTGTTGCCAATGGAAACATCTTCCCAATGTCCACTCTGTCTAGGCTGGGCCTGTCTGTGGGGAGAAAGTGAGGTCTGCAGATGCTGGAGATCAGAGCTGAAAATGTGTTGCTGGAAAAGCGCAGCAGGTCAGGCAGCATCCAGGGAACAGGAGAATCGACGTTTCGGGCATAAGCCCTTCTTCAGGAATGAGGAATCCTGCCTGTCTGTGTCAAGCCTATGGATTCAAACCATATGATGAAACTGTGATGCATCGAAGAGGCTAAAGTACTGTTGACGTTTTAAATAAATGGAGGGATCCTTAACAACCGTTGATATATTTTAAATTAATTCTGTAATGAGACCAATCAGTCCATCAGTCCTGTACTGGCACTTTGAAACAGCCATGGTAGTCCATCTCACTCTCCTCCCCATTCTCCATAGCCTTGCAAAACTCTCCTGTTCAAGTTACTAACTACAGCAAACATTTTATTAACAGACAGGTACCTGTGGGACCAGGAGTTTGACATTTAATCAAATATTCAAGTTGATCAAGAGTTCCATATAATCGGGTGTAAAAACACATACTAAGCAAGAGAAACGTAATGTGGGGGAATACATAACACTGTTATGCTTTATTATTTAAGTGATTTATGCTGTAAATAATACAACTTTGCTTTCAATAAAGCTTACTGCCCAAACCCCTATTCACTCGCACCATCCCTTAACTGACTACTCGGGTAGCTGTAGATGCTGGAGATCAGAGTCGAGAGTGTGGTACTGGAAAAGCACAGCAGGTCAGGCAGCATCCGAGGAGCAGGAGAATTGATGTTTCGGGCGTAAGCCCTTCATGAAGGTGCTTTTCCAGCACCACATTCTCGATCGAGATTGCGTTGGGTTCCTAATCCCATCAGACATTCGCTCTGTTAATATCAAGGTGCCTTAAATGACCAGATGAATTGATAAGTTATAAACTTACAACATAATGCTCACTTGTGCTTGCTCTGCAGCCTTATTAGATCAATATGTTGTGACCCTATACCTCAACATTTGTATTTTTTTTCATTGCTAGAAAAGGTAGAGAAAGATCAAGCCTAACCAAGGAGAGTGGAAAGAAATGGGTGACAGCTAACGTTGCTTTTACCTTTCAGTCCCAGGCAATGCAGTGGCTCCCAATCACAGGCATGCGCTGTCCACAAAAATAGCTCCTTGACCAGACCTTGTGCTCGTGCCCGCAATTATCTCACTGTGATAGCCTCACCGTGAACAGCTGCGAGCTGATCATAGCTGTTATCTTTTCATGTTTGTGTCTTTTAAAAATTATGAACTGCAGGGAGAAAGAAAGTTTTTTTAGAACAGAGATTTGCCAGGATGGCTGCATAATGTCACAGAAAGGACTTTAATACCTCGTGTGACCTCTGTTTTTGTGGCTGTGGGCTCCTGCAATATGCAGACAATCGGGAGCCAAGGAGCTGTTTACAATGAAGCTGAATGATTCTCAGCGAACTGGAAACAAGATAGAAAGACACGAGAGGCTGAGAGAGAGAAAGACACAGCAGTGTGTGCAGTTGTTTTCCCCAACAGAGGCTGCCTGTTCTTTGCAGCAAAAAAGCAAGCCAGGTTTAAATTTGAATGAAACCACTGACCTTGCTGTGAGCTGCGACTTTTGAACTGATAAATTGGAGACATTTTCACAGTGCATCAGTCACTTGGTACTTCTTATACATCAGTAGAAACTTACAGAGAAAGGTAACTGTATACTAAGGGCTAGGTTAGATGAAGTACGATCATCTCAATATAAGAATTAGGAAGCAAAGATCTGTCAACTAATGTTTCATTTTTTATACCTCCACCAATAATCTGTTTTCTTAATTTGTCTGTCTGTGTGTATGTAATATGTAGGTAAAGGTGAGCTTATAAAGGGATTAGAATTTTACTTAGTGTTGTATGGCAGTGCTTTTACATCTGCAGCTATAGTCCAATTACTTATTATAATTCCTGTTGAGTACAGAATCCTGGCGTATGCTTTCTATCACCCTTGATCTGAACATGAGGTAGACTGGGGCACTCTGAGTACCTTTAAAACAAAACCTTTAACAGTTCAGTATGACTGTGGGAATAGTGGAGCCTGTGAGCTACGCCAGTGGGAGGTAACATTTGTGCGATAACAATAGGATTGGGTATTCCTCTGGAGTTGTTATAGTGTATGCAAGCTGGGGAAGGGAGAAGTTCCATTGGCCTGTGCTATGTTCTGAAATATAAATGAAGTTTTGGGTGAATAATAAGATTTCCTGAGTTTCATGGCAGCAATTGTCACCTGCCTCTAGAGCAAGAATTTGTCCCAGTGGTTTTGATGGACTACTTTGGTTTCCTGGGGATGATAACAGTTTGAACCAATAATCAGAAGATTGAGTTCAGACCAGTAATGATTGTATTGAGGCACATTCCTGATGAAGAGCCTATGCTCGAAACGTCGACTCTCCTGCTCCTCAGATGCTGCCTGACCTGTTGTTGTTCTCCAATACCACACGTTTTGACTCTGGCCTGCACCATTGGCAGTCCTCACTTTCTCCCATTGTAATGAGGTCAGACAGGTGGACCTCATAGAATATGAGTTCCCTGAATGGGGCTGTTCATCTGATCTGATCAAGGCCGATTTCTCTCTCGTTCTCCCTCTGCTGAAGGGAACTCAACCTGAGAGAGAAGGGGAAGCAGTTTAGAATTTGGAGAAGTGGGGAGGCGAAGACATTTATGTGGGCTCTTTGCAATCGCAGAAATGTCTCGATGCATTTTGGTGAGGTTTAGGCAGGGTTGTGATGTAAGAAGAGTGGCAGCTAATGGGCATGTATCAAGCAGCCAAAAACAGTAATGTGATCGTGACCGCATTATGTATTTGTGAATTTATTGAGGGATCTACACAGACCAGGACATTAGGAATAATACCCCTGTTCTTCTTTGTAATAATGCAATGGCAACTTTTACATTCACCAGTGCAGGCAGATATGACTTTTGTTGAACCTTCCACTTGAAAGACAGCACCTCTGATATGGCAACGTTCACTCAATACTGCATTGGATTGGCAACTTTAATCATCGTGACAAGCCCTGATCGAGATTCGAATCCAGAGTTTTATGACAGTTACACACACGCAGACACGCAGACACGCAGACACGCGCACAGACACGCACAGACACAGACACGCACAGACACGGAGACACACACGCAGACATACACACACACACGCAGACACAGACACACCAGCAACCTCTCCAGTGGAGAGTGGAATGCAAGCTGGGGAAGGGAGTGGTTCCATTGGCTTGTGCTGTGTTCTGAAATATAATTGAAGTTTTGCAGGTCAGACAGCTTTGGTGCCTCTTTGTGACAACCTGGCCTCACCTCCAGGTTATGCAGGGTAGCAGTCGGAGAATTGAATTTCATTTAGGCATGTTTTTTTGGTTCACTCGTCCCTAATTGCCAAGATACTGAGAGCCTTACTAGGCAATGTCAGAGAGCAGTTACGAGTGGGTCAGGAGTTACATGTAGACCAGATGACTGACTGACTTCCTTCCCTGGAGGTCAGTGGTGAAACCTATATGTTTGTCCAACTATTGATAATTGATTGTTTCGTGTTTACTGTCACTGAGACAAATTCACAACACCAGATTTTTTTTCTGTAAATTCCACCAGTTACCATGTTGGGATTTGAACCCATGTTCATAGAATATTAGCCTTGGGCCTCTGAATTACTAGTCCAGCGACGTTGCCCCTGCACCACTGCCTCCTCACCTTTTTATGTTTTTTTAACTTTTGCTAAAAAAAATCTTAGCAGTGTATCGACACATGATCTAACCTTTTAAATTGTATTTTTTGCTCTTTCTTATATTGTAAGGATTTTGTGATTCACACTACAAAATAAAGCCAAATATTCAATTTACAATGTGGTGATAGTGAGTTAGTCAAATAAGGTGGATTCTGAAAAATTCACAAAATGTTGGGAATTTTAATGCAAGTGTCACATGAGCAGTCATCTGTTCATGTGTCACATGGTCAAACCTCTAGGAATATGTTAGATCTGTCTTGGTAATCTGAGGTGCATGTCTGGAAGTCCAGGGCGTCATTGAGAGTCATAGAGCTGTACAGTGTGGAAACAGACCCTTCGGTCCAACTTGTCCATGCCGACTAGATATCCTAACCTAATCTAGTCCCATTTGCCAGCACTTGGCCCATAAACGCTTCCTATTCATCTACCCATCCAGATGGCTTTTTAATGCTGTCATTGCACCAGCCTCCTCCTCATCTTCTGGCAGCTCATTCCATACCCACACCTACCCTCTGCTTGAAAAAGTTGCCCCTTTCAAACCTTTCCCCTCTCACCTTAAACCTATGCCTTCGATTGGAGTCCCCCACCCCAGTGAAAGGACCTTGTCTATTTACCCTATCCATGCCCCTCATGATTTTATAAACCTCAGTGAGGTCACCCCTCAGCCTTCGACCTTCCAGGGAAAACAGCCCCAGCCTATTCAGCCTCTCCCTACACTCAAATCCTCCAACCCTGGCAACATCCTTGTAAATCTTCTCTGAACCCTTTCAAGTTTCACAACATCCCTCCTATAGCAGGGAGCTGCCGATAATGGCCGATGTGACATTCAGGGAGTGCACTGGTGATATTTTAATGCTTGCTGTTGGGAGAATGTGTCTCCATCCTGAGTGCTTGAGAGCAAGGACAATGCTGTGAAATAGACTCTTTGGCCGAGTTGAGCCAAACATGCGTGCTGCTTTAAAATGGGGCACAATTTGCTTTTTTTTTTCCCCTGTGTTGCTGATGTCTGAGAGTAAAGAGCAAGTCTCCAGTCTTAGTGTTGCACCTTGGTGATTGAGGAATCATTGTGCCGTCACTAAACGCAACCAAAATAGCAACGTCAAGTCTGAGCCCAAATCCCTTTCCTGTTTCTGCCCCCCCCCCCCCCCACCAAACTTCCCAGCTTAAAAACCCTGAGGTAATTCTGGAATAGAATGTGATTGCTTGTCAGCACCTCAACAAAGACTGAGAGAATGTATAATACATGAGGCAGAGTAAACACATACACAAAACATAGTGGGGGGGGGGTGCGGTTGAGGGGGGTGTGGGTAGGGGGCAGGGGTGATCTTCAGATAACAGTCAAACGTCTCTAAGTCTGTGCTGTGTTAGAATAAAGGTTCAATTGTTTTCTGCTGCCGGGCAGGCTGAGCGAAAAGCTGGCCACTTGAACAGTACCTGCTGTTGATGGAAAGCTTTGCAGGAAGTGGGCTGTGGTTAGGTGAGGGAATGTTGCCAGCAGCTGATGTAAAAGGCAGCCGAGGCGACAGAACTTTCCATTCTTTCAGGATGTACTGTATATCTTTCAGGGAGAATGGTTAAGGCGGCTGGTGCTGAGCTTCCACGAGATGTGAAGCAACATAATGTTTTCCTTTTCCCAGCCCAGTGTGCTGAACGCACTGAGAACTCATTGACGCCAGCAAAAAAAAAAACAAATTACCTTGCATCAGCCTGCGCTGAAATATTCAGTCAGATAGAGATGGCCCTGATATCACTTTGTTTTCTTTTCATTCACTCATGGGATGTGGGCATCACGGACTATAAGACCATAAGACATAGGAGCGGAAGTAAGGCCATTCGGCCCATCGAGTCCACTCTGCCATTCAATCATGGCTGATGGGCATTTCAACTCCACTTACCCACATTCTCCCCGTAGCCCCGTTGACTGTGCCAACATTTCTCGCTCATCCCTTGCTGCACTTGAGAAGGTGATGGTGAGCTGCCTTCTTGAGTTGCTGCAGTCCGTGTGCTGTAGGTTGACCCACAATGCCCTTTGGGAGGTAATTCCAGGATTTTGACCCAGTGACCATAAAGGAACGGCAATGTATTTCCAAGTCAGGATGGTGAGTGGATTGGAGGGGAGGTTGCTGGTGGTGGTATCTGCTACCTGTGACCTTCTAAATGGAAGTGGCCATGGGTTTGGAAGGTGCTGTCTAAGGACCTTTTGGTGAATGTTTGCGGTTCATCTTGTAGATAGGAATAACTACTACTACCAAGAGTTTGTGGTGGAGGGAGTGGATGCTTGTGGGTGTGGTGCCAATCAAACAGGCTGCTTTGTCTTGGAAGGTGTCAAGCTTCTTGAGTGTTGTTGGGGCTGAACACATTCAGGCAAACGTTGAGTATTCCATCACACTCCTGATTTGTAGATGGTGGACAGCTTTGGGGGTGAGTCACTCGCCACAGTGTTCTGAGCCTCTGACCTGCTCTTGTAGCCACTGTAGTTACATGGCAAGTCCAGTTCAGTTTCCAGTCAATGGTAACACTCCCCCCCCCCAACACCCCCCCCCCAACACCCCCCCCCAACACCTAGGTTATAGTTGGGGTGGGTTACTGTATTTACATCATCAATGTAACCTGCTCCCAATGTTACAAAACTTCAGTTCCAGTGTATCCTCGTGTTTCTTTGCCCTTTAATTAAGCTGGATATGGTTGACTCCTTGCAACCTCCTGCATGCAGATCTAAGTTTCCTATTTCCTACAATCATTCTACCTATTATTTACTATCTATGCTACTTAACTCTCTGATCTGCTTGTATCGCTCGCAAGACAAAGCTTTTCACTGTGCCTTGGTACACGTGACAATAAATTCAATTCAATTCAATGGACATAAGCTCTTCTTCTGGACCTCTTTACCTCTCTCTCCCAGCCCTGGCCAATTCACCTAACCTGCACATCTTTGGACTGTGGGGGGAAACCAGAACACCTGGAGGAAACCCATGCAGACACTGGGAGAACATGCAAACTCCACACAGACAGTTGCCTGAGGCAGGAATTGAACCCGGGTCCCTGGCGCTGTGAGGCAGCAGTGCTAGCCACTGAGCCATCATGCTGCCCTAGTTTAGCTTTCAGTAGTTGTTGGGGTTTTGAAGTTGATTGTGGAAGTTGCCATACCTCCCTCTCTACCAGAATTTTCTCTTGATGTTCCTTCTTCCTGGACTGGAGAAAGGTTGCACATGAGATGATCTATTTTACCAAAGGTGTGGGATGTTATTGTATTGGAGCTGTTGGTGTTTCGTAGTTAAATAATCTATTATTCTGTTAAGTTTTCCAATCGAGTTAAACTTAGTCCAAACCTTCCTTCTTTTTGTTTGTATTTTAATTGTAGTGTTGGAATAAAGTGTATTTTGCTTAAAGTGCAGTAGAGTAACCAATTGAATTACATCTAGAACGGAACACCTTACACTTGCCTTTAAATGAGATAAAAGTTAGAGTCTAGGATATCCCCTTGATACATTTGAAAGGGGTTTGGTCTAGTCCATAAGATGCAGATGCTGGAGATCTGAAACAAAAGAGAAATTGATGGCAAAACTCAGCAGGTCTGCCAGTGTGTGTGGAGAGAAAGCAGAGTTAACATTTCAAGTCCTGTGATTCTTCATTAGGAATGGTTCTGATGAAGAGTCAGCAGCCCTGAAAAGTTAACTCTACTTTCTCTCCACAGGTGCTGCCAGCATTGCTGAGATCTGCCATCAGTTTCAGTTTCTGCTTGTGGTCCTCTCCCTGTTTTTGAAATAGCGCAGAAGAAACTTATACGCCCACATGAGAGGTCAAACAGGGCACTCTCGTTTCATGCTAGTTGAGAATGTGGCATCTCCAACAGGGTAGCCCTGTTTCTGGAGTATCAGCCTTGATTTCAATATTGCAGACCTGGAATGGAAATCGATCTCCGAATCTTGCGATGCAATGGGGAAAGTGCTACTAAGTAGATCACCACTGACACCCATCTGGAACATGGCAACCAGTAGGATCCCACAAAGAATAACGAGACAGCCAGCTGACAGTATTGTTTTAATGTTGGTTGAGAATTGATTGCTGGTCAGGATATTGGGGAAAACTTGTGCTGCGCATTGTGGCCCATTGGAACTGCTCCAATCCTCTGAAGAGCATCCCACTCAGAGTCAAAGTGTGTACTGCTGGGAAAGCACAGCCAGTCAGGCAGCATCTGAGGAGCAGGGGGAATCGACATTTTGAGCATAAGCCCTTCATCAGGAATGATGAAGAGCTTATGCTCAAAATGTTGACTCTTCTGCTCCGCGGCTGCTGTCTGACTGGCTGTACTTTTCCAGCGCCACACGCTTTGACTCTGATCTCCAGTCCTCATTTCCTCCCATTCAGACCCAACCGTCTACCCTATCCCTCTAAATCTGCATTTCCCATGGCTAATCCACCTAATCTACACATCCCTGAACACTATGGGCAATTTAGCATAGCCTTGCCACATGAGGCTAGCCCCTCTGGGAATGGTCTCTGGACAGAGACTGAATCCAGGTTGACGTGAGGCTCTGTGATAAGGCTCGCGGGTTTTGCTTTGTAGCTGGTCATCCTGTGAACTCACTGTCACTGCAACACTGCAGCTCTCAGCTCATGCTGCTGCAGGTCTGTACACCTTGCAGAATTCCTTGACTAACCTGGGTCATTGGGGGGAGGAAGCGGGTTTAAATCACGCTCCCTACAATGGGGTTGCACGGTGGCCCAGTGGTTAGCACTGCTGCCTCACAGTGCCAGAGACCTGGGTTCAATTCCCGCCTCAGGGGACTGACTGTGTGGAGTTTGCACGTTCTCCCCGTGTCTGCGTGGGTTTCCTCCGGGTGCTCTAGTTTCCTCCCACAGTCCAAAGATGTGCAGGTCAGGTGAATTGGCCATGCTAAATTGCCCGTAGTGTTAGGTAAGGGGTAGATGTAGGGGTATGGGCGGGTTGCGCTTTGGCGGGGCGGTGTGGACTTGTTGGGCCGAAGGGCCTGTTTCCACACTGTAAGTAATCTAATCTAATCTAACCTGCACGTCCTAGGACTATGGGAGGAAACCCTCACAGACACAGGGAGAAAGATGGAACTGAACCTGGGTCCCTAGTGCAGTGAGGCAGCAGTGCTTCCTGCTGTGCTAGTGTGCCACTCTGTTCTTTAAATGGTTTTGCAGGATCTTTCACACCAACCTGAGAGAATATGATGGAGCTTACTTTAGCATCTCGTCCTTAAGAAAATATCTTTGACATACCTACTGCACTAAAATGTCAGCCTGGCATTGAGCCAAGGCTCTTCCCATTTGCTCCAGTAAAGTCTTTTTTTGTTGTAGTTGAGTCATGCAGACTCACGGGTACGGTAAATAGGCAAACCCTGTTGAGTGTCTCCAGGGTTCTCTGCTTGTTTTGAGATTACTAGCACCCACAGAATTTGGCTTTTATTACAAGGGATAAATCCCATCAAACAAAACCAAGAACTACATGTGGCAATATTATCGCATTAAGAGGTGTAATTTCTCCTGGATTTTAGATTAGATTAGATTCCCTACAGTGTGGAAACAGGCCCTTCGGCCCAACAAGTCCACACTGACCCTTCAAAGAGCAACTTACCCAGACCCGTTCCCCTACCCTACTTTTTAACCCCTGACTAATGCACCTAACACTACGGGCAACACTACACCAACCTGAGAGAATATGATGGAGCTTACTTTAGCATCTCGTCCTTAAGAAAATATCTTTGACATACCTACTGCACTAAAATGTCAGCCTGGCATTGAGCCAAGGCTCTTCCATAAGCATTTGCTCCAGTAAAGTCTTTTTTTGTTGTAGTTGAGTCATGCAGACTCACGGGTACGGTAAATAGGCAAACTCTTTTCCCTGGGGTTGGGGAGTCCAGAACTAGAGGGCATAGGTTTAGGGTGAGAGGGGCAAGATATAAAAGAGACCTATGGGACAACTTTTTCACACACAGGATGGTATATGTATGGAATGAGCTGCCAGAGGAAGTGGTTGAGGCTGGTACAATTGCAACATTTAAGAGGCATTTGGATGGGTATATGAATAGGAAGTGTTTGGAGGGATATGGGCCGGGTGCTGGCAGGTGGGACTAGACTGGGTTGGGGTATCTGGTCGGCATGGACAGGTTGGACCGAAGGGTCTGTTTCCCTGCTGTACATCTCTATGACTCTGATGTTTCACAGCTTGTTGCTCGCATAACGTTACAACGGAAGGTAAGTTTCAAGATCCAAACACCATCTATTTACACTGACTGAAAAGGTTGTGAGGAGCCCGAATGCTCTTAGGGCATGTCGATAATCTGGGCTTGATGAGTTGTGCTTCTCTTTGTCAGTGGCCCCTTCAGTACTAAAGCAGGCGTTGTATTTTAATCTGAAGTCCTGTGTTATCTGTCACACATTCCAGGACAGCTTTTGGCTTCTAGGGCAGGAGATATGAGGCTTGTAAAAGATGAATTTAATGGCTCTGAAACCGTACAGGGTTTCTCCCAGTCTTTGAAGGACCTGAGGAGAATGCGTCAATTCCGTGGAGTTTTAGCAAAGGCTGAAGTATGATAAAAATGTGAATTGGTTTACGATTTTAAATAGGAATTGAAATATAGCTGATGGCAGGTTAACCCGAAGGCAGTATTCTGTTTCAGATAATAACTTCAGATGACTCGTGCAACCTAGAGTGAATGGCGACTTAGTAGGTTGATAAATCAAGAGGAGAGTTGGACCTCTGGGAACGTCATTAGTGGATATTAACTTTGATCCGGGCTGGTTAAAAGGCATCGTGAGTGAAGGGGCTGAACAAATATGTCTGCAGCATTGCACACGGGAGGCACCATTTTTGTTTTCTAGAATGTTCTGTCCACACCTACCAAGTCTCTTGAGGGGGGTGGGGGAGTCAAAAGGTTGCTTTAGTCCGTGACTGATTTGACTCGTCGTGTTTGACTCTAACCTTGTGACTTTGCTGCAAGCCAAGGTGCTGGGGTTGGGTTGGTGGAAGAGAGGGGCAAACAGTTTGGGGAACGGTCCTACCCGGCTGACGGTTGGGTTTCCCCAAAAATGCTCAAGACAGATCCCACCCTCCTGCTCGCTGCTACATTCTCTGCACGTTGTAACAGATTGACTTGTGTTCTTGTTCTCGGAAAGTCTCAACATTTTGAATGGTGTCAACCGTGGCCTTGTGTTACATCACTGGTTTTCCATGTATGGGTTTCCCTGCAATTGTTAGCACCCTCCCGAGGACAGCCCCGTGATTATTCACGCGCCCGTCTGAAACCCTGGCTTCCATGTGACAGCCTTGGGGGTCAGAGAGAGAGGCTAGCTATCATTCCAGAAAATTTACGCCCAAGTGTAAGGTTGAAAAGAGCAGAAACTTAAAAGGAGCAGCTATGTTTCCATTCAGTGGGCAGAAATCTTGAAATGCATGCAGTGAATCCTGGAATCACTGCATGCATTCCTCCCCCATCTCCTTCTCCAACTGTGATCAGTGGCCTGGTTTAGATAAACCCAGATTTTACACTACAAGAGGCTGAATCCTATTGGGTAACAGTTTCAAAGGGAAGTAATTTTTAAAGCCTTCAAAAGAAGCTGGAGATATGAAAGGAGATATTACAGAGGTTAAATTCATTTATCCAGGAAATAAATGATTATGTTCAGGGTGTGGAACAAAGACAAATGGAACTGAGATTATCCGGAGAGGGTACTAATGGGAGTAGATGGGGAGGCTTCAGTTGAGTAGTGAAGAAGGTGTTTGCCTTTATTGGTCAGTGCATTAAGTAAATGAGTTGGGAGGTCATGTTGCAGCTGTACAGCACATTTGTTAGGCCATCTTTGCAACACTGTGCTCAGTTCTGGTCTCCCTGCTATAGGAAAGATGTTGATAAACTTTAGAGGGTTCAGCAAAGGTCTCCAAAAATGTTGCTGGGTTTGGAGGGTTTGAGCTATAGGGAGAGGCTGAACAGGCTGGGGCTATTTTTCCGGGAGCATCGGGGGCTGAGGGGTGACCTTATAGTGATTTATAAAATCATGAGGGGCATGGATAGGGTAAATAGACAATGTCTTCTCCCCAAGGTAAGGGAGTCCAAAACTAGAGGGCATAGGTTTAAGATGAGAGGGGCATAATGTAAAAGGGACATAAGGGGCAGCTTTTTCACGCAGAGGGTGGTGTGTGTATGGAATGAGCTGCCAGAGGAAGTGGTGGAGGCTGGTACAATTATAGCATTGAAAAGGCATCTGGATGGGTAAATGAATAGGAAGGGTTTGGAGGGATATGGGACGAGATTGATTTAGGATATCTAGTCCGCAGAAACGAGTTGAACCGAAGAGCCTGTTTCACTGTAGAATATCTCTCTGACTGTGTCTCTCTCTATGTCTATGTGAAACATGATACATACTGTGTTTGGAGTGTTATTAATTTTGAGTTTTACTCCAGTCAGAACAGACCATCATGACCTCCTCTGTCTTAGAGATAAATGTGCGATTTTTGTGGAATTGCATTCTTTTGAGGAGCTGACCTTCAGACTTTGATCAATCCTCATAAATGAACCCATGCTAAATTGTTTCTTTAAGAATTGAGTCTCCTTTGTCCCTGTGTCATAGCCTGTGTTGCAGTTTGTTGTAGCTGCTTTTGACTTGTTGATCCCAAACACTGGATGTACCAAAAGTTTTGTAATGCTGTTAGACAACAGAGTTCTTTTGCTCCCAGTGCCTTTGATTTTGTTAAACTGTGCAATGGGGGGAATAACAATGCTCTAGCGCTGACTGTCAGCAAACCTGTTCATTCAGTGATTGCAATGGCTATTCTCAAAAATGACATAAATCGCAATTGGGGATTTTATAAAAGCTGAAATCTCCGAATTGTTCCCATAAGCCAAAAAGAAATGCTAGTGCACAAAGGAGAGAAACGTAAAAAACATGGTTAAGATATTTTCTTTTTTCGTTTGATTCAGGATTGACCGCAAAATGTCTGACAGTCAAACTAACTATAAACTGGATGAAGCGCAGGAAATTATGAATGAGCTGAGAACGATCAAAAAGTCAATTACTTTAGGAGAGAAAGAGAAACAGGACCTTATTCAGGTAAGACTTTCTTCCTCCTTACCACACAAAATTAGCAGACTAACAGCCCAGGCTCCTAGACCAATCTCCCAGGGAACAGGAATCCAAATCTAAACATGGCAATTGGAGAACCTTAATTCGGTTTTTTACAAAAATACTGAAAACGTATGGCCAAAAGTGAACCTGACGCAGTTAGATTGTCATTAAAACCAACTGCTTCATTGATGTTAGAAAATCACACAGCACCAGGTTAGAGTCCAACAGGTTTATTTAGAAGCACTAGCTTTCGGAGCGCTGCTCCTTCATCAGGTGGTCATCAGCAGCGCTCCGAAAGTGCTTCCAAATAAACCTTTTGGACTCTAACCTGGTGCTGTGTGATTTTTAACTTTGTACACCCCAGTCCAACACCGGCACCTCCATATCCTGCTTCATTGAAGTCAGATAAAGTTCTTTCAGTCACTACTGCTCTTGCCTTGTCTGGTCGATGTGCAACATGAACCCCAACTAAAGTGGTTACTTTTAACTGGCCTTTAAAGAGTTTTACCAAGCCAGTCAGTTGTATGAAGCAGGAAGGGTCTGCACCAGCACATTCACAGAACCAATGGGGATGGCAATAAAAGCTGTTTTGAACAGCGCCATCCAATCTGGAGAATAAATGTTTCATTCTAAGGCAAGTTGTTGGAGGGAACCCTGAGGAATAGGATGTACATGTATTTGGAAAGGCAAGGACTGATTCGAGATAGTTAACATGGCTTTGTGCGTGGGAAATCATGTCTCACAAACTTGATTGAGTTTTTTTGAAGAAGTAACAAAGAAGATTGATGAAGGCAGAGCAGTAGATGTGATTTATATGGACTTCAGTAAGGCGTTCGACAAGGTTCCCCATGGGAGACTGATTAGCAAGGTTAGATCTCATGGAATACAGGGAGAACTAGCCATTTGGATACAGAACTGGCTCAAAGGTAGAAGACTGAGGGCGGTGGTGGATGGTTGTTTTTCAGACTGGAGGCCTGTGACCAGTGGAGTGCCACAAGGATCGGTGCTGGGTCCTCTACTTTTTGTCATTTACATAAATGATTTGGATGTGGGCATAAGAGGTACAGTTAGTTTTCAGATGACACCAAAATTGGAGGTTTGGTGGACAGCGAAGAGGGTTACCTCAGATTACAACAGGATCTTGACCAGATGAGCCAATGGGCTGAGAAGTGGCGGATGGAGTTTAATTCAAATACATGTGAGGTGCTGCATTTTGGGAAAGCAAATCTTAGCAGGACTTATACACTTAATGGTAAGGTCCTAGGGAGTGTTGCTGAACAAAGAGACCTTGGAGTGCAGGTTCATAGCTCCTTAAAAGTAGAGTCACGG
>NC_057721.1:10102441-10106238 GCF_004010195.1 Chiloscyllium plagiosum
TTTTCATGCAGAGGGTGGTAAATGTATGGAATGAGCTGCCAGAGGAAGTGGTGGAGACTGGTACAATTGCAACATTTTAAGAGGCATTTGGATGGGTATATGAATAGAAGGGTTTGGAGGGGTATGGACCGGGTGCTGGCAGGTGGGACTAGATTGGGTTGGGATATCTTGGTCGGGTTGGACCGAAGGGTCTGTTTCCATGCTGTACATCTCTATGAGCATCCTTAATCTCTCATTCATTGGTTTAGTATCTTGAACGAGAAAGTTTTCTCAGAGTAGCAGGACTTTTAAACACCAAGAGATGAGCTATTAGAAATAATTCTTTGCCCACAGCAGACATTGCATTTCTTTTTAAGCGAGAAGTTGAGAATTAGGGTGACAACGATTTGCATTCTTTGTCAGCGTGACTCTCCTTCCGGCAAAGAATATAATCGCTGGAAATTCCTTCGTTCAAACACTGCATGCCAATTACACGAAACAGGAGCCTATAACTGAACAGAAGTACTTTCTGTGGTATGCTGTCTTAGTGACTTAATTGCTGATCAAAAGAATGTTCATCTCTTCTTTAATTTATCTCCCTTTCCCATGTCGTTTATGGAAAGCTGCTAGGCTCAACGTGCTCCCCTTCTGGGAAGAGAGAACTGTGTGTGCTGTGTTCTTTTTACAACAGTGAAAGATAGTTGGTAACCAATGAGCAGATTGGATAATCTCAGTTCCATTTGTCTTTGTTCCACACCCTGACCATATCATTTATCCCCAGGAACACTTTGGTTTAACCTCTATAATTTCCCTTTTATATTTCCAGCTTCTTTTGGAGGCTTTAAAAATTACTTTCCTTTGAAACTGTTACCCTTGAAAAATGCTGTTTAGTCATCAGGAGATTGACATTCCCATCAGTGGGTCACTTGAAGTGCTAGAACAATCCTCAACTTAGTTCTCCCATTATTGAGAAATCTCCTGTCACTTGCTGGTTGCACATATGTTTCTAAACTTCCCAAACTACAGGTTTGGCCTCAGCTTTATTCCTGACATTGGGTAGAACCTTCCTTGTGCATATTCACTCATGGGGCATTACTGGCTGGCCTTTATCTGACACCTCTCTCTCTCTGTGTCTGTGTGCGTATACCAAACTCTCTACAACTGTTAAAAGTTCGGATAGCAGATTACCATCTGAATGTTGTGTAGCCACTAGATCCATAAGGGCTGCAAATTCTGGAGCTGCTTCTCATCTGGTTGTTGGTTCAGCATCTTGTTACACTGTGTCCTCTACTCGTTCTTCTGTCTCTACTTAGGCTACTACAGTTCAGACCTGACAGCAGGCAACCATAGGTTATTGATTTCTCCCCTGGGCTCCAGTCAGAATTAGGCTTACTGTCTGAACTTTTTTTTAGATTAGATTACTTACAGTGTTGGAAACAGGCCCTTCGGCCCAACAAGTCCACACCGCCCCGCCGAAGCGAAACGACCCATACCCCAACATTTACCCCTTACCTAACACTATCGGCAATTTAACATGGCCAATTCACCTGACCTGCACATCTTTGGACTGTGGGAGGAAACCGGAGCACCCGGAGGAAACCCACACGGAAACGGGGAGAATGTGCAAACTCCACACAGTCGCCTGAGTCGGGAATTGAACACGGGTCTCTGGCGCTGTGAGGCGCCAGAAAGACTTGTTCCGTCTTTCCTGACTTTTCATGTTTTTACTTCCCTCTGCCAATCCATAGGTCTGATAATCTGCTCCTTGTCTTGCATGTTCAGCCAGTGTTTTATTTTGTAAAGGCCTTTCCTGCCCTTCCTACTATAAAGGTTTCCATCCACTCTCAAGCCCTATTCTGGCATATCCTAGGCATTTTGGTAAACAAACAAGGGCAGAACTCATAAAATTAAAAGTAAGGCCTTGGGAGGTGTTGTAGAACAGAGACAGACCTTAGGGGTCAGGTACATAATTCCTTGAAATTTATGTCATAGGTAGACAGGGTGGTGAAGAAGGCATTTGGCATGTTTGCTTTCATTGCTCAGACCTTTAAGTACAGGAGTTGGGGCGTTACATTGAGGTTGTACAGGATGTTGGTGAGGACTCTTCTGGAGCACTGTGTGTAGTTCTGGTGACCCAGTTATTGGAAGGATATTATTAAACTGGAGAGGGTTCAGAAAAGATTTACCAGGATGTTACTGGGAGTGGAGAGTTTGAGTTATAAGGGGAGGCTGGAAAGGTTGGGAGGCTTTCCACTGGAGTGTAGGGGTGACTTTATCGGGGTTTATAAAATCCTAAAGGGCATAGATAAGCTGACTGGCAGGTGTCTTTTCCCTAGGGTGGGGGTTTTCAAGGTTAGGGAGCATATTTTTAAGATGAGAGGAGAAAGATTCAAAAGGAATGTCCGGGGCAAATTTTTTTTACACTGAGCGGTTCATGTATGGAATGAAGTGATGGATGTGGGTACAGTTACAATGTTTAAAAGACGTTTAGATAAATTCATGAATAAGAGAGGTTTGGAGGGATATGGACCAATCACAGGTAAGTAGGGCTAATTTAGTTTGGGATTATGGTTGGCGTGGACTGGATGGACCAATGGGTCTGTTTCCATGCTGCATGGCTGTATGGCTCCATGCAGACCAGCCTGTTAGCTGAGCTTTGTGATAAATGGCCTTCTCCCAATCTTGACTATCACTTGGTCCACCTTTTAGTGAGCCCATTATTTGCTACAGTTGAAACCTCAAAGCTCTCCTGATCTTTTCTGAAACCTCCTAAATGTCACTCTACCTGCATCATGCCTTTCAAATGCTCTGCAAAAATTTGAATGAGTTATAGGTCCCTCCTAAACCTGGGGCATGATCCTAAATATCGTGGCTGTAGCCCCCAGTTATGTCAAACACATTTTCTGCATGTACTGCCCATACTAAAGCAATTGTGAATTTACGGTTCCTAAGTGACTATCTTGCAGAGCATTTTATCAATCATGGAGTGATTTTGTTCAGAATTCCCATTACTGAAAGGACTTTCTTCTGCTGTGTACGTTGTTACAATATTCAGATTCTCATGGACCAAAACCAAACCCCCTCAAAATATTCAAGCAGAAGCCTGGACCCTAACTGTCATTTTTATTTAAAGGCAAGAGAAGGGCACTGGATTCCAAATGTGATTCAGTTGGTCCACCATAAGGCTTTAAGCAAAACCCACTTTATTCTTACAACACAGTTAAAATACAAATGAAAAAAATATACTTTGCACAGCTTTAACTCTGTTGAAATTCTTTATTATTTACCTACTAATCATCATCTGTTCCAATGTGGCAGCATCCCATAAACACACCCTTGGCAAAGGCAGATTGAGCAAAACAGATTTTTCTCACATGCTACCTATTCCACAGTGCAGGAGAAAGGAAACCTGAATGGAACAGTCTTGCAGCAGAGAGAGGACCTGAGTTTCTTGCTGCGGGAGAGAGACAGAGAGAGAGAGAGAGAGAGAGAGAGACCTGTGTCTTCAACAGCCAACACCAATCTCAAATAGAGTCATAGAGATGTACAGCATGGAAGCAGACCCTTCGATCCAATTCGTCCATGCCAACCAGATATCCCAACCCAATCTAGTCCCACCTGCCAGCACCCGGTCCATATCCCTCCAAACCCTTCCTATTCATATACCTATCCAAAGCCTCTTGCATATTGCAATTGTACCAGTCTCCACCACTTCCTCTGGCAGCTCATTCCATACACATACCACCCTCTGCGTGAAAAAGTTGCCCCTTTGGTCCCTTTTATATCTTTCCTCTCTCACCCTAAACCTATGCCCTCTA
>NC_057721.1:10106285-10124517 GCF_004010195.1 Chiloscyllium plagiosum
TGACCTCCCAACTCCTGTACTCAATACTCTGACCAAGAAAGGGAAGCATACCAAACGCCTTCTTCACTTCCTATCTACCTGCGACTCCACTTTCAAGGAGCTATGAACCTGCACTCCAAGGTCTCTTTGTTCAGCAACACTCCCTAGGACCTTACCATTAAGTGGATAAGTCCTGGAAAGATTTGCTTTCCAAAATGCAGCACCTCGCATTTATCTGAATTAAACTCCATCTACCACTTCTCAGCCCATTGGCCCATCTGGACCAGATCCTGTTCTAATGAAAGCAAAACTAAAACCCTGGGTTTGTCTGAGCCTGATTGCACCCACTCATGCTTCTCTTGTCTAAATTTAAAAAAAAACACTCTCCAGGAGACCAAGGTTTTTCACCCACTGTGTCTGAAGCATGCATTCCGCAAGAGGAACCACCCAGAGTAAACCCCTCTTAAAGGCACAGCACCATCATACCACACACTCCTGATCTCCTCATTGGCAAATTCACTTCTGTTATCCCTTAGGAATTTAGCCAGTCTTCTCAGTCTCATGCATATTATCTTTCCATTGCCTCGTCAATAATACCTTTTCCGACTTTACTATAAATTATTATTGACCGATTTAAATCGAGTCGCTCTGCCTACAGACTGTAGGACAAAAGATATTTTGTGTTATCCCATACCTTAACGTCCCTCAGGTCCTTTTCATTAAAGTCCCTCACCAAGGGAAGACTTACTTTGGGTCACAAAGGCATTTTCTGTACTCTCAAATATCACAATCTTCATTAATACCCTTTCTGAGTTTAGTGTATTCCTCATCTAGTGACCCTGCATTCTTAAACAAAACTTTCAACTTGTGAGAAGTTGAAATGCAAACTGTCAATGTAACTTGGAAGTGATTTGTTTCTGTTCCTATAAATTCCTATCCCTGGATGCCATTAATTCTTCCGTAACATTCTGCTTTGAGAAGATCAGCATTGTTTCGGAAATGCAATAGTAATCTGACTATGAAAATTGCAAATCTGCAGATCTCCCAAAGATATTACTTTATTATACTTTATATCTAACTTTATTTGGTCTTTTTATTGAAGGCTTACTCATCAATAAAGGCATTTCACTGGATTCTACCCTGTCATTATGATGTGATATTCATCTGCTATCTTAAATGTCCTTACTGATTGTTGATTTGTGATTTCAGACTGTTGGCATGACTGAACCTGAAACAAATAGGTCTGTTACTCTTTGACCTTACTTTGGTCTTCCTTACATTAAAAAAAACACATGACACTTTATACTGTCCAGCCCATGTACTGTCCATTTACAGCCACTATATAGAACTGCACAATTGAGCAAGTCCTTTCCCAGGATGGTCACTACTGGACTGATGCTTCTAGTGGCCAACGTGATTGGTCAGTATTATCCTTCTCCCCTTCATTATCTTCCCTGTCATGTCAACTTAAAAACCCAGTTATTCCTTTTCAGACAATTCCACACACAGTGATACTTTGAGCCACACCTGAAACATCTATTAATTTGTCCTCGGTTATTCCCGGGATTCATCCTCCTTCCATAATTACCCACCTCCTGCTGCCTGTTGTAGCTGTCAAAAGAGTTTCTCGTTGTTTGATCCTTTTTTCACAGTACTGCAGGAGCCCTGTTTAAGAGAGGCCCAGAAATATTGCCACTCTATATCCTCCATGTTGTTTAAACATGAAAGGGTTCAGAAATGATTTACAAGGATGTTGCCAGGGTTGGAGGATTTGAGCTATAGGGAGAGGCTGAACAGGCTGGGGCTGTTTTCCCTGGAGCGTCGGAGGCTGGGGGGTAACCTTGTAGAGGTTTATAAAATCATGAGAAGCATGGATAGGATAAATAGCCAAGGTCTTTTCCCTGGGGTAGAGGAGTCCAAAACTAGAGGACATAGATTTCGAGTGAGAGGGGAAAGATTTAAAAAGGAGTAACCTTTTTACTCAGAGGGTGGTGCACGTGTGGAATGAGCTGCCAGAGGAAGTGGTGGAGGCTGATATAATTACGACATTTAAAAGGCACTTGGATGGGTATATGATTAGGAAGGGTTTGGAGGGATATGGGCCAATTGCTGGCAAATGGAACTAAGTCAGTTTAGGATATCTGGTCGGCATGGATGAGGTGGACTAAAGGGTCTGTTTCCGTGCTGTATGACTGTGACGTTATGCTCATGAGCCCATGTGTAACTTGAAAGTGGCCAAAAATGAATTCTTTCCCTAAAGCTTTAGATAGTTGCTCTCGAAACATGTCACTGTCTTTAACCTAACCCTAGTTGAAGCCAAAACCCTACCCAAGTCTGATACTCTGGCACAATCCAACCAGTTTGAAGGCAGGTACAGATGTAGAAGTTTACAAGTGGAATTGCTGTTGTCTCCCAGAAAAGCCAGTTGCCAGTTAAAATCTGTGATGTAATTTTCAGTGCCTCCGCTTTAGTAAATGTATCATCGAGCTTTGTAGGCATGCAATAGGCATCCTGTTTCACTTCCGTAAAGTTTAAGGGAATGTCTACACCTCCTTCACGAGTTGCTAAGCCGGATAGGCTTGAGCAGGTGAGTGACTAACGCCTGCTCCTATTTCTTGGGTTCTAATGATTATGATTGACTGACGAACAGCGGAGAAAGTGAGCTTCTGTACACATTAGTGAGAGGCACTCCCCTGAGTTATGACGTGACGTTGGAGTATTGATCATTAGAATTAGGAGCCAGGAGGAAACCAATGGCGATATTGTGGATCCTCCATCCTTCAGTACATTTTAAGGTTGGTTTATGTGCTTGATCTTCATCTTCTGCATTATCAAAGGGATGATACAATAAAGTTTCAAAAGAACATTCTGTAATGATGAGAGGTTCCAATAACCTGTTTTCCCCAAATGCTCAAAGAAGTTGCACTTTAATTTTGGTCATATGCTGCTGATGCCCCATTGATACAAAATGGCTGTTCCGATTTCTACCCACCAGCCTTAACCGGCATTGGAAAAGCTTTAGACAGCAAAATGATTGTACTGCGGCTGTAACGTTGCTACTCAGCATGCCTGCGCTGAATTAGAATCTTACTGTATTGTTTGTCTTGCTTTCCAGAGCCTTGCTAAACTAACAGATGAATTCAGGAATAGCTGTTGCATTGAGAACTCCCTGCAGGATCTCCAGATGAATCCAAGCTTGGCCTCTGAGTGTTTATCACAACAGTTCTGTGAAGCAGGGTCACAGACTGACATCATCGGAGAGGTATGTTTTCAAATGCAAAGATCTATTTATTAACCCTGGCTAATTTTCATTGTGACTTCAGACTGCATTTGCAGAATCGCTGACACTCGGTTGCATTGAGAAAGCAAAACGAATAGATCTGGGTTTTTTTTTTCTCTTTGTTTCTGTAACTACAAAAGACTGATGTTGTAAGAAAGCCTTCAGGATGCACAATGTGCCTGAGAAACTGGCCAGGCTGATGGGAGTCCCTGAGCAGTGTTAGAGTGGATTGGAAATGATTCTTGGATCAACAGTTAGGGCAGCAAAAGGATCCTGGCTGTTGGCTGAAAGCAAAAAGTGCTGGAAATCGCAGTGGGGCAGACAGCATCCATAGAGAGAGAGAGCAAGCTAATGTTTCAGGTCTAGATGACTCTTCATCAGAGCTGTAATGAACAGTCATCTAAGAGTCAAAATATTAGCTTGCTCTCTCTCTCTCTCTCTCTCTCTCCACGGATGCTGTCTGACCTGCTGTAATCTCCAGCACTCTCTGTTTTCAGTACAGATTCCAGCATCTGCAGTAATTTGCCTGTTAGCTGATGTGTTTAATCCAGTACTGACAATAACAATGGACCAAAATCTTTGTAAATCTGGTGTCACTGACTGTGAAGCAACGTCCACACCTCAATCGGAGCTCCAGTAAGTGACCTTTTGGGCAGCATCTGGTAGAGCAAAAGGGATGTAGTTGAATGGCTAGAAATGTACATACGACTTTGCATGGCTAATGTCAGAATACAAGTTGGGAAGGAGGATTTTGTGCAGTGTATATTAAGATTAAAGTTCCCCGCAATAATTACATGGGTTTTGCTACAATAATCTTTCTGTTTAATGTTCAATCTGGTGGTATAACTATTACTCACTTGTATTTCCCAGGATTTCCTGTTCTTAAAATTCACCCATGCTGTTTCCACTCCCTAATTCTGAGTCAAGATCCTTTTGCACCGCCGTCCTTCTATATCATCCTTTACGATCGGTGCTGCTTTTTCCCATTACACAGGTCTTTTGAAAGATTGTGTATCCTGGGATATTATTTCCCAACACTTTTAAATGGGACCTGAGGGGCAACTTCTTTTTTTTTACACAGAGGGTGGGTGTCTATATGCAGGTGCAGTTGCAACATTTAAACGATACGTGGACAGAGACATGAATAGGAAAGACTTAGAGAGATGTGGGCCAAATGCAGGCAAATGGGACTAGTTTGTTTTGGGAAACCCACTCGGCATGGCCGAGTTGGACTGAAGGGCCTATTTCCGTGCTGTCTGACTGTATAATTCTGATATCATTGCCATTACAGAATAATCTTTTTATCCCTCCCTGTGATCCGCTATCTTGAAACAAGTGTTTTACGTACTTGGCCAAAGAGCATTAATTTTATTTTTAAATTATTATTTGTTGCAAGGAGATAATACGTGTCACGAAAAGTATTTTACTGCTCTATTGCCTTGATTTTTCCCTGAAGATTTGGAATAACCTTTGGAATCTCTGCAATTGTGGCTGTCACTCTGACCACGCTGTCCCTTATCGCTGTCACATTGTCATGTCAATATCCACCCCCCCACCGCCGCCTCTGCCGAATGGCTTCATGCACTTATGGTTTTTGCATAGGTTTGCACAAGCGCCCGGCCATCCTCAAACGAAAGAAACAAGAAACTGAGGGTGCTGGAAATCAGACACAAACTCAGAAACAGCTGGGCCGATTCCTCTCCTCAGCTTTCTCTCCGCAGCACTCGCAAAATTCCGCCAGACCTGCTGAGTTCTTCCAGTGATTTATGACTCCCTGATATCCTTATTCCCTGCAAAGTACTTTACGCCAGTTAATCTATGTCAAGTGTTGAGGCTGCTCCATCACTATGTCCTGGATCCTCAGAGGTCACAGTGAGGATGGGTTTTTGCAGAAGAATGCTGGGAACATTTAAAATGCAAAAGATCATTTAAAACGGGTTGGACAAGAGCACTTGTGTGATCGATCAGACAAAGATAACTGTGTCAGTTTGCGTACCTTTCAAGAGTGAGAGCAGCTTGAGTACCTTTTTGTAGCCCTGTACACTTGCTGTGTAAAACTAGGAGCAGAGGAAGCCAAAAGCAGCCCCTGGATAGGAAAAGTCAAAAGCAACTTGTCAGCAGAAGGGATACAGTGACTTAGTGGACTCGAAACATTAACTCTATTTCTCTCCACAGGTGCTGCCAGACCTGCTGCATTTCTTGCTGTGTCTGTTTCAGGCTAACTTTGCTGGTTGATTCTGAGCAGCTTCATCAATTGTAGCTTGTTCCTACCTCTAAAATGAATGAAAGTCAATTAGCATTCATCAATGATCGAATAGTGATTTGAAAATCCTGTTCATCAAAATTTTACTTGAACCAGAGGCCACTGTATTGCTTCTTTGTGAAGGAAACTCAAGTGTATGACGTATGTGTGTGAGGTGGCAAGGTGGTTAGCACTGCTGCCTCACAGCGCCAGGGATCTGGGTTCGATTCTTCCTTCGGGCAACTCTGTGTGGAGTTTGCACACTCTCCACATGTCTGCATGGGTTTCCTCCAGGTGCTCCCATATTCTCCCACAGTCCAAACATATGCAGGTTAGGTGGATTGACCATGCTAAATTGCCCTGTAGTATCCAGGGATGTGGAACTTAGGTGTGTTAGCTATGGGAAATATAGAGTAGGGGGATGGGTCTGGGTGGGGTGGTCTTTGGTGTGTCAGTTTGGACTCCTTGGGCCAAAAGGCCTGTTTCCACATGGTAGGGACTCTTGTACCTAGAGCACTTGACATTATTGAATCATTCATTTCTCCCATCTGCAGAGGAACGCGGATTATCCGAACGCCTTGGGCGGGGAGTATTTTATTTGGATAATCGAATGTTCAGATAATCAAATGCTGGCTAACGCAGTTTAGCCAAGCATCGGGACCTTGCGATCTTGTTTGGATAATCGAGGTTCCTCTGTACATTCTTAATTTATATAATTCACCTTCCTGTTTCTGAGAATCCGAAAGGGACTACAGTAAAGGGAATTGTTTCACTTCTGGAGTGCAGGAATGGTTAGCCAAGATGTTTCATTCTATGCAACTAGTGTATGACGTTTGGTTGGCTCATGTTGTGATACTGAGCCAGGAAAGGGGGTAAATCCATCTCTTAAAAACAAAGTTCTGGAGAAACTCAGCAGGTCAGAGTTTACTTTTCAAGGCTAATGTGACTTGTTCAGAAGCTTAACTCAAAGTGTTAAAGCTGCGTTCTCTCCACAGATGCTGCCAGACACGCTGGGTAACTCCAGCAACATTTGCTTTCATTTCTGATCTCCAGTATCTGCAGTAATTTGCTTTTATTTAAACCATTTCTAAAGACTATTGCTCATCTTGTTTAAACCATGCACTGTCCAGTCTGGCCACTGGGGATTCTGGTTTCTTATACGTACTGCCCAATGTGTATAGGTAGAAGGCACATTTTTGCAAAAGGTTACATGTTAGCTAGCAGCGTTTTATAATACTGGCTTGACCTTATTTCAAAACATTTTGTCCTTTTAGCTAAATATTCTCATTGAGCCAAGTCCCCCTTTTCAATGCAACCTTTTGAGATACATGTGAACTAAGAGTTTAGATTTATTAATATTTGCTCTGAATAAATTTTAATGCTTTTCCTTTTACAGTTTTCATCTGATGGAAGGTCTAAACTAGCAGACAGAGTTCGACTTAGTTGGCAGTATGAGGAAGCTAAGAAGAGGTAATCAACATTCAATGTATTCACAAATAATCCTTGTCTCTTAATTCTTAATGCTCTTTTTTCCCTCCTCCTCCATATACTTTTCCTTTTGGACAGGGATTATAGCGAAGAGCCTGTTGGTTACATGTTATTTACAAAATAATGTACTCAGGGCTGTGAGGTCACATGACAGGTAACACTTGGACAGCTGATCTTGGGTGAAGTCATGCAGGGAATACAGTCTTCCTCCATTTCAGGGAGGAACCAACTGACATTGTCACATCACTTTGCTGGCTACTGTCCTTTAGCTGGGATGTAGTGTGCCGTTGCATAATCTGTTGGCTGTTACTGACCTGTGCTCATGTGGTTAAGTACAGAGGTCAGCAAACCTTGGTGAGAGGGCTCTCCTGTACTCCAGAGTGGTTGGTGCTTTCATCAGAGGAAGGAACCTGAATGCTACACGTTGCTTTGAGAAATGACGCCTTGCTTGCTTTTTGGAAATTACATCGAAGGCTACGCCACATGTGCCATGTACAACGCAGGAAAATACTCAGTTCCTCAGCATTCGCTAAAGGTCCTCAGACAGCAGCTTCCAAACCCGTGGCCACTTCCATCGAGAAGGGCAAGATCCGTGGCAACACCATCATCTTCGACTTCCCCTCCGCTCGCCATCCCGACTTGGAAATGTATCGCCGTTCCTTCCCTGAGGCTGGGTCAAAAATGCTGGGATTCCCTTCCTAAGGGCATTGAGGGACCACCTCCAAAACATGGACTGCAGCGGTTCAAGAAGGCAGAAGGCAGCTCTCCCCCACCTTCTCCAGGGGCAACTAGGGACGGGCAGTAAATGCTGGGCCCAGCCGGCGACGCCCGCATCCGACAAGTGAATTAAAAAAAGCAAAGGCGTCCGTTGCTGAGCACAGAGTTTACCAAATAAAAATAAAGTCAAGGAAAAGACCAGAGGAGGTCAAAAAAGCAGGTTGTTTTGCCCCTTTCCCTTCTCCGAGGGAACTGGTTCTGGTGAAAGGGAGTAGTGTTTTCACTGGAAGAGCTATAATGTGAGGGTAAGTGTGTTGACTACGTTGCAGTAGCTATTCTCTTTTATGGTCACATGCTTTGTTTATCATGCATTCCTGCCTTTGGCTGGTTGGGATTACTGGAAAGCCTGTGTGTTTACATGCATTACAGTGTTTTCACTCCAGCTCTCTCGGGCAGACGCCAGTACACAGTGGACTACAGAATGTGCTGTGCTCTATTCTTTTTTTTCTTAAGCAAGAAATATCATTTCTCTCTGTCAACTAAAACATTGCAGCAACAGCACGATAGGTTCCCCGTAGCTATCTTGCAAAGTTCAAGGGAATATTTTAATATGTTAAAAAAAGTACACTGTAATCCATTTTTGACTTTATTTTGAGAGAACTTTTGTTTATGAACTCGAGAAGGTGTCAATGTTTAAAGATGAAGGAGATCTTTCAAGAAGAATGGACCTGAAAAGTACCTCGAGGTGAAGCAGACAGCTGTGTCATGCGTTTGTTGGCAAGGTCAACCTCAGTTTAAAGAAAATGCTGGCCTTTATATCCAGCCCCTTGTAACCTCAGAACATTGCAAAGCACTGCACAATGATTGTTATCATGTAGGAGGTTAATTACAAAACGAGTACGTTGCAGCTTGAGTAGTAGAATACAACAGTCTTGTGAATTTTTTGCTGTCCAAGATGAAAAGATTTACAAGGATGTTGCCAGGCTTGGAGGGTTTGAGCTAAAGGGAGAGGCTGAATAGGCTGGGGCTGTTTCCCTAGAGCATCGGAGGCTCTGGGTAGTGGATAGGGTGAATAGACGAGGTCTTTTCCCTAGGGTGGGGGAGTCCAGAACAATAGGGCATTGTTTTAAAGGTGAGAGTGGAAAGATTTTAAAAGGGACCCAAGGGGCACCTTTTTCACACAGAGGGTGGTCTGTGTATGGAATGAGCTGCCAGAGGAAGTGGTGGGGGCTGGTACAATCTCTGCATTTAAAAGGCATCTGGATGGGTATAAAATAGGAAAGGTTTAGAGGGAAATGGGTTGTGCTGGCAACTGGGACTATCTGGTGGGCATGGATGGGTTGGACCAAAGGGTCTGTTTCTGTGCTGTACATCTCTATGACTCTATGTCATACAATGGGCACATTTGAGTATCCTGAACAAGAGCAAATTTGCCACATCACCAACTTGTCACTGCATTGTGAATCTTTGATGCCACAAATGTCCAGAAGACAGAATGAGACAAAGTGTTGTGGGAGATTTCCAATAGTACAACAGTGCTTATGCTAAAAATGATTACCCCAGTAGCTGTATGTACTAAGATTGTGAAAAGTATCATTAACACAAGTTCTTCTTCCTTACCATTTATTGTGTGACTGTTGGTGTGATAACTCAGACATAACATAGACTTTGAAGGTCTGTGACATTGATATGGGTGAGGGGAAGGTCTCAGACATTCTTAGCTCAGTATGTTTTGTCCGTTACCTGTATCTTTCACTTACAAATGGGGCTCAAACAGTGGCACCATCTGGATTCTCTTGTGAGATTAATGAGATGCACATGATCCACAAGGTCAGCACTCGTACCAGAGCTACTCTTCATACTCAAAATATTCCCTGCAGGAATAAGGCAACGTTTGGTACTAAATGAAAGGGATTTAATCAGAGGGTGGGCCCGCGGGACGTACGTTTTTGAACCGTGAGTAAATCGTCTCGTTTGCCATTTGGCAGAAAGGTGAACATCAGCCAGAATCGCGACAGATTCTGGGCACCCCCTGCTGGCCGGGCACATTTACTGCTTCCGTCGACTCTTCAAAGCGACGAGGGGGAGGTTGGGATTGAGAGAGGAGAAACAAAAGGTCTCTGCTTCAAATGATTTGCTGCCGCTTTGGCAGTGTTCACCACTCCACGGGACCGACCTTGGCTTGGCGAAGCAATGTGAAATCGGGGAGAGTGGGTTTTTACATCTCTCCACAACGCTTCTGTGAACCTGTGCTGAGAAGCCTTGCCACATGAGGCTAGCCCCTCTGGGAATGGTCTCCGGACAGAGACTGAATCCAGGTTGACGTGAGGCCCTGTGATAAGGCTCGTGGGTTTTGCTTTGTAGCTGGTCATCCTGTGAACTCACTGTCACTGCAACACTGCAGCTCTCAGCTGATGCTGCTGCAGGTCTGTACACCTTGCAGAATTCCTTGACTAACCTGGGTCATTGGGGGGGAGGAAGCAGGTTTAAATCACGCTCCCTACAATGGGGTTGCACGGTGGCCCGGTGGTTAGCACTGCTGCCTCACAGCTCCAGGGACCCGGGTTCGATTCCAGCCTCAGGCGACTGTCTGCGTGGAGTTTGCACATTCTCCCCGTGTCTACATGGGTTTCCTCCCACAATCCAGAGATGTGCAGTTCAGGTGAATTGGCCATGCTAAATTGCCCATAGTGTTTAGGGATGTGTAGGTTAGGTGCATTAGTCAGGGGTAAATGTAGAGTAATAGAGGAATGAATCTAGATGGGATACTTTTCGGAGAGTTGGTGTGGACTTGTTGGGCCGAAGGGCCTGTTTCCATACTGTAGGGATTCTATGATTCTATAATGGAGGGGGGATTTAAATCAGGCTGCCTACAATGGTTTGTGGGGTGGGGTGGGGTGGGGTGGGGGGGAAGGTAAGGTAGCTCCCGCAATGGGGAGGGGAGTAAAACAGCTCCCCGCAGTGGAAGGGAAAGTGCAAAACAGCTCCCCCTGGTGGAGGGGAGGGTGTAAAGCAGCTCCCCCTGGTGGAGGGGAGGGTGTAAAGCAGCTCCCCCTGGTGGAGGGGAGGATGTAAAGCAGCTCCCCCTGGTGGAGGGGAGAGTGTAAAGCAGCTCCTCACTGTATAACAGTGT
Organism: Chiloscyllium plagiosum; assembly: GCF_004010195.1. Taxonomy (NCBI): domain Eukaryota; kingdom Metazoa; phylum Chordata; class Chondrichthyes; order Orectolobiformes; family Hemiscylliidae; genus Chiloscyllium; species Chiloscyllium plagiosum. The sequence goes on from NC_057721.1 coordinate 10,117,125, forward strand.
GGAGGTAATGTCACTGAATCCACACGGCTCACCCAGAGGGAACAGTTCAATTTAAGGACTTCAATATTTCAGAAGCTGCAAGTAACTCGCTGCAGTCGGTTTTATAAAAAAAAAAGCCCAGCAAATTGTCTGAACCCAGCTGGATGACAAACACCAAAAGGGAATGTAATCAGCACCTGTGCTTATTTTCCCTAACTTTGTTTCCACACTATACATGTTCGATACTATCCTTCACCCTGGATGTGACCTGGTGGGCTGTGTGGGGGAATACCATTGGAGGGACGGACATCACCGCCAGCTTTATCCGGGGCATTGGGAATGAGAAATGGATGGCTCGTCCTGATAATTCTGAGGATAAAGTGAAAAATTACACCACACAAGGGTTATAGTCCAGCAGATTTATTTGAAAGTACGAACTATCAGAGTGCCTCTCCTTCGCCAGGTGAAGTCAACTTCATCCGCAGTTCCACTTCACCTGAGGATGGGGCAGCGCTCTGAAAGCTTGTGATTTCGAATAAACCTGTTGGATGATAACCTGGTGTAGTGCGACTTGTAACACCCCTATCCAACACCGGCATTGGCACATCAATTTGACCACGTTTGACAAAATGTAAGGTGGAAGCAAATAGTGATGGTGGCATCTTGGCATTGGTTTTAACATTTCCTTTTGAAATCATAACTGCACTCATTGAAGCCATTTTCTGTTGGTGTGCGGGGGAGCTGCAGCATTGTTTCATTCTCTCTCTCTCTCTCTCTCTCTCTCTCCGTCTCTCTCCCTCCCTCTGTTTCTGCCCCGGGTCCTGCAGAGTTTCCAGTATCCAGCTGCAGCTGGCTCACTTGGACAATGAGAGCTGGCCAGGCAGGGCTGAGGCAGACTGGGACCGAGTCCAGCTGATCCGGGAGAAGGAGGCCCTGCTGCAGGAGCTGCAGCTGATCAGCCAGCAGAAACGCCTGCCCGAGGAGCTCGCTCGCCTCGAGGTTGAACGCCAGCGACTGGAAGACGACATCCAGCGAGCACAGTCCATCCCCGGTCAGGAGTTCGCCGAAAGGTTGGTGTCCCTTTTTGTAACAACTTCCTCCTTTTCCTAGCCAGGACTAAAACGTCCCGTCCGCATTTACATCACAGAGTCGTCCAGTGCACTAAGTGGCCACTCAACCCACCGTGGCTGTTCTATCCAATTCATCCATCTCCACTTGGTTTCCCCATTAGGCCCTGCTACTACAACACCTTTTTATCACAGGTAACCCTAACCCTATCGCAGGGGAATATCCGCAAGCACTTTCCAGGAACACAATCCCACCAGGCCTGACAGAAAAGTCGGGAAGTTATGTTGGTGAGGCCGCACTTGCAGTATTGCGTTCAGATTTGGTCGCCTTGCTAATAGGGAGGGTGTTATGAAACTGGAAAGAGTGCAGAAGGAATCTACAAGGATGTTACCAGGTCTCAGGGGTCCGAGCTACAGGGAGAGGTTGGACAAGCGAGGACTTTTTTCTTCAGAGCGTAGGAGACTGAGGGGAGATCTTCTAGAAGTGTATAAGATCAGGAGAGGCATGGATAGGGTGAATGCACTCCCTCTTTTTCCCAGGGCTGGGGAATCGAGGACTAGAGGGTATCAGTTTGAGGTTAGAGGGGAAAGAATAAAAGGGAATCTGAGGGGTACTTTGTTCACACAGAGGGTGGTACACATATGGAGTGAGCTGCCCGCGGAAGTGGTTGAGGCAGGTACATTAACAACATTTAAAAGGCATTTGGACAAAGACATGGATGGGAAAGGGTTAGAAGGATATGGGCCAAGTGCAGGGAAATGGGGTTAATGTGGATGGACATTTTGGTCAGCATGGACTAGTTTGGGCTGAAGGGCCTGTCTCTGAGCTGTAGGACTCTATGACGCTGAAAGTGTGGTTGAAGAGGTAGATCTTAAGGACCGATCTAAAGGAGGAAGAGCGAAATAAATTGTTTAAGGGGAACATATTCATTCAGTTACCTGCCAGCATGGTTTTTGTTGTGATTGGATCAGCGACATGAAGGTGGTAGAGGTGTGTGTGTGTGTGTGTGTGTGTGTGTGTGTGTGTGTGTGTGTGTGTGTGTGTGTGTGTGTGTGTGTGTGTGTGTGTGTCTGTGTGTGTGTTGGTGAGGGGGCACCAGTTAGCAAGAGATTGTGGTACATCTGGCCCACCCCATTACAACCTGCCGAGTCTACCCGCAACCATTGCCATTGAACTTTGTCAGGAATCCAACACATGCTGCATCTTCAGGAGCTGGTGGGTCAGTTGTTCTTTGCCGTTTGGACTACTGACACCATGTTTGTTTAGGCATTTGGATGTTCTTTGTAAAGTAGAGAGAGAAGAAAAGGTGGGGTCACTTTGACTTAACAGCAACACTGTAAGACAGATCATTTGTGATGAGGTTCCCAATAGAATGAAACTGGGAAGAGTCCTGTACTGACCAGCTGATTGGTTACTGGCCCATTTTCCAAAGTTACAGAATTGTGTCTTGCAGGTTGAATATTTGATACTTTTGTCTACTTAGGCTTTTCACATTACGCGTAGTGTTCTGCTATGTATACATGAGTTCAGGTTCCTTATTTGACAGTACATTACCAAAGTAGACAGGCTGGAGGCCGGAAGAACACAGCATGCCAGGCAGCATCAGGAGATGCAGAAGTCGATGTTACAGGTATAATCTGACCTCCCCCTACACCCACCCCCTTCTTCAGGACCGGGGGTGGGTGTAGGGGGAGCTGCAGATAAAGGGGTTGGGGTGGTGAGGTGGGGATAGGTGAGGGCAGGTAGAGGGTACGACCTGATTGGTCAGTGGGAGGAATGAATCCAGTTAGGGAGGAGAGGAAGGGAGGGGGAGGGGCTGGGAAGGGAGTTAAGGGGAGGGAAGGAAGGTTATTTGAAATTGGAGAACTCAATGTTGACCCCTCCAAGCTGTAAGCTGCCCAGGTGGAAGATGAGGTGTTCTTCCTCCAATTTGCAGTTTGGTCCATTGTGGCAATGGAGGAGGCTAAGGATGGTCACATTGGAGAAGGAGTGGGAAGGGGAATTAAAACGGGCGGTGACTGGGAGGTCCAGTTGCCCCTGCAGGTCCGGCTGAGATGCTCAGCGAACCATTCCCTAAGTTTACGTCCGGTCTCCCCGATGTAGAGAAGACCACATCGGGAGCACCTGATGCAGTAAACTAGGTTGGAGGAGAGGCAGGTAAACCTCTGTCTCACCTGGAAGGACTGTTTGGGCCCTGGATGGAGGTGAGGGGGTGGTGTACCAGCAGGTTTTACATCTTTTCCGGTTGTAAGATAAAGTACCTGGGGGTTTGTGTAGGGGGGCGGTGTGGTTGTCAGTGGGGAGAGTGGCACAAACCAAGGACTGGCAAAGGGAACGGTCCTTGTGGAAGGCAGAGAGGGGTGGGAGAGGAAGATGGTCTTGGTGGTGGGGTCTAGTTGGAGTTGGCAGACGTGATGATGTATTGGATGCGGAGACTGGTGGGATGATAGGTGAGGACAGGGGTCCCTGTCTTTATTGTGTTTGGGGGTGTTTAGAGCAGTGGAATAGAGGTGGTGCGTGGAGGCTGTCTGGATGACAGAGTGGGGAGGCACATTGTTGGAAATAGATGGATATCTGGGATGCTTGGGAGTGGAATGTTTCCTCATCCGAGCAGGTGTGGTGGAGGCAGAGGAATTGGGAAAACGGGATGGAGTTCTTGCAGGATACTGGGTGGGAGAAGGTGTAGTCCAGGTGAGAGTCTGTGGGTTTGTAATAAACGGTACATGGTAAGTGTGATACAACCAGCTCCACAGCTGTCAAAAATATAGGAGCTCCACTTCTAATGTCTGATATGGCTCTGTGCCGTCACACTCTCAGTGATGTGACATGATGTGGTCTTTGACTTGTGGGTAAAATCCCTACTACAGAGATTTGAGCATTGACTTGTGAGGGAGTGCTGCCCTGTGAAAGGTACTGTACTCCCGAGTAATAAGCCGGTGATTATTTTGCTTTGTGTCATGCTGCAGGAGCCAGCAATCTGTGGAAATGATAGCATTGAGGGAACAGAGAGTTCCGGGAAGTTGCCGTAGTTGACTGTTCCACCATATTAGTTTGGTTCAGTGCTGCTGTGGGGAAAAGGGCGGGGCTTGTTGCAAAGTTTTCAGTAACTCACTGAAAACAGCTAATGGGTCACTGAAGAGCAGTTTTAATGTCACAGTCGGAGAGGGTTACATAGTTACTCAAAGGCAGGCATAAAATAACTTGTCAACGCTACAGCTGCAGAGGTGTGCAGTGAACACATAACTAATAATATACTGGGGGGCTGCTTAAGAAGCTGAGCAGTTGTTCGGCTCTATGCAAAACTCGGGGATTAGTCCTGGGAGTCGGTAGGTACAGCCAAATGTTGTAGTTAGGGCTCAGATTCAGTAATGGGGCTCCATAGTCTGGGTGATGCATTGTATTAATGAACAGAATAGAACAGAAATTTTATTGTCATGTTTACAATTACATGAAAAATACAGTAAAAGATTTTATAAGCTGTCCTATATTAACACCTATATTAATGACGAGTCAATGATAATAATAAAACAAAAATAAAATTAAGACAAATTTCATAACTGTTGATTGAACAACTCCTGGTCTCGGGGAACAATGAAAACTCCTGCAGCAGGAACTGACAGATGCACACCTCGTTGTCTTTAAAAGGCACATACGGTTGTTTTAACATTTCTACGCCCCTTGCTACGCAAATAGATGGATGCAATAGTCTACAATAAAATAAGCGCAGGGTGGGTCTGATAGAGGTATCGTTTTTCTTTCCTCAGTATCGGTGAGCTGAAACTTCAGCCCCAGATTCTCATTTTCACCCACTGCCTGTTTGTCATCTTGTAGGATGCTGTTGCAAGAAAAGAGAAACTGTCTCCTAAGGCAGCTGGAAGAAGCAACTCGCTTAACCACATATTTGCACTCTCAACTGAAGAGGTTAGTAGAATTGTTAGCAGGGTTTGGGCAAAACAGCATCTTGCATGATAAAGGTAATGCAGACCTCGTTGTCTTCATTTAATTATCAACTGTGTTATGCTGCTTTCTGGCAATAGGATGTGTTCGTTCCTAGTTATACATTTGCATAGTTATCCAGGTATAAAAAAAAACATGATGTTTGTTATTGAAGTGGACCTGATGATGTGAATTTAAATCCCAACGCTGGTTTGTTCAAGGATTTTAAATTTGATTTTAAGAAGAGCGTTCTGGAGATGAAAAGCTTGAATCAGTAAAAATGACCGTAAGGCTTGTTGGATTGTCACTTTGTAAAAATGAAAGTAAAGCCAGAAATCTGACATCCTCACCAACTCTGTATGGTGTGTAATTCCTGTCCCAAATGACAGCATGTTTCCCTCAGACTGTAGGTAGGTCTGCAAGCTGCTGGTGGCTGAGGGAATTCAGTCAGCCTACAACAGCAAGGGGAGAAACCAGTTATCAATGAAAAGCATAAGTACGGTCAGTTTTAGGTCGTGTTTATTTGATTTGTGCAATGTTACTTGAAATGACCTTTTAAGGGTGGCACAGTGGTTAGCACTGCTGCCTCACAGCGCCAGAGACCCGGGTTCAATTCCCGCCTCAGGCGACTGACTGTGTGGAGTTTGCACATTCTCCCCGTGTCTGCGTGGGTTTCGCTCCGGGTGCTCCGGTTTCCTCCCACAGTCCAAAAATGTGCAGGTCAGGTGAATTGGCCACGCTGAATTGCCCGTAGTGTTAGGTGAAGGGATAAATGTAGGAGTATGGGTCTGGGTGGTATACGCTTCGGCGGGTCGGTGTGGACTTGTTGGGCCGAAGGGCCTGTTTCCACGCTGTAAGTAATCTAATCTAAACCTCACCTTTCCATGTAAACAGAGGTGTTTAGGAGTTGTTCTTGTTAAATGGGATAGACTGATACAGCATAAAAACAGGCTGTTTGGCCTATTATGTCTGTGCCAACCAACAAACCCCAAACTACACCAATCCAGTTTACCTGTGCTCAGTCCATGGTCTACTACCTTCTGGCAAGAGTATATTGGTGCAGGTGTCGTGTCCGGACTATAATAAGGGATCATTATCAGTGTCCTGTGATCTCACATGTGTAACTAAAATGATATTATTTATTTTGCAGCTTAACAGCTAGTTCCCTCACGGTGTCATCCAGCAGTAGTAGAGGATCACTTGCATCCAGCTGTGGATCATTAGCTTCCAGTCGAGGGTCTTTAAGCTCAGTCAGTTTTACTGACATTTACGGCCTCCCACAATATGAGACTGATGCTTCGATTGATTTGGGGTGCTATCTGCAGTTCGATCTGCTTCCGTTCGACACGATAGCCAAGGACCCTTCGTTCATCGACCATTTAGGACTGACCAAGCCGCGGCGCACGTTGGATCCACCTCAGTCCTTGGCGTCGCTGTCCTCCAGGTCCTCGCTGTCCTCGCTGTCACCACCCAGCTCCCCGCTCGACACGCCGTATCTCTCCGCCTCCCGCGACTCGCCACTGGCCCAGATGAACGAGGAGTTTGAGGAGTTGCTGGGCAGGTCGGACTCTGAGCATCTCCGGCTGCAAGCCCAGGCGGTCTGCCATGATCTGCAGGAGGCTGTGTCGGCACAAGGGGTTGGAGCTACACTCTGCCAAGATGTGGATCCCAGAGCGAGGCTGGCAGTGCAGGGCGCAGGAGGTACAGTAACTCTGAAACGTAGCATTCCTTTCTGTGGCACTTGGTACTTGCTCGACACTGGATTCAGTCACGTCCGTCTGAGTACCCAGAACGGATTAGCTGAGTTGTACGTTCGCTTGCTGAGGACATTGGTAAATGCTTTTGGGATATTAAATGCTGGGGAAGAAGCAAGTGTTCAGGGATGACCGATACATGGATCACTAAAAATAGCAATGTACTTTATTCAGGCTCTTTCAAAAAAAAGCCAACAAAGTTCGGAGGAACCTTGATTGTCCGGCGTTCGATTAACCGAATGAAATACCCCCTCTCCCGTGTCCTTCAGATAACCGAGGTTCCTCTGTACTGGGGCTTGTCTCTCAAGGAGTGGATTTGAAAAAAAGCAGTTATGTCAAACCTTTAGATTAGTTGGACCACGCTCCGAGTACAGTGAACAATTTCGGTCACTTATTGTAGAAAGGCAAAAAAAAAATCACCCGACACCAGGTTACAATCCAACAGGTTTATTTGTATCCACCAGCTTTCGTAGCCCCCACTCCTTAATCAGGCAGCTACTGAGAGAGGCTACATCAGGCCCAGAATTTATAGTAAAAGATCAAAGGGGCATACAACTTGTGCCTCAACTGGGATCTTGGGTTCATGTCACACTACAAGTAGCCTCACTACTATCTCACAAACACTCATACACACAGACACATTCTCTCTCTCTCTC
>NC_057721.1:10124866-10126148 GCF_004010195.1 Chiloscyllium plagiosum
CCTCTCTCCATACCCCGTCCCCCACTCCCTCACCTTTGATCTTCTCCTATAAATTCTGTGTCCGATGTGTTTTCTCTCACGAGCTGCCTGAGGAAGGAGCGGGAGCTCTGAAAGCTGGTGATTTCAAATAAACCTAATGGCCAGTAGGCTGGTGTCATGTGAGTTTTGACTTTGTCCACCCCCTGTCCAACACTGGCACCTCCACATTATTGTAGAAAGGAGCATTAGGAACGATGCAAAAAAAAATTACTCGAATAATGTCAGAACTGGGAAGTTCTATCTTTCGAGACAATTGAACAGCCTGGGGCCAATTTCTCAAAGAAACAAGTGGCTGAGGAGCGAGCTGATAGTGGTCTGCCGATTTCGAAAAGGTTTGTCCGGGTAGATCGAGAGAAGATGTTTCCAGTTACAGGCAAGGTCTGAACTGGAAGCCACAAAAATAAGAAATCCGTAAATATTTCAGAAGAAATGCCTTTAGCCAGATAGCATGTGAATCTTATTCCCATATATAACAGAAGATGTCAAGACTTTGTCATTTGATTTACACCATCAATTAATGTGACAATCATACAATGTTATAGAGTCATAGAGATGTACATATGGCAAATACTAAAGGTGCATTTAAGGGAAGCAAAATAATTTCCCTGAGAGAGCTGGAGATAGGAGGATATTTTTAGTTAACCGATTCTGATAGGATTAAATTACAAAGTTTAGGAAGGTGAGACCCATCAGACCAGCATTGGGCCAAATGGTCTGTCTCTGTGCTATTAACAATTTGCGATAATTTGTAATAATCACTATGACATATTTCAATACAGTTTTTGATAATGTGGATTTATATCCTGCAATGGCTTGTTTCGTACCAATGTCCTTTTGAAGATCTCACTGTAAACTATCTCCCTGGTACGTAATGTGTTTAAATTCTCGCTGGTCAGGGTGGCAGAGGGAATATTCCAATGGCCGCCTTCAGGGTTTTCCAATAGAAGATGCAACAAGGTAGATGTGGGGCGTAGGCATTGGATGTAGACTGGGTGTATACTGGATTGGAACAGTCTCACAGTCACAGCTGCTCAGCACAGAAGATGTCAAGACTTTGTCATTTGCTTTACACCATCAATTAATGTGACAATCATACAATGTTATAGAGTCATAGAGATGTACAGCACAGGAACAGACCCTTCGGTCCAACCTGTCCATGCCGACCAGAGATCCCAACCCAATCTAGTCCCACCTGCCAGCACCCAGCCCATATCCCTCCAAACCCTTCCTATTCATATACCCA
>NC_057721.1:10128322-10160753 GCF_004010195.1 Chiloscyllium plagiosum
GACATGCATGAGAATTCCTAGAAGCATGGCATTCCAACTCTATCAACAAACACATTGACTTGGACCCAATATACCGGCCACTACAGCGGACAGCTGAAACTGACAACCGGAAGCGGCAGGGACAGGCCACTATAAATGCCGGAGGAAACACCACAGAAGCGCTTCACACGAGGCTCCCAAGCACTGAGGATGTCACCTAGACAGGGGACGAAACGTTTGCAACAAAAACTTCCAGCTCGGCGAACAGAACCACAGCAACTTTGTCTATTTATCCTATCCATGCCCCTCATGAATTTGTAAACCTCTATAAGGTCATCCCTCAGCCTCCGACACTCTTGGGAAAACAGCCCCAGCCTGTTCAGCCTCTCTCTAAAGCTCAAATCCTCCAACCCTGGCAACATCCTTGTAAATCTTTTCTGAACCCTGTCAGGTTTCTCAACATCTTTCCGATCTTTACTCAGAGCAAAAGTCATTAGAGACACATACATTCTGGGGCAGTTAAACATCGGTATTTCTAAAGGCTGAATACATTGGCACTCACCTGGTTTACTCGCATCTGTCAGTTTAATTCATTATTACCATGCTTATATAATGGTGAGGGTAATGATGTTTATGGAGATCCATGAGAAGATTACAAGGACGAAAATGCTAACAGTACACAGACTAATTTGGAGTCCTGGTTAATTTCTGCCAACTGAAAAGAAAAAGTTTGTGTGGAGAACGCAATGAAATGTCAATGTGTGAGTGATGTTTACAAAGTCAGAAGTCCATTCATGATTGTGAGTCAGCCCTGGATGTTTGGTGCCACCTTGTGGTGGTGTCCTGTAAAGGCCACACGTTGATTTTGAGAATGATGAGGCTTGATTTTTTTTTAACCTCCCTGCAGTTGGATGCCTTGTGGCTGGATGATCAGTTTGTTCCATTTTAGCAGCATTGTTCGCAGTGTGAACAAGACACTGGCTACATGCAGACGTAAAAGTCAAGGTTCTACAATGCAGTTCCAATCTTGATGCAGATTTAGTCCTGGATGACGGACAATTCCAGAGCAAGGATCAGGAAAGTTTGTGTAATTTGTGTTCTCCTTCATATTCCTTACGGAGGCCCGTCTGGTCTCTACCTCCCCTCTTTCTCTTTTCCTGGCAATCATCGTCTCTGGAATGCTCCATCACTTACGTCACCTGTTCAGAAAGTTATGTTTCTCATCACAATTGGCCCCACTAGTCTGGTTTCAGAAGAGAAATTATATATGAGGTCCCAGATTTAAAAAGACACAGTGATTTGATCCACATGTCCTGACCAACTTAACACATCACATGCTGACTGAGAGTCCTCCTTTCACTCCACAGTAAGTTAATCCAGACCCAGCTCGATGGTGATAATTTTCTATTGATCAATCTTTTGTTGACAAGCCAACTCCTCAAAATCAGATCTCTGATGACAATGCAGTGAAGTAGGTTGAGAATAATCGGTGCATTAAAGGTGCTATGTAAATGCAGATCAGTGAAGTTTCTGGGAGACTTGGGCGTGTGCCTTAAGGATGAATAGGAGACTTTACTGGTGCATGTGTCCCTCAGGTACTGAAGCTATTCCCAGTTAGTGTACCTTCCTAATGAACCCAAGGTGAGGTTTCAGTTCCCCTGTATTTTACTTGTCATGTCTTGAGGACCACATTAATGTATGCTGCCTTCCCTCCTTTATTGCAGTGGTAACCCTGCGTGCTGACAGTGCTCTTAAAGCAGGCCGAAGAGTGAGGAGAGTCTCCACAGGTTTTTCAGATGATTCTGTCGCCACAGACAGTGGAGTCTTCGAAGCATTAGGCAAAAGGTGATGACATTATCAGGTCGGTGGAACACATTAGAGGCGGGGGGGGGGGAAGCATGATGGCTCAGTGGTTAGCAATGCCAGGATCCCAGGTTTGATTCCAGCCTCGGGCAACTGTATGTGTGGAGTTTGCACATTCTCCCCGTGTCTGCGTGGGTTTCTTCCGGGTGTTCTAGTTTCCTCCCACAGTCCAAAAGATGTGCAGATTAGGTGAATTGGCCATGCTAAATTTCCCGTAGTGTTAGGTGCTTTAGTAAATGTAGGGGAATGGATCTGGGTGGGTTACTCTTTGGTGGGTCAGTGTGGGCTTGTTGGGCCGAAGGGCCTGTTTCCACACTGTAGGGGAATCTAATCTAAAAAAATCTAATCACTCTCCAGTTGGTATTTTCCAAGGACGTCCTACCCTCCCGATTCTGACTAGCTGTGAGAGGCGCCATTATGTGGCCACTTTGTTGCTTGTGCAGACTGTGCTGCACGTAATTCTGGCCATTACTGTAATTCCCTGCTAACCCGTTAATTTGGTCTGAGCAATGACTGTCCCTTTAGTGGTAGGTTTTGTCACCATGGTTGGTCCTGTTTGTGTGAAGCTGTCGATGGTTGCAATTTCTGTTCCACCAATTGTAAGGTTGGAATGAGCCCCGTTATTGAGGCTGCCCATTACGGTGACAGTGGGCCCTGCTATTCTATGGGGCTTTCTGCCTGTATTGTGCAATGTCTGTCTCGGGGGGGCAAGGGAGCACCAAATCACCAGTAGCAAGGGTCCATCCCCCCCCGCATTCTGCTCAGCTGTAATACAGATCGCTTCAGTGACAAAGTGATCAAACTATACTCTCTCCTCCCTCTCTTGATGAGGCAGTAGGGCCCAGCTCGTTTCTTGCACTGCATTTACTTTGGGCAAATCGCACTCTGTGAGGAAGATCCATGATGTGGGCGCGTGGTTAGTCTGACCAGACGAGACGTAATGTGCAGGGCCTGTGGAGTGAGTCATTACTCCAATCCTACCAGATGGGAGGTCAGCCCCTTGACAGGAACACTCTTCAGTATTCAGTCATAGCTGTCTGCAAAGCACTCTAACCAGTAACCTGACTCAGGCTGGAGTACTCCCACTGAGCCAAGGCTCACTCGACCACTAATTTAACGGTGCAGACACGCCTCTGTAATAACTGTGACTTTAGTAGATTGTGAGGTTGCTTTGTGTTTATTGTGCTCATTTGTTTGGATTTGCAGGCCTGAAGATGCAGACGAGACTCTGTACAATACTAGTTCCATCACTTTTGACCCTCCACAAATTAAAATGGGACTTGTGTAAGTGTTTAAATGTACCGGGCTCGCTCCGTGACACCCATTTGTTTGCAGTTATTGGGAGGTGTGTTTCCTTCGATGATTTGAGTAGAATTCTCAGGAACACCATTGTGCTTGCACTGCAATAGTTGGTCCTATTGTATAGGAACTGGGGTGGCCCACACATTGAGTTCTGTGTCTCCCGGTCTCAGGAGAGCTATTATTGTCCGAGAGGGAGCGCAACAAAGGCTCACCAGACTTATTCCTGGGATGGTGGGACTGTCCCATGAAGAGAGGCTGGACAAACCAGGCCTGTATTCTCTAGAGTTTCAAAGAATGAGATTTCATTGAAACTTTACAAAATATTGTGAAGGATAGACCAGGTGAGCAGCAGATAAGATTTGTACCTTCACTGGGGAGACCAGGACTGGGGGCACGATTAACTTCAAATAAGGGGGATATATCTTGGGACCAAGAGGAGGAGAGTTTTTTTTTTTATTCGGAGGGTCTTTGGAGTTTGCTTCTCCAGAAGCTGTGGAAGCTCAGTCTTTGAATTATATTTCAAGTAGGGATTGCTGACTTACTGATTGTCGATGGCGTATAAGGGTTTCAGGAATAGGGTGGGTAACAGGCATTGAAGTGTTTGATCAACAGGGTGGGCTGAATGGCCACTACTGTCCCTCTGTTCCTTGCTGTCAGGTTAAGCAGCTTTAAAAACATGAGTCAATATAAATCCAACCTCTGGATGATCAAAACATGAGGCAATCCACATGAAACGTCATGTCCTTTAAGAGTTCTGCATCAGTAACAAAGCACAATCAGAATAGACTAATAATCCAGACGATGTACGTTCACACACTGCAGTCACTTGGGGATTTGAAATCAGTCTAAGATGTCTGGCAGTAATACCCTGCTATCAGCAGTTTATTACAACAGTGACTAGGCTTTAGAATTGGCTGCAGAGTGCTTTGGGACTTGCTTGGGTTGGGAAAGGCACTTTACAAATGCAGGCCTTGTTTCTTTGGCAGATACGCTCACAAAACATTTGTATCTTCAGATACGATCACCGGGAGGAATGCTTGATCATTCACATCCTTCAGTTGCGGAATCTCACTGCTCTACAGGTGAAAGATGGGAACAGAGTGTAAGTTAAAAACAATAATACAAGCCTTGATCATGAAAGGTGGACCTTTTTTGACCATTTTTTAGGACTGACTTGTTTCTTGATAGAGTCCAGTGCCAGTGTTGACTTTGGAGTCATATTAAAATGCTATCAAACACAATGCTAATGACACTTTTGAACAAAGAGGCAAGTTGTATTGAGATCAAAGCCCTTGTATGGGGGACCCTGGGTGTCCACACTGAGCGAGTGAGTAGAAATCTCTCCTCTGTTCATGTGACTTGTCATAAAGCTGTCAAAACGTGCGTGGGGAGATGATAATGTACAAACTGGAGTGAATGAGGGTTCAACCAGGAGTTTTGTTTTCACTGGGAGTCAGGAAGGGTTGTGGGCACATTTTGAAATACTGGAGGATGACACTGGGATCTCCTGTCTCCAGGAAATGACGCAGTTTTCCAAGATAGGGTGAGCGGTGGGAAACAGGAAAAGCGATCGAGACTTGCTCCATGCGAGGTTTGTTACAGGGGCAAAAACTCGTCAGCGTTGAGATTGCCCACTCCAGACATGTTGGTGTGTGCCCGTCAGTTTCAAAGTGAACAGAAATTAAAGTTTCATTTTGATGCCAGGAGCTGGTTGCGTGCTTGACCTTTTACATTGGTCCCTTTGTTTACCTTTGGCCTTGGTCAGGTTACCAGGCCACCTGCATACTTCCTCACGAAAGGTAGCACCAGGCCCCCATCATGTCCACCTTTGGCACTTACAGTGTGCAGACAGTTGCCACCTCCTGGCTAATCCTGGCTGGCACTCAATGGCACTGGGCTGATCTCCAACCCAACTAGGACATGTATATTTAAGATCACATTGTTACGATCGACACTGTTGTTCCTGACCTGTATGTAAACGTTTAGTTCTTTGTGTCTGCCTCTGGGATAGGCTGTTGCGAAAATGTGTTTTGTTTCAGACTTAGGCAACTTTGTTAGACTGCTCTGAGGTTGGGCGTCACCTCCCTGAGCGCAGGTTGGGGAGTCGAGACAATTCATAAATAGATTTGGTTTTGGTTTCATTTGTTCTTTCAATTGTTTGTGGTATGCTGTAAAAAGCCAGAAGATAGTACAGGAGCTTATAATATGAGTTGCTTAAATGGATTACAAAAAAGAATAAAATACTCAGCAATTGTGACAGCATTTAGGGACGGAATAACCAGTTGCAATGCTGCCAGAGCTGCTGTAAGGTTTCAGCTGTTTCAGCTTTCCAGCATCTGTAGTATTTGGATTTTGTATGAGGGTTATATTTTTCTTTGTTGTTGCATCGATGGTAATCAATAGCCACATTAGTGGTCAATACATAGTTTTTGTTTAAGTGTTATTTAAATCTTTCAGATTTATGAATTGCTACTCATTTCACCTTGAAAGCGAAAAGCCTTTGGTCTATTCAGATCATGGTGGTACTGAGACTAAGGTAACCATTCAGGTGAATGAGGGTAAAGCAGTGGATGTGGTGTATATGGATTTCAGTAAGGCATTTGATAAGGTACCCCATGGGAGGCTATTGCACAAAATACGGAGGCATGGGATTGAGGGTGATTTACCAGGTTGGATCAGTAACTGGCCAGCTGAAGGAACATAGAGGGTGGTGGTTGATGGGAAATATTCATCCTGGGGTTCAGTTACTAGTGGGGTACCACAAGGATCTGTTTTGGGTCCTCTGTTGTTTGTCATTTATATAATGACCTGGATGAGGGCATAGAAGGATGGGTAACAATGTGATCTTAAATTTGCAGATGACAGTAGAGTTGTGAATAGTACTGAAGGATGTTGCAGGTTACAGATAGACATAGATAAGCTGTAGATCTGGGCTGAGAGGTGGCAAATGGAGTTTAATGTGGAAAAGTGTGAGGTGATTCTCTTTGGAAGGTTTAACAGGAATGCAGAGTACTGGGTTAATGTTAAGATTTTTGGTTGTGTAGATGAGCAGAGAGATCTCGGTGTCCAGGTATATAGATCCTTGAAAGTTGCCACCCAAGTTGATAGGGTTGTTGAGAAGGTCAGGCAGCATCCAAGGAGCAGGAAAATCAACATTTCGGGCAAAAGCCCTTCATCAGGAATGAGGCTGGGAGCCTCCGGGGGGGTGGAGAGATAAATGGGAGTGGGATGGGGGGAAGGTACCACCCATTCCAGCCTCATTCCCCGGAAATGTCGATTCTGCTGCTCCTCAGGTGCTGCCTGACCTGCTGAGCTTTTCCAGCACCACACTCTTGACTTTTATCTCCATCTGCCGTATTCACTTTCGCAGGGTTGTTAACAAGGCATACGGTGTGTCAGCTTTTATTGGTAGAGGGATTGGGTTTCGGAACCATGAGATCATGCTGCAGAAAACAAAATTCCAGCGCGGCCACGTTTGGAGAATTGTAGACAATTGGAAGCAGGGGAGGTCTTACGAGGAAAGGCTGAGGGCCTTGAGGCTGTTTTTGTTAGAGACAAGAAGGTTGAGAGGTGACTTAATAGAGACATACAAGATAATCAGAGGGTTGGATAGGGTGGACAGGGAGAGCCTTTTTCCTTGGATGGTGATGGCTAGCACAAGAGGACATAGCTTTAAATTGAGGGGTGATAGATATAGGACATAGCTTTAAATTGAGGGGTGATAGATATAAGACAGATGTTAGAGGTAGTTTCTTTACTCGGAGTGTAGTCGGGCATGGAACACACTGCCTGCAACAGTAGTAGTCTTGCCAAGTTTAATGGCATTTAAATAGCCATTGGATAGGCATATGGATGAAAATGGAATAGTAAACATTAGATTGTCTTCACATTGGTTTCACAGGTCGGCGCAATATTAAGGGTTGAAGGGCCTGTACTGTGCTGTAATGTTCTATGTAACCGTAAGGATGTTTGCAAACTGCAGCAAACATCATGTGGTCGAGCAACTCTGAAGCAGTGTCATGTGGTTGAATGCCATGTGATCAAGTCACATGGCCATGTCTTCAGGAATACATCCAGTCAGGGTCTGTCTCTGGAGAGAACAGGATTGCAGTGGGCCCTCTGGTAAATTTGTTTGTCGCCTTTCGGTTCACACCCACTCTGAGAGGCTGCAGACCTCTGTGAAAGAAGCGGTCATTTTATTGACTGGCAGCATCAAACTTAACAGGAAAGCAGATGAGAAACGGAGCCTTTGATGTCATATGTTGAGGTCTAACTTTCCACAGAGAAAGCCCTACTTGAACACAGCGAGTGGGGTGGCCTTGGGCCCTGTCTGGATGCTTATAGTAGTCAGCAGAGGATACAATGGCATCTGGACCACTGTTGTTGCTGGGTGCTGGGCTTACACTCAAGTTGTGTCTTACAACTGAAAATCTGTTGTGAACAAGAATAATTCAGTTCTCGTTGCAGGTTTATACGGACCTCGTTGCTCCCGATTGACCCCGGCACACTGTTTACCTTCTGCTCTAAGGCTTTAGAGGTTCAGGCGCTAATGACCTTCAACGAATCGTTTCAAATTCCAGTGGCACCCAGCATGTTGAGGTTGAAAACTATGCAGCTGGATATATGTTCCATTGACCAGCAAATGCAGGAAGAGTTACTGGTAGGTGCTGACTGCGGTTTCCAGGTATTGATATCCCCACTTATTGCAAGTTTAACACGAGTCTACACTAGCTCCAGGTGTTTATATCTGACATGTTGAGGTTGTACAGGATGCTCCCTTTGGGAGTACTGCATCCAGTTCTAGTTGCCTCATTATAGGAAGGATATTATTTAAACTGGACAGGGTTCAGGAAAGATTTTACCACTATGTTGCCAGGCATGGAGAGTTTGAGCTATGAAGATAGGCTGGGACTTTTTCACTGCAGCATAGGAGGTTGAGGGGTGACCTTAGAGTTTTATAAAATCATGTGGGGGATAGATAAGGTGAATAGGTCTTCTCCCTAGGGTAGGGGGGGCGTTCAAAACCAGAGGGCAGATCTTTTAAAGTGAGAGGAAAACATTTTAAAATGGAAGTGAGGTGCAACTTTTGCTCACAGAGGGTGGTTCATGTGTGAAATGAACTGCCAGAGGAAGTGGTGGATGTGGGTACAGTTACAATATTTAAAAGACATTGGACTAAGTACATGAATAGGAAAGGTTCGGAGTATTCTGATGAAGGGCTCCTGCCCAAAACATCGATTTTTCTGCTTCTCGGATGCTGCCTGACCTGCTGTGCTTTTCCAGCCCCACTCTGACCTTAACTCTGATCTCCAGCGTCTGCAGTACCCACTTTCTCTTCGGAGGGATATGGGCCACGCGCAGGCGGGTGGGACTAGTTTAGTTTGGGAAAATGGGACGGCATGGACTGGTTGGACCAAAGGGTCTGTTTCTATGCTGGATGACTCTATGACGCTGCCAGTTCAACATCAGTGTGAACAAGTTTCCCTGTCAGTTTACTGTGAAACCTGTTTTGCTGTCCAGCCATGAACTGACTCCCTGAGGGAGACCCGCTGCCTAGTGTACATGTGGTCTGATTCTGGATTCCATTGATCTGCAGACAGTTGAGGTGTGTTTGAAAGGTAACAGCGATGATAGAGAAAAGACCATAGACACCCAGATCCGCCTGGTGGGGAACCTGGAGGTTGCAGTACTCCCATGTACCTACTACCCCCCTTTTCTTTCTTGGTGAGAGAGCCAGTGGTGCTGAAGAAAGCTGGGCAGATTGCTGGGTGCCTTGCTTAGACAGTGCACACAGGATAATGGTGGGGAAGTGTGGAATGGGCTGATCAGTAAGGCATCGAGCTTTCTGAACCACAGTAACCCAACGGCATGATAAGGATGGGGCTTAAAGAGAACATGCGTTAAACTTTGTGTTTGGCCTGCATCTCTCTCAATGAGTTTCTTCTGTTCTAGGGAGTTGTTCAGATAAGCCTGGCTGACATTGAAAGACCAGGTGAAATGTTGCTCCATTGGTATCAACTGTTAACCTTCAGTAGTATGGGCACGATACCCGAAAGGACCAGCAAGCAAGGCTGCAGTACTGGAGCTGTTGCAAAGCTGACCGACAGTGAAATGAAGGTAAAGTTGAACATGTACTAATCTATCATGATTCACTCTAACAGGGAAGGAAGTAGGGTCATGCTTTTCTGAGCAACTGTGTCTCTGGGTGCTTAAAGGTCAGACACCAAGCGTTAGCTCTCCGTAACGTGAATCTCCTTTTGAAACTTGGCAGTCCAGCAATGTTCTGCCATCTTTTTTGGACTATTTTCAAAGCAATGCCCTTCAAGCCATAAGAGTCAGTGGTGAGGGAAGCACTTGTAACCCATCCCTGGTCGTAGTAATCCAGTTTCGGGGAGCCACGTTGATGCAACTTTGCAGAGGGATTTTACAGTCATTTTGAGACGACAGTTGTGAATCAAGGACAGCACGGTGGCTCAGTGGTTAGCACTGCTGCCTCACAGCGCCAGGGACCCGGGTTCAATTCCAACCTCGGGTGACTGTCTGTGTGCAGTTTGCACATTCTCCCCGTGTCTGTGTGGGTTTTCTCCGGGTGCTCCAGTTTCCTCCCACAATCCAAAGATGTCCAGGTCAGGTGAATTTGCCGTGCTAAATTGCACACAGGGACGTGCATTTTAGGTGCATTACTTAGGGGTAAATGTAGAGTAATAGGGTGGGGGAATGGGTCTGGGTGGGTTACTCTTCGGCCAGTCAGTGTGGACTTGCTGGGCCGAAGGGCCTGTTTCCACACTGTAGGGATTCTATTCTATTCTGCTCTGACAGTATTGATGTGGGATTGGAGTCACCTATACTACGAGGCAGAGACTGATTACTGACAGAAACTTTCAGGGTGCATGTTAGTGAGCAGTTGGGAGAGGCTTGTACTGATGTCGGGTCTCTTCTTTTTGTGAGGAGTATTTACAGCAAGTGAACCAACCATTCTGAGTTCTGCTCCACGGGAGCCTCCTTCAACTCTGAGTTTGGGGAAACCTTTCTCCTGTTGGTGCTTTGCTAACATCCTTTGAAACCAAGCACTGATTCACAAACTGCAATGGTGAGAGGTTTGAATTAAGGATGCCGTAAAACTCTAAGGCATTCTACACTTACGTGAGGAACAAGAGGATGGCCAGAGTGAGGGGAGGGCCGATCAGGGATTTTGGAAGGAACTTGTCTTTGGAATAGGAAGAGGTCAGGGAGGTCCCTTAATGAATACTTTGCTTCAGTATTCACAACTGAGAGGGATATTATCATTTGTGAGGACAGCGTGAGACAGGCTGATATGCTTGAATAGGTTGATGTTGAGAAGGAGATTGTGTCTGGAAATGTTGCAAAATATAAGGATAGGTAAGTCCCCTGGGCCAGATGGGATATACCCAAGGTTACTATGGGAAACGAGGGAAGCGATTAATGCACCTTTAGCGATGATCTTTGCATCCTCGCTGTCCACTGGAGTAGTACCAGATGATTGGAGGGTGGAAAAAGTTATTCCCTTGTTCGAGAAAGGGATAATTCTGGGAATTACAGACCAGTCAGTCTTACATCGGTGGTGGGCAAATTATTGGAGAGGATTCTGAGACTCAGGATTTATGATTATTTGGAAAAGCATAGCTTGATTACAGATAGTCAGCATGGCTTCGAGAGAGGCAGGTCATGTCTCACAAACCTTATTGAATTCTTTGAGGTGTCACAAAGCTAGTCCCTTTTTTTCTAAAAGCTGTTCCTTGGCTCAAGTAGAGACTGTCCTTGATTTTTCTCAGAGGGGCAATAAACCGGGCTGGGCTCCGATCAGTCTGGTTTGGTACCGCGATGAAAAGGATTTTGAGAGGCCTTTTGTTTCTATGTAAATAGACGAGACTTCAGGCCAAAGTGGTCTTCAACCTGGAAGCATGTGTTCCATCTATACTGGGCTTTAAGGGGAGTTTGCATATTGGGACTGTTGTGTATATTCGGAACAGCATAATTAAGTCTAGTTTGGATAAGGCTGCGTTCTGTAGGGATTCTTTATTCTCTTCTTTGTGTTTTATTATGTAATTTTGTGAATAAATGTTTTGCCTGTTTTAAAATAGAATAGTCAACCTAGCTATCTCACTCTGGGTAAAGGTTACTGTACATTTACTGAAACAAATTGTAAGTTATGGTCTAGGGCTGCCTGCTTAAGAATGTTCTGAATAGTCTGGCTTCATCCATAATGGTCTGGGGGCTCGTCCGGGATTTTAAACAGCGAGTGGTAGGTGCTAGTGTCTTTATTTCGGGTGTTGGTTTGGTTGGGTAGACAGAGCTTGGGATAGGAATGACTCTTTCAGTCACCTAAAGTTTTCTGGAAATGGAAGCAGTCACTTTGGAAGGTTTGCAGAACATGAATAAGACCAAGCTGCAGAAATTAGCAGACCAGCTGGGCTTGGATCTGCCTGCTTCTGTGAGGAAAGGAGAGATAATTACAGCAGTAGCTCAGCATTTATACTCACTGGAGAAACCATCAGAATCTATAGAGATGGCAAGAATTCAATTGCAAATTAAGCAGCTTGAGTTAGAGGCAAGAGATAAGGAAAGGGCAGCAGAAATGAAACAGTTTGAGTTACGATTAGAAGCAGAAGAGAAAGAAAAAGAGAGAGTTTTTGAACCTCAAAAACTGACAATTAAAATGGAAAGTCAGCTTAAAAGGCTGGAGATAAAGGCTTAGCGGGGAAGTAATATGAATTCATGTGGAAGAACAGAGAGCTAAAGCAGCAAGGTTAACAGCTGATGATTATGCGCTGGTCCATAAAACAGGGGTTTGGCTTCAAGAATCCATTTCAGTCCATGAGGGATAGAAATTGGGGCAAAGAGAAATCCTCACGTGATAAGGGAAAGGTAGATCTCAGTGAAGGTCATATGGATAATTTACCACAGGGTTAAAAAACACCCTTGAAGGGGACAAAGAAATTAAAAAGCTCCAGTGTTTTCATTGTAATAAAGTGGGCCACATAGAATCATAGTGTTGGTAGGCTCGGAGAAAACCAGATGTCAGAAATCAGACAAGCCCAAAGGTTTTGTTGGACTAGTAACAAAAAGCACAAGGGAAGTTAGACAACTGCCTCAGAGTGTACAAGATGATCGGAGGTTGATTAAGGAGGAAGTGCCAGATCTGCTTAAAAAATATACATGCAAGGGTAAAGTTTATTCACATAGGTTAGGAGTAGTAGGTTAAGAGGTTATGATATTAAGGGACGGAGGATGCTCTCAGTCTGTGATGCTGAAGGATGAGGAGATATGTACTCCTGAGTGACTATTGCCAGAAAAAGGTTCTGGTAACAGGAATTCATGGTTAGACAAAAAGTACTCAGTTATGTAAAGTGAGGCCAGAGAGTCCAGTGAAGAGTGGAGAATTTGTGGCAGGAGCACTAGATAAACTCTCAGCTCCAGGAATACAATTTGTCCTTGCAAATGATATAGCTGATTCACCAGTGGGTGTACTACGCACTCTAGTTGAAAAACCAGTGGAGACACAGGCAACTGAAGATATCAAAGATGTTTATCCAGGAATTTTCCCTGATTGTGTGGTCACAAGATCACAGAGACACAAGCTGAAACAGGAGAGATCAAAAGGCACAGATAAGGAAGCTGACATAGTGTAATGCAAAACTTTCTTCGATCAGATAAGTGGAACAGAGAAGGAGCAAATACATAAACCTATCTTTAGCTCTGCTAAGCTGATTGAATAACAGCAGAAAGTATATCAAAATGCATTTACTGAGAAAGAAAGTGAATGCATCCCTGTGTGTCATTGCTTAACAAATGACGTCTTAATGAGGAAATGGAGACCATCGCACATTCAAGCAGATGAGACGTGGGCAGAGATTCATCAAATTGTTTTGCCAGTAGGGTATAGAAAGAAGGTGCTGTAAGTGGCGCATGAGCTACCATTTGGAGGACATTTAGGGGTGAGGAAAACACAGGCTAAAATACAAAGACATTTTTACTGGCCTGGACTATACAAAGATGTCGTTGAATTTTGCCAGACCTGTCATACATGTCAGCTAATCGGACAACCATAGGCAATAATAAAACCTGCACCTTTAATACCTATTCCAGCATTTGAGGGATGTTTCACAAAAGTCTTGATTGATTGTATAGTTCCCCTGCCTCAAACAAAAAGTGGGAATAAGTATTTGTTAACAATAATGGATGTGGCGACTAGATTTCCAGAGGCAATCTCAATACGCAACATCACAGCCAAAAAGGTTGTAGAAGAATTATTTAAATGTTTTACGAGATATGGACTACCAATACAGATCCAGTCAGATCAAGGATCAAACTTCACATCCAAACTATTCAAGGAGGTTATGGCTAACTTGGGAATAAAGCAGTTCAAATCTACTGTGTACCATCCGGACTGACAGGGAGCACTAGAATGATGGCATCAAACACTAAAGACCATGTTGAGGGCTTATGGTCAGGATTATCCAGATGATTGGGATAAGGAGATCCCTTTGTACTTTTTGCGATCGAAGATGCACCAAATGAATCAACCAAATTCAGTCCATTTGAATTCATTTTTGGGAATGAAGTAAGGGGATCATTAAAATTGATTAAGGAGAAATTAAAAGGTCAGGATTCAGAGATCACCCATTTGGAGTATTTGTCAAATTTTAGAGAATGATTAAATAGAGCTGGAGAATTGGCTAGACAGCATTTAAAAGTATCACAGCATACAATAAAACAGGAAGTGGATAAGAAATCACAAATTTGCAATTTTGCAATTGGGAAATAAGGTAATGGTGTTACTTCCAGTGACAGATGAGCCTTTAAAAGCAAGGTTTAGTGGACCTTATCAAATCGAGAAGAAATTGTGAGAGCTAACCTACTTGATAAGGACTCCAGACAGGAAGAAATCTCACAGAGTGTTTCATGTGAATATGCTCAAAAGGTATTTTGATAGGGAAGGAAAGCAAGAGGAGGAGGTGTTAATGATTACAGCACATAAGTTCAGAGGATTATGAATTAGACATTCCACAAATCAAATTGGACAATGAGAAAGTTGTCAAAAATTGGGATAAATTGAGTTACTTTCCACAAGAAAATTGAAATGACCGGAGTTATTACTATCACATGGGGAGATATGCAGAAATAAACTGGGAAGTACTAACCTAATTGTGCATGAAGTAGATATAGGAGATGCTGTTTTGATTAAGCAACATCCTTATAGGCATAACCCTCTAAAGTGGGCACTTTTGAGTATCCTGAACAAGAGCAAATTTGCCACATCACCAACTTGTCACTGCATTGAGAATCTTGGATGCCACAAATGTCCAGAAAACAGAACGAGACAAAGTTTTGTGGGAGGTTTCCAACAGTACAACAGTGCCACTGCTAAAAGTGACCACTCCAGTAGCTATATGTACTGAAGTTGTGACCAGTATCATATTAATACAAGTTCTTTGCCATTCATTGTGTGACTGGTGGTGCGTGTATGGAATGAGCTGCCAGAGGAAGTGGTGGAGGCTGGTACAATTGCAGCATTTAAAAGGCATCTGGATGGGTAAATGAATAGGAAGGGTTTGGAGGGATATGGGCTGGGTGCTGGCAGGTGGGACTAGATTGGGTTGGGATGTCTGGTTGGCCTGGACGGGTTGAACCAAAGGGTCTGTTTCCCTGTACATCTCTATGACTTTGTGTTTCTCTGCCTTAAATGTCATGTGCTATGTGACTGTCTGTTATTTTGATGTCTGTTACTATTTGCTACCCTGGCTATTACGTTGCTGAGCTTTCTGTCATCCCCAATCCTTGAAATCATGACTTCGATACTCCCAGGTCAATAACTGGAGAAGTATCCCATTGATTATGGTACTTTTCTATGCAAATTAGCGATTACATTTGACTCCAGCCCAGTGCTGGGAGAGACATGAGAGGTGTGCTGTAAATGTTCACTCATTCTTTACCTCTGTTGCTTGGATGTCTTGCTGGGTGGGCACACGTGGTCCGTACTGATATGTGTGTTTTATCCACCCAAAGGATGCAGTGGCAATGCTCCTAGCAAGGACCACAGCTCAGTTGGAGGCAGTGGAGAAACAGTTAGCGGAGGAGCGAGTGAAGTTGGAATGTACAGAGGAGGAAATCCAGGAGGAGATGAAGGAAGAGAAAACCGAAGCTGCGTCGGAGAGGTACGTTGAAATGTTGGGAATTCCTGGCAGGTGGGGCAATATCTGCAGACGGGGAAGAAAACCGAGTCAATGTTTCTGTCGCCAAGCTTGGTCAGGACTGGACGGCTTTCAGCGAGGGAAAAGAGATAGCAAGGACAAAGCAATAAGGGAACAGTGGATGGCAAAACAAAACCTGCAAAAGTACTGATGTGAAAGGGTTAATAAAAGGACAAGTAGAGAAACAGCAGATCAATCCAGAGGAGGTATGTCTGACCATAGAAGATGTAAACGTTCACAGCAGGAAAAATACGGGCAATCAGGGGGAGGGGTGGTTGGTGGAGAATGTGTGGTGGGGAAGGTTCCTGCAGCCTGTGAACCTGGCTAGAAAGACCTCCCTTTAGATACAGAGCAACCCACAGGCTGGGCACCAGTAGGCAATTCCCCACTGTGGAACAAGGGGGTACAGGGTCCACTTGGCTTTGAGTGTTGCCAGCAAATCCCTGGATGCTGTGTGATCCTGAGCACTGAGGCCCAGTAGTCAGCGGTATGCAGTTGACCTTGTCATGAAATTTCTGACCATTACTGGTCAGTTCTGACAGCCACACTCGAGTGTCTTTGTCGATTCAGACCTGCCCTGGTTCCATGCAGTGAAACAATGAAATGGTAGCGGGGTTTGTGCGTGTTTACTGAAGGGGATGATGGTTAAAGACACTGAACCAATAAGTCTGTGTCCCTTGCATTACACACCAGACTCTTCCTGTTTGGGTTTCCCCTGCTTGGAATAACATAATAGTTTAAATCATTAGCATCAATCTGAGGGGGGAACGTGCCTCATTGTGACAATCTCCTGGGAGTATGAATCACATGTTAACTTGATAAACTTTAATCTTGCTTTTAATAAATGCATTTTGAGAGAGTGAAGTAATGCAGGAGAGGGGAACGTTAAGTGGGAAAGGCTGATGAGCTGAATAGAAATGAACAGCAGCTTGGAGAGCTGGGATTTGGAGGAATGCTAAGTGTAAGTTGAGCATGTTTTCAGTGGAAACGTGAAGTTTGAAAGGTGATGTGATTGCTGTTTTTTTTTCCCTTTTGGGATTGCAAAGGGATGAGACCACTTGTTCCACCGTGGACTGTTTCTCAACTTGTTCAGAACAGCAGACCCGAGAGCTCATTGCCTTGACTTGAAGGGTCAGTCTGTGGAAATGTTCCCCAGCTCCATGCAGAAGGGACTGGAGGCGGGTGGACTGGGTGAAACGATGGCGGACTGACCTGCAGCTGCTGGCTAGCTTGTTCAGGAGCACACAGCCTGACAACTGATAGATTAGATTAGGTTAGATTACATTAGATTACTTACAGTGTGGAAACAGGCCCTTCGGCCCAACAAGCCCACACCGCCCCGCCGAAGCGCAACCCACCCATACCCCTACATTTACCCCTTACCTAATACTACGGGCAATTTAGCATGGCCAATTCACCTAACCTGCACATCTTTGGACTGTGGGAGGAAACCGGAGCACCCGGAGGAAACCCACGCAGACACGGGGAGAATGTGCAAACTCCACACAGTCAGTTGCTTGAGGCGGGAATTGAATCCGGGTCTCTAGCGCTGTGAGGCAGCAGTGCTAACCACTGTGCCACCGTGCCGCGTGATAGGCAACTGAAGATGATAGAGCAGGCAATTGGCCTCCATTTCACACTGGACACGAGGAGGTTTCACAGCCTGCCTGTAACTCCTGTCTTCTCAAAGGAAGCAAAGGGCTCCTTGTTGGTTCAGGGCCACAGTCATGAAGTTACTTCAGTGATGAGGATAGATTGAAGAATTTGGAGAGGAGAAGGTTGGCAAAGGAGATGTGACTAAACACAACTCTGAGCAGGATTAGGCAATTCAGCCCCTCGAGCCTACTCTGCCATTTAATACAATCATGGCTGATCTCCTCTCAGCCTCAATGCCACTTTTCCTCCCTGCTCTTCATAACCTTTCAACCCATTGTTAGTCAAGAACCCGCCTACCTCCTCCTCAGGTTTACTGAATGTCCCAGCATCCATCACATTCCACAGATTCACTCACGGCCTTTTGAGTTTGGTAATTTCTCCTCATCTGTTCTAAATCTGCCACTGCTTATCCAAAGACTGAGCTCTCGTTTTAGATTGCCGCATGAGAGGGAACACCCTGTCTCTGTCTACTTTTGCCAAACCTCTTTAGCATCTTCTAGACCTCAATTAGATCTCCTCTTGTTCTTCTAAACTACACATAGGCCTCATCTCAATCTCGCTTTGTAAGACAAACCCCTCATCTCTGGGATTAGTCTGGTTAACCTCCTCCGAGCTGCCTCCAAAATATAACCAGATCCTTCCTCGCATAAAGGGACCAAAATTGTACCAAGTACAGTCTCCCTGATGCCTTGTGCAGATGGTTTCTAAATAGCTGGGGCCTGAGGACTATATCCTGTGGTACCTCACTTCGTTATCTTGCGAACCAGAAAAAGGTTATTAAAAAAATTATCCCCAGGTTTTGGAGGTTTTCAGAATCATGAGCGGGCTACACAAAGCAGAGAGGAAGAAGCTGTTCCTGCTCATAAAACAAAGAGGAACGATAGGTCCTAGATTTAAAGTTATGTGCAAAAGAAGCACCTCCGACACCGTTCTCCTGTGTGTTGCAACTCTCTGTATGCTGTGGCCCTTGGGGGATCATTGCCTCAGCAAGGGGTCAGCTACCTCTCCCAACAGCTCAGGGATCCTGGGTAAGAGAGTCAGGACTACCACCTTGCCATCATGAATGTCATTAGTTGTACCAGACCTCTCTGGGCCATTGAATGGTCTCTTGTGCTGCGTCATTGTTGGTGTGGCCACCTCTCCTCCTCTGATCTTCTGGGTTGGCTTCAGTCTTGCCTCTTTCGTGTGGTTGCTATACTGTCCACTGGCAGCAGAATCCCACCCTCCATGCCCTTGCCACCTCGTGCTGAAATGTAGCCACTGTTCCTGTCCCCGCAGCCAGTCTCCCACTGGCTCACTGCTGCTGCATCCCTCCCTCCCTCTGCTCTCTGTACAAAGGCTACAGACAGGCCTGTGAAAATTGTGGCCCCAATCTACCTGCCACCCATGACTGCCTTCCCCTGCCTGTCAACTGGACTCCACTTGATTGCATATTGGAAGGTCTCTGCTAAGTCCCCCCATCACCAATTCATTCGACTGTCAGCGCGTTAGATTTCTTCAGAAAATCCCAGATAGTTTGAGACATTGTGTGCTGATTGGGGCCGTGTCTGGTGACTTCAAGCAGGTGACTTTATGCCTGTATTTCTCCAAATTCTGGGGAAATACCATTTTCGATATTTGTGCCTGTTTTGGACTAATTTATAGAGAGACATTGGTTTCATTATTGTACCAAGTGACCACTGAGATAGTAGGACGTCAACTGGATCAAGCTAAGTTGTTTACAAACCCGAATAATTTTGATGGTGTCTACCGGAGGCAATGAATTTCAAGATGTTTGTTAATGAGTAACCTTGCATCAGTTGTACTGTCCCTTTTTTAAATATAAGTTGTGTTGTTTATCTTTAGAATGGGGAATTGTATGTCTGTCTTTACACATCATTAGTGATGCTGTCCTGATGTACTTTCTCCTAGGAGTTGGCAGGCCGAGTCGGTGGACAGTGGCTGCAGCAATAGTGCCCAGCTTAGCCCGCAGTACCCTGTGGTGGAACAGCTCAGCGGGGTCGATAGGAATGGGAGCCAGCTACATGAGTTTACCGAGCAAGTGAGCCAGTTCACCGCTGTCCGAGTGAGAGTCCCACGTATGAAGGTAGGCATTCTGCCCGGGCTACAAGCGCTTTTTTATGACGATGGCCATACCATTTCAGAATGGCCTGATTGCGCCCCCATTGTTCACGGGCAGTGCCGTACAGACAGATGGACGGTTTGTGCTATTGTCCAGCAGTTACGATAGACAAGTGTTGAGGCTGTTGTCATCTTCTACAGTTGTACCGTTGTTTGCCGGTTTTATGCTCCCAGATGTTCACTTCAGAGTCTGCTAGATGTGATCGCAGATCTCATCACAGACTTGATCCAGAAAGAGGCAGAGGTGCTGACCCTTAGTGGAGCAGTGAGGAGTCTGCCCTCAATGTAAAGGCAGCAAGTCTGGCTCCAAGTAACTCCAGACAACCTGTCTTCATTAGCTGCGAAAAGGCAAACCTCGAGTGGTCAGAGGTGTACAAGATGCAAAGGAAGATGGTTGTGGGGTTGATAG
Source organism: Chiloscyllium plagiosum (assembly GCF_004010195.1). Classification (NCBI taxonomy): domain Eukaryota; kingdom Metazoa; phylum Chordata; class Chondrichthyes; order Orectolobiformes; family Hemiscylliidae; genus Chiloscyllium; species Chiloscyllium plagiosum. The sequence continues at coordinate 10,147,865 of NC_057721.1, forward strand.
GAATGTCACGGGACATCATTGTTCCTTTGGAAAGCAACTATTGGCCAGCCGTCTTCACGTGACCTTCACTTTCTCGTTTGGTCAGCAGTGGGACTTTCTGTTGACCCTTCGTGACTTTCTTTGGTAATAAAACAATTTGTGCAGTAGGCTCTGAATAACACTGAGACTTAGGCTGGTGGGTGGCAGGAATATCGATGTCCGAACTTGAACCATCGTGAAATAGCTATCATGAACAAGGAAAAACTTCCAGTCATTTCCTGATGCCTTCCAGTATCATTGTTGAGTAGGATTAGCTTTATTGACATGTGCAGTCATATAAGTACAGTGAAAGGTTTACAAGTTGCCACTCACGGTACCATCTTAAGTACAAAGGTGCCTGAGTACAAATTCTTGAGCGTAAATTCTTAGGGTGGAAAACCAATAAAGAAATAAGAAGTCCAGCATTACAGACCTTCAAAAGTAATAATTTAGAAAAATAAAGAGATTAAAAAGTTCAGAATAATGGTCCTTCAAAGTATGAAAGGAAAATAAAGAAATTAGCTAAGAGAATTTAGGATCGAGTCCACTTAATCCACTTCCCAGCTCTGGCTGTAGGACCCTATGGCCCCCCCATCCCAGCTGGAATCCTGGTCGGGAACCACCTCTATGCTGACGAAAAGCTCACATGGAGCCACAGACTGACTGAAGCTGGTGTAAGGGCAACGAGCCCAACACCGACCGAAACAGCCACCCAAACTGCCTACAGGAGGCCTAGACCGGACCAGACCAGTCATGCCTCCGAGAAGTTGCTGCAGAAGCCTCGGGAACACCCCATCCCCCCACCGCCCCTTCTGTGGTGGTGTAGCCCCCACCCCTTCAGGTGGTCTTGTGGTACAGTGGCAGAATCTCCGCCTCTGAGCCAGTAGATCCCAGTTTGAAGTCCCACTTGCTCCTTATAACATCTCTGAACATGTTGATTTAAAGAGATCTGAAAGGCTGGTCTTCCCCAGTGACAGGCGTTGGTCAGAAAGGCGAGTGAGCGGACTGGGGTAGGTGTTCCACAGTGAAATGTAAACAGGCAGACAGCCTCCTGCTTGGATACCTGGGTGATTAGCAATGTAACACACAAGCGGCTACAAGGGTCGGCCAAATGCTGGATCCCAGTAAAGACTGCCTCACCTCCTGAGCCATAAAAACCTCTTCACTACGAAAAGAAGCTTGTGGTGGAATATTTGTTTGGGTGACAGCAATTATCCAAACAGCTTTCTATCAATTTGGACAGAGCTGTTTGTTTGACTAGTGGCCCTGTCAATGACTTGTTATCCACCCACCCCATGGCTGCACCAGGACTACATTCTTAATTGTCTACATCATAGACTGAAGCAGTTTGTTAAGTCTATCTTAACACCACCTCCTCGCCCCCCTGGCACCTCCACCATCCAGACCAAAACCAGGGCAGCAATGTTCAGCAAATGCTGGTCCTAGTCTTCCTCTGAATGACTCATCTTTGATTTGATTTATTATTGTCACATGGACCGAGATACAGTGAAAAGTATTGTTTTGCATGCTATCCGGGCAAATCATACCTGACATAATTGCATCAGGGTAATAGAACAGAATGCAGAATATGGTGTTACAGCCTCAGAGACAAATCAACTCTCATATATGAGAGCCGGGTTCAAAAGTGGTTAGCACTGCTGCCTCACAGCGCTGGGGACCCAGGTTTGATTCCAGCCTCTGGCAACTGTGTGGAGTTTGCACATTCTCCCTGTGTCTGCATGGCTTTCCTCTGGGTGCTCCGGTTTCCTCCCACACTCCAAAGACGTGCAGGTCAGGTGAATTAGCTATTTTAAATTGCCCATAGTGTATTCAGGGATGTGTAGGATAGGTGCATTAGTCAGGGGGAAATGTAGAGTATTAGGTGTAGGGAAATGGGTCTGGGTGGGTTACTCTTCGGAAAGTTGATGTGGACTTCTTGGGCTAAATGGCCTGTTTCCACACTGTAGACATTCTAAAAGTCTGATAATGGTGCAGGAAGAAGCTGTCCTTGAATCTGTTGAATCTTTTGTATATTCTGCATGAAGAAATTATAAGTGGGGTGGGAGGGGTCTCTGATGTTGGCTGCTTTTCTAAGGCAGCTGGAAGTATAGATGGATGGTAAGGCTGGATGGTGTGGTGGACTGGGCTGCGGGACCCTGGCTAACCCTCTTGCGGAGGCGCCCTTAGTTCTGTACTGGAGTGTCAGATCAGATTCCCTGCAAAAGCCCGTGGAGCTCCGTCCTGAATATCTGACCCACGATGGGAGGGAGAAAAGTGGAGTGAATCGCTGGCTATTATGTTTTCATCCCAAAATGTCAGCTCATTGTTTGTGAGGCGGAGAATGTGCCACAGTTCTAATTTGCATTTTTTATTTGTCCTCCTTTGAATTCATAGGAGGAACATTTGAGGAAATGTGTGCAGGAAATGACTGTAAGCAGTGCAATTTGGTTGCACTCTACTTGGTAATAGTTGACTGCAGGTGCAGGCTTCAAATCTCTTTCGGTCTTTTGGGGAAAGAAGCCCCTTTACTTCCTACACAGTGTTAATCATTAGCCTCTGAAATTTGGTGACACCACCTTACAGCATTGGAGTTGATTGTATGGTTGCCCATCGTGGGTAGCGATTAAAGTTTAAAAGAGATTGTGTTTCCTTCCACAGTCAGTGTTGAACAGGATAAAGGTGTTCGGAGGTGATTGGAGTTGCTATTTATTACAGGTTGACAAAGAGACCAACACTGAAGAGCCCTTCCCTGAAGAGGTTATGATTCGACCGAAGGAGAGGAGCAGTCGACGGTCGCGTGGCTCTCCGTTTGTCCGTAGCAGCACCATTGTGCGCTCGCAGACCTTCTCGCCGGGGGCACGGAGTCAGTACGTCTGCAGGGTTAGTAGCAGGGTCATGGCAGGAACAGCACAGCCCATCCTCTGGCCCTTCAATCACTGGGCACTCCATCCATCTGGTTCTAGGAGAATAAATTGCATTGTCCCAGCCAGGATTATCCCGGAATCTCCAGGAATTAACGATCAATCTCCTGCACTCTGCAGGGAACTCTAACTGTTGCAGTGCGGTCACCACCTGAGGTGGAAATCAGTAGATGGAGCGTAAAGTTGTACACCAGTGGGCCAGGAATTTTAATAGGATGTGAGATGATTTACTCAGTGTTCCCTACCTGTGCATGTGCAGTCTCTCCATAATTTAAATACATGCATTGAAATCCCTATGTAGTTTTTAATCTTCTCCATACCTCTGCACTACATTACTTGAGAACACCACACAACTTCAATGTCCACCCTTTTGTGAATCCCCCGCCCTTTCTCTATGCCAGCACTGAGAGCTGTGCAATAGCTATTGAGGCTTCAAGCTCTGATATTTCCTCCCTAAACTGCTACACCAATGTCTTTTAAACCATGTCTTCAAATCAACTGATTTGACCACAGCCTTTGGTCAACTATCCTAAAGTCTCCCTTGGCTTAATTTCAGTTCTCATTTGATAACGTTGTTGTGTAGCACTTTGGATAGTGAAACGCAATTGTTGGGACACGGCCCTTGTTACACGTTTTGATATGTGGCCTGCAATGCCCCATTTTCAAAGTGATTTATTTCTTCAGAGCTGATTTGCATCGGAAGCAGGAGCCACCTCTTTGTGAAGAAGTTTAATCCAAATAGCCGGTCGCTTGAATAGCAAATCAACTCTGTCATCTCATATTACATTGTCTAGAACTTCTGAAAACACCCCCTCAGGTTACACGTGTTGACTGCTGACACTCGCTGTATCTCCCCACCTTGTTTATAAGCACTGCGTAACTTGTGTTTGTTGCACTGCTTGATCAATACGAGCAGAAATATCCTCCAACCAAATATTGGGGTGACTGAGACTACAGTCTTAATCCTTGCCACTAACTCTGTTTCCTAGTGACCAACTCCGTTGTGTTCGTGGCCGCTGTGTGAGGCGACACAAGCCCAGAGCAAGGTCCCAAGCCCAAGGTGACTCCTCCCCCAATCTGCCTACTTCCAGCGCCATTCAATGCTCCAAACCCCTCCCTTGCCTCAGCTCATCTGCTGCTGAAACTCTCGTGCGAGCCCAGATGCTCTTTCCTCACATTTACCCCCCTGTGCTCCAGCCTCCCCCAACCCTGTAAACTTCGGATCAGTCAGATCTCTGCTCCTGTGTTCTAGCTTGCACCAATCCCACTTACCCGCCATCCTGGTGCTCCCTGACCTGATGCAGTGACCATCTAGATCTGTACACAGTTCTTCACTCGCATTGGAATGAGGTTTATGTGAAGATTGAGCTAGGTTTCAGTCAAATACGATCAGACTATCAATTGGAACAGCTGCATGGTGTGAAGTAGAATTGGACACGTACAAATAACGTTGTCTCGCTGTGTTCTTACTGCAGCTATACCGAAGTGACAGCGACAGTTCAACACTTCCTAAAAGATCCCCGTTTATCCGAAATGCCTTGGAGAGACGCACTCTGCGTTATAAACAGGTAAGCAGCATGGATGATACAAAGGCAGATGGCAGCTTTGGGTCTGAATAATTGTACTTGAATCAGCTTGTGCATACTCACGTCATCCTTATAGAGACCCACAATCTCATTCTAACCTGAGTGGGGATCAAAGGCTGGTAACTAGAGGAGGTCCTTCCTTCTTTGCCACTCCCTGGAGTGCGAGAAATGACAATTCTTGGATCTCAGTTGCCACCTCAGTTTGCTGCTGGGGTGGAGAATGTGGTCAGTGTGGCAAGCCCAGAGGGGGTTTCCTCGACAATTGAGAATAGCATTGGGAATGTTCTGTTTTAGCCAGCATGCTCAAAAACTCTGCGCAGCCTTCAGTCTGTGCTGAAACAGCTTTGTGCCCCCCTGGTATGATGGGATGTCAATTCAGTGTCCCTGTGGCATGATGGGTCTCCTCTGTCCAATTTCAGCTAAGTGCTGGAATGACAACAAAGCTGTAAGCCTCTAACCAGGCCCATTTGGTGGATAGCAGGTTTAAGAGCTGGTTGTCACTACAGGAATGAATGCACTTTTATTATACATGGGATGAACCTGACCCTATGCATTGTGGGTCGCAGAGACATTTTGGGAATTTGGAATACCAACTGGCAGGTGAGTGTCTGCTTCACTTAAATAATCAGCTTGTGACTGTCTTTATATCCTTCTGAGAAATACACCTAGTCTGTTTTTCTTGCACTTTGGCCATGTTCCATTTCTAGTTGCACTTAAGGGAAAAGGAAGCCTTGCATGCAATGTATTCATTTCAGTGTGAGTGGATTATTGTTGCAATACCAGGTTTGCTATAAACACCCCCCCCCACACACACACACACACATACACACACACAAAGGGGAGGCTTTTGGACAGTCACAAATACTGAGGCCACTATCCATCCAATCATTATTCAGTTTGGATTTTGGCTTAAAATCCTTTGCCATCCCTTGCTGTACCAGCTCCCATTTTGAATCTCGCCTTAGGTTATTCTGGCCAGTTCTTGAATGGCCAAAGTGACCACAAGCAGCAGCTGCAAGGGCTTGACCTCTGCTTGGTGGAGTTACGATCAGTGCAGCAAAGACTTGCATTCATACGGCACGCTTTGTCAAAATCCCTCAGCCCTTTCCCACGGTATCAACTGTGCGATGCACTTTGAGGTGTAGTCACAGATCTGTAGGTGAGTGTACAATCTCACAAACCACAGTGAGGCAAGTGAGCACCTATATATCATTGGAGGGAGTGTTGAGCGTGGTTCTGGAAACTCTTCTGATCTATTACCAATTGATCTTTAATGTCCAGCAGAACCACTGCTGTAGGGAGTTCAAGCTCCGGTCTGATGGAGTCTATATCAGAGTGACTCGTAGAGAGTCTAATTTCCTCCTCCTTTCCTGCCCTCGTTAGTTTTGTTCTGTTTATTGTCCCCTCTCATTTTGTGTCCTTGAATGTAAAAGGAGTGAAAATCCTATTGACAGCATTTCCTCTGATCCATTCTCAAATGCTGCAAGAAACCACATGCTTGGCTGTGTGGCAAGGGGAGAAGGTTAATGCAGGAAAGTTTTAGATTAGATTAGATTACTTACAGTGTGGAAACAGGCCCTTCGGCACAACAAGTCCACACCGACCCGCCGAAGCGTATACCACCCAGACCCATACTCCTATGTTTACCCCTTCACCTAACACTACGGGCAATTTAACATGGCCAATTCACCTAACCTGCACATTTTTGGATTGTGGGAGGAAACCGGAGCACCCGGAGGAAACCCACGCAGACACGGGGAGAACGTGCAAACTCCACACACACAGTCGCCTGAGGCGGGAGTTGAACCCGGGTCTCTGGTGCTGTGAGGCAGCAGTGCTAACCACTGTGCCAATGTGCCCCGCCCACGGTGAGGAGGAGGTTTATTCTGAACTCCTGAAAGAGACACTGCACTGACTGGGAGAGGAAGTCAGCCAAGGTTCAGATTGCTAGTGCTGCGATTCCTCTGTGCTTACCTCCCTGCTGGGGTTTAAAAAGAATTCAATCTGAAATTGTCACAACAATTCCAGCAACTAATATCTGTAAAATCTAACTTCATGAATGTTCACATGTCCCTGGATATTTCTGTGGCCTGTTTATACGCTCGACGGTCATGCCTTGTCTATTTTGCGATGTTTTTTTTCCCTTGGCACACGGCAGCCATCCTTCAAAACCCCTCTGGTCGAACATCCGACACGAACATCCCTGGACTTGGAGCTGGATCTCCAGGCATCCAGGACCAGGCAGCGGCGACTGAACGAGGAGTTGGCCGCACTGCGCGAGCTGAAACAACGACTGCAGGAGAGCAGGGTTCGAGGACAGGCCGACCTCCCGCAGTTGATTTTACGAGATGAGGAGTTCCGCACTCTGTTAAAGGAAGCAGAGAGACAGGTGAGGAGGAGCTGCTGTGTCAACCAAGTGAGTCATTGTCCTTTTCGATTTGGAATATCATTTCCAAGTAGAGCTGCTACCGAGGCCAAAGAGCCCCACCTAACCGTTCCAATGGATGCGCATGGTCTCTCTGCACACATTAAATGTTTGACCTCCATTGATGGTATGGTCAAGCTGAACCAAATGGCCCCCACCTGAGCTGTATCAGTTCTATGGTTCTGTGGCGCTCTGTTCTCCAGCTGCTAGGGTATCTGGAGCATGGCCTGTTCCCTTCCCTCTTTCCCTCAGCAATGGGAAAGCTGTCGTTGAGCCAAAGGCTTCCCTCCCCAAATATTGTAGCTGAGGTAAAAATGGATTCTATTTCAAGTGAAACACCAACGCAGAGACTGATCAATGGATATAAAGTGCGATGTGGTAATTGCAGTGAAGTAAATACTCTTTCAAAACAATTTGCAGGCCAAACAAACCAAGCTGGAGCAACGCCAAGACCAAACAGCTGAGAAAATGTTGAAGAAAGCAGCAAAGGAAGTGTATCAACTGAGAGGGAAAAGCCAGAAAGAGCCCCTGCAGGTTCAGTCCTTCAGGTAAAATGAAAGAGAGAGAGAGACCGAGAATGGCAATGCCATGTTACAGTTTTCAACGGGGGAAAGTGAGGACTGCTGATGCTGGAGATCAGGATTGAAAAGTGTGGCGCTGGTAAAGCACAGTGGGTTAGGCAGCATTCGAGGAGCAGGAGAGCCGATGTTTCAGGCGTCAGGAATGTCTTGATGAAGGGCCTGTGCCCGAAACATCGACTCTCCTGCTCCTTGGATGCTGCCTGACCCGCTGTGCCTTCCCAGTGCCATACCTTTCCTCCACAATTTTCAACAGTCAGGTGAAATGAGTGACCGGAAGTGTGCTGTTCAGGCGCTATATAAATGCAGGCTGTTGTTGGCATTGGTATAAAAGAAGCAATACGTCCTGTGACGCTTCACAGGAGCGTTACCCCAGATCGCCTTTAACACCGGGCTACGTAAGGAGACAGTCGAACTGCTGATCCCCAGAATTTTGGTTCAAGAGGGGTAGGCTTTTTCTGGGCGCCCACCATCAGACTCTTTCTTGGTCACCTGTAGTTCTGATTGTACTTTTCAGCTTGAATGTAAAGACTACAATAAATACTATAAAGAAGGGTCTCGATGCCTTTGTTTGGCTAGGAGCAGCTGGCACTGACTTGACATTGAGCAACCTGGTATTTATCTGTCCACTGAAAGCTCCCTCCAAAATCCCCACTTGCTGGTCACCTGCCCTCCTCTGTCAGTAAGCAGCATTACCCTGATCTCCCTTTGGGGTTTCCTCTATGAGCTGCCCATTTCTGCCTACAACTCACTGGCTCAGTGGCATAGAGCCTTGGGCAAAGCGCACACTGATCCTAAAAGTGGCTGTGGCTGAACTTTTAGATCCATGTTATTACTTTGAGCACAATTTTAAAAAAAAAAACAAATTAACAATTCGGGAGAAAACCTAATCCATTTTGAGAACAATTTCCATTGCTTTGTCTCCTAAACAATGTATATTTTTAATGCAGTCATGCTGCTTTAGTGATTCCTGACCCTGGGCAAATCCACTGCTTTTGGTTCGGAAAATTTAAGATGAATGTGTTCTAACCTCCTTCAGTCTTGAGGCTTTCTGATTCTTTGAGCTTTTGGCAAAAGCAGCAAGGTATAAATAAATGCTACTTCCTGTACGTAGGGGTGGAAGGAGCACTCCAACATTAATCCCTGGATTAACACTGGCTAATTTCCTTCCTGCCCCTCCTCCCAATATCAACATTCTTCTGTTAAAGCCCAGCTGTGTCTGTCTGTCTCTCTCTCTCTCTCTCGCACTGTCTCTCTTTCTTTCTTTCTCTCTCTCTCTCACTGTCTCTCTCTTTCTCTCTCTCTCACTGTCTGTCTGTCTCTCTCTCTCTTTTCCCAGGCCCCTCTTCCCATTAAAATTTATCAATATTGCCTTTCAACCCAGTGTTTTTGAGTTCTTGGTCGAACCTTCTGACAGGAAAGTCAGTTCAGATACAGTGAGTAAAAGACACCATGAAGAGTGACCTTGACATTTTCTTTTGCATTCACAGAGAGAAAATGGCATTTTTCACCCGAGCGCGAATCAACATACCTCCTCTGCCAGCGGATGATGTATGACACTTTACTATATTTTAAATATGAAGTATTTATCAGTCTCAATTTTATCCATGTGAAGTTACTAGAAAAAAACAGTAAGTGAGTTTATTAAACACTTTTTTGCAAGGATTATTCCTATAGACCTTTTGTAAAAAGAGAAAAGGACAAAAAAAGCCTATATACTTATATATTATAAATATATATATATATATATATATCTGTGTTTTTATATATATATATATATATATTCTAGAATTGAAGCAAGGCATGTTTTGCCCTTGTTGTGAATTTAACATCTCTGAAGGAATGGTATTATTAAAACAAAAAGATCAAACTAAGCTGTTGTATATCTGTTCAGTTTCTGTGGGCTTAAAAGGCTGGAAGATAGAAACAAGGCCAGCTTAATCATATCCACTGTAATATAGGTTTCTTATTTAAAAAAAAAAAAATTTTCCTTGAAGGAAAATGTCAGTTTTAGGTGTATTTTAAGACTATAAAGTTCTGCAGTATTTTGGGTGCACTGGAATGAAATCTTAAGCTGGCTTTGTTTCTGTTACCTGATGTGAAAATACTGTGTGCTGATTATTAATGTTACCATAATATGTTTCAAGCCGCACGCATAACTTTAGTGTTTTATATTACTCTGTGCCTTTACACTATATTGTAACATTGTATTCTTTACCACAACTGTGTATTGTATAAAAAAACATTCATAGTAACGTCTTTCAATATTTTTACTATTAAAAAATAAAAAAGAACCTTTATTCGTGAATGTGGAGAGTTTGCAGTCAATTTTACTTAGCAGCGCTTGAGAAAGTGATTGTCAAGCGAAAAAAAAATAGCATATTTCAAATATTGTGCAATTAGTGGTGGTCAGTCAACATATGTTGGTGTTTAATTGTCACCTTTCAGTGCATCCTAACTGTGTCTAATGATAAATTGTAGAATTTAAGGCATGGCAGTGTTTTCCTCCGTTTCCTAAATGCTGCCACTTTATTTTCTTTATTCTTTCATGGAACAAGGGCATCACCAGCACATTCAGTGCTTTTGCCCATCCTTCATTGTCCTTGAGAGCATTTAAGAGTCAACCATATTTACCATTGACTACTACACATTGGCCAGACCAGGTACAGATGGTAGATATCCCTCCCCTGTACTGGACATGATGTGGAGATGCTGGTGTTGGACTGCAGTGTACAAAGTTAAAAATCACACTGCCAGGTTATAGTCCAATAGGTTTATTTGGAAGCACTAGCTTTTGGAGTGCTGCTCCATCAGGTGGTTGTGAAGGAGCAGTGCTCCGAAAACTAGTGCTTCCAATTAAACCTATTGGACTATAACCTGGTGTTCTGTACTGGACAACAATTGGTGATAGTTATTGAAACTAAAACTAGCTTTCCATTTCAGGTTTTATTACTCCAATAGGTTTATTTGGAAGCACTAGCTTTTGGAGCGCTGCTCCATCAGGTGGTTGTGAAGGAGCAGTGCTCCGAAAACTAGTGCTTCCAATTAAACTTATTGGACTATAACCTGGTGTTCTGTACTGGACAACAATTGGTGATATTATTGAAACTAAAACTAGCTTTCCATTTCAGGTTTTATTACTGTGATTTGAACCCATGTACCCTGTACATTGGCTTGTGCTTTTTGTGTGCTAACTCGGTGACATGACCACTGTGCCACCACATTGTGTGCTTTATTGACTCTACAGGACAGATAACTGTTAGACTTGTTGGAGGACCTCCCACTCGGTATTCAGTCTGCCTGACAGGCTTGGCTTCCATTTGAGCCAGGTGTGCCCCAGTGCAGACTGCAGCCATAGATGGAGCTGCTGGTGGGAAAGGGAGGAAGCAGGAGCAGGGATTGAACACTGACCCCTGCTGGCTGGGAGGTCTGATTCTTGATACTGCAGAGTGGAGAATTGGGTTGGGGAGGGGGGCTGAGGTATGGCTGTTGGGTGGATAAGTAGGGTCTCATTGTAGGAGGGTGCAGTGTTGGTGAAATGGATAAACTTGGAATAAGTGGGCTGCTAGATGGAGGCTGCCCTGGGTTTCCTGGCCCACAACCGTAATGACTTTACCCCAAAATCTTCTCTGGCTCTCTTGAGCTGCTAGGTTTCCCAAAAATGGGAAGGAAAAATGGCCAAGTTGAAAGTGATAAGGGAGCTTGTAATGAGGCCAGGAGACCCATATTTCATGTAGTCTGAACTCCCAGTGGCCAATTCCCCATTCTCCTATTAACCCAGCAAAAATCTTCAACTTCGAGTGGCTCTGGATAGTTCCCCAGTGAATATTAGTCAGAAAATCTGGGACTAACTCTTGGGTAGCTACACTACTGACGCCCACTTCATCACAAATGCTGACTCCTGCCTTGTCCCCTAACCTCCAATCTGTCCCATCTGCCACCTATCCTGTTATCCACTTACCCTACCCAGCCTACTCCCTGAAACACCTTCTCTCCATGGCCTTCCAAAGGAATCCTGGGACATTCTTTCTTACTGGAATACAGCAGCCAGTGCGGTAAATCCACTTCCGCATGGATCCTTCTGATGGTTACTGAGCTGAGTCGATTCTGTAGGATCCTCCAGCGGAGCTTTGCTCAGAATGAAAGTAAAAGTGAATATTTTTTTGGTCTGACCAGGGTTGAAAATGGGATTTCTGATCTTGAAGGGAAGATCTGAGCCGGGGTGCTCCATGGTGAAATATCCTCCTCACAGTTATTCACTTTCCAATGCAGTCTGATGTTCTCTTGGCAACTAGAAAGTCTCACATGGGCCGCCAAGTTTCAAGAGGGTAGTTTTGCTGCCCTTTGGACAGAGGCCAGATCACCGTGTCAAATGTAGGGACAGCAGCATGCAAATCTTCGAGTGATGGTTCCTTTTCTACACAGCCTCACCACCAATCTGAGACTTGGAAACTGTCCTCACCCTGAGGGAATAGTCAGTCTACTGTCCCAGTTCTCTATTAGAATAATTAAAATGTGGATGGGAATATGAATAGGAAGGATTTAGAGAGATATGGGTCAAATGCTGGCAAATGGGACTAGATTAATTTAGGATATCTGGTCAGCTTGGATGAGTTAGACTGAAGGGTCTGTTTCCATGCTGTGCAGCTCTATGACGCAACGTTTCGATCTTCACCGTCTCCTAACTTCACTCGGTCTTGGAGGATGTTGGCATCGGATCAAGCATCAAGTTTGGACGAGGCGTGGACTGGAAATTCCTGTCAAAGGGCTTATGCCCACAACTTCGATTCTCCTGCTCCTCGGATGCTGCCTGACCGGCTGTGCTTTTCCAGGAGCACACTCTTGACTCTGATCTGCAGTCCTCACGTTCGCCCAGTGGGCTGGAAATTCCCAAACAGTACAAGGCTGGCAGGATGCCACATCCTGGCACTCTGCCTCCATCTCGCTATCATATTCTCAGGCCCTTCACCATATTTTCCCATGTTTCTCTCCCACTCTGCTGTTACCATTTACACATTCTCTGGGTATGGATCCATCTTTTAAGTCCTGACTTATCCATTACCTCCACCTTTTTGCCTTGCACTATCATTCTTTTAGCCATTTAAGCACTCTTCTGTCCTCCACACTTTTTTGCTGCCTCGTGTCTCATAGAGATATACAGCATGGAAACAGACCCTTCGGTCCAACCCGTCCATGCTGACCAGATATCCCAACCCAATCTAGTCCCACCTGCCAGCACCCGGCCCATATCCCTCCAAACCCTTCCTATTCATATACCCATCCAAATGCCTTTTAATGTTACAGTTTGTACAAGCCTCCACCACTTCCTCTGCCAGCTCATTCCATACACGTACCACCCTC
>NC_057721.1:10160777-10179930 GCF_004010195.1 Chiloscyllium plagiosum
CTCAATCTAATCCCACCTGCCAGCACCCGGCCCATATCCCTCCAAACCCTTCCTATTCATATACCCATCCAAATGCCTTTTAAATGTTGCAATTGTACCAGCCTCCACCACTTCCTCTGGCAGCTCATTCCATACACGTACCACCCTCTGCGTGAAAAGGTTGCCCCTTAGGTCTCTCTTACATCTTTTCCCTTTCACCCTAAATCTATGCCCTGTAGATCTGGACTCCCCCACCCCAGCGAAGAGACTTTGTCTCTTTACCCTATCCATACTCCTCATGATTTTATAAACCTCTATAAGGTCACCCCTCAGCCTCCGATGCTCCAGGGAAAACAGCCCCAGCCTGTTCAACCTCCCTCGTTGCTCTGACTCTATATTTGCTTTGATTTCTGTTGATTGCCAATAGCCTCCAGTTCCGATGAAGCCTCATTAACCTGAAATGTTAACCCCATTTCTCTCTCCACAGATACTGCCTGCCCTGAATGGCTCTCATTATTCAGTCAAGTCCTACATGCCTCCAAAATGTTACTTTTGCTCACGCCAAATGTTTTGGTGGGTCAGAGGTGCAAGCAAAACCAACTCGACAGACTGCTATGAGGTAGCTGCAAGTTGACGCTTTGTTGAGTTGAATGGTGGTATTAATTGCCTACGATTGCACGGTGTTTGAAAGAATCTGGGTTTCTCTTCCAGGGAATCCCAGGCTGGTTCCCTGATCTGCTGAGGACCAGGCAGGTTTGCAGGACCGCCCCTTCTGTTCTAGACAGCAACTCCTTCTCAAAATCTGTTGATTGGAACCAGCAGAGGCAATTTAGGGGGAGTCTGTAGGGCTTCTGCCATGCAATGCTTCGCTCAATTCAAGCATTACTGCAATGCGTTTTTCAAAACGCAATGTCTTATTGTTTTGAAACAGTCTTTACAGGAAATCAAAATATTTGTTTTGCTCAGTTTGTGTCGGTCTTCATTTTCTGTGTAGTTGTCTCACCTGCAAGAATTTCAATTTGTTTTTGCCTCTTGGATGCTGAGAGGTTGTTTCCTCATGGAGGGGAGTATAGGACTGGAGGGTATTACATTGTTAAGGGATCGCCCATTTAAGAGAGAGACGAGGAATTTCTTTGCTTAGAGGGTAGTTATTTGTGAAATTCTTTCCTACATTGGTCTGTCAAGTCTAAGTTGTTGAGTATATATTCAAGGCTGAGGTAAACAGATTTTTAATCAGTAAGGGAATCAATGGTTGAGGGAAAAAGGCGGGCAAATGGATTTGAGGATGATCAGATCAGCCATTGAAGGGCAGAGCATATTCAGTGGGCCGAATGGCCCACCTCTGCTCCACCATCTCATTGTCTTGTATGATTCCTATTACTATCGTCAAGTAGAAAGATATTTTGAAACAGCCCAGAAAGTCTCTGGCATCTGATATTGAGGACGTGTGGAATTGTTAACCCTGTGATGTGCTACTCCATTGGAATAAAGGTCACATTTTAGTCCAAGGTGGATGTAGATCTGTTTGATGAGGTTACATGATTTGGTCTTGCTGTGAGTAGAAATTTGGGAGTTGAGAGAAAAAAAGCCCAAGTTCTAACATTTGCTTCTTCTGTTCATTCGGTTAGCCCCATGATTACATTCATTTGCCTGATATTTAGTTCCTGGGCTAATGAATCCGGGATTATTATTTTAACAAAGGGAGGTAAGTGGATCTAAAACATATGTTCTCAAAGTCAGTCCAGATAGAGTGCTGAATATATAAACTGGACATCAACATGTTTTAATGGAGCCTCCTTTTGATCCTGGGTGGTCCCTGCTAGTTTAATGTATCTTATCTTTTCCAATGTCCTAATGCAAAGCAATCTTTTCTCCAGTATAGAGCCAGTTGTCTATTCTGTGGACACGATGTGATTGAAGCACAGACATCATTGGCTTACCCTCCCTGATGTCCATTGCAACTGTTCTCAGGTTTCCAACTTCCTGCGGTTCCTGAGCTGCTTTTATTTCTGACGAAGAGTCACTGGACTCGAAACAATAACTCTGCTTTCTGTCTATCAGATGCTGCCAGATCTGCTGAGTTTCTCCAGCAACCATAGAACCACCACAGTGTGGAAGCAGGCCATTTTGGTCTGTCCAGTCCACACTTACCCTCTGAAGAGAATCCCACCCTCTCCCTGTAACCCTACATTTCTCATGGCTAATCCACCTAACCTACACATTACCACCATCAGCATCCCTGGGTCCCCTCGATCCCATCAGCAGGACAGCCCCATCAGACGTGCTGATGACACAGTGGTACACACTGCTAGACTGGCTTTTCCGACAGTGGTGAGGAAACCAATGGTTGGGAAAAATATCCTCGAGCTTATTATCCCTAAGTTCTCTGTAGCAGATGTGCCTTTCCATTACCGTTTTGGTTGGAATCACCGCTACACAGTCCTTGTGGAGATAAGGTCCCATCTTCATATTGTGAATACCGTCCATTGTGTTGTGTGACAGCAGCAACAAGTTAAATGGGACATTCTTTGAACAGATCTGGCAATTTAACTGAGAATTGATAAGGTGTTGTTGGCCACCAATTCTATTTGACTGCAATTGATAACTTTATGACTTAGCATATTTCTCACTCTACATTTTACCATCAAACCTGGTTAAATGATGAGTGTGTGCCCTGCCAGGTGCAGCACCTGGCTTAGTTAAAATGAGATGTCAATCTAGTGATGCTACAACGTGGCACTATTTGTGTGGCAAGCAGCAGAAGCACCATGTAATAGACAGGGCTGAATGATCCCACAACTGACGGATCAGATCGAAGCTCTGCAGTCCTGCCACACCCAGTGGTGAATGGTGGTGGTGGTCAATTAAAGAACTCCCTGGTGGAGGAGACTCCACAGCCATCCCCACCTTCAATGATAGGGCAGCGCAGCGCATCGGTGCAAAAGATCAGGCTCAACCTTTTGTGGTAATTGTCAGCCAGAAGTGCTGAGTGGATGACCCATTTTGGCTTCCTCCAGTGGTCCCCAGTATTACATCAGTCTTCCGCCAATTCAGTTCACTTCATGCGAACATTTATGTTGCAGGTTTTATTCTCTATCGCTGTCTCTCGACGCCTGGAGGACTTGAGGATTGGTGAAGTTTCCCATCTGCGAGATTTTTGCCCGTGTGCTAGATGAGGTTGTGTACCGTACAACCTCGATTATCTGAACATCAGTTGTCCGAATTTCGGATTATCCGAACAAGATCTCGGGATCCCGTAAAAACGGCACTAGGGAACTCCGCATCCAGTTATCAGTTAAACGACATTGTGACGTGCATTGCTGGATAACTGAGAAATGTTTGATAACTGGCACTCGTAAATTACTGCTTGTTTACCAAATTATGCAAACAAAATACTTGCCGTCTATCTTGTTCGGATAATTGAGGTCCTACTGTATTTCTTTGCCTTTTCGTCAAACCATTCACAATGTTTCTTGGTGGAGACACCATGAATGTCAGCGAGTTTTGAGAAGAGGTTGAGGTTCTTCAGATTAAAAATTACCCCTAGAGTCAACAAGTACCTACAAAGACATTCATGGTGTTGGATGTAGGTTTGCTCGCTGAGCTGGAAGGTTCATTTTCAGATATTTCATTACCATACTAGGTAACATCAGCAGTGAGCCTCCGGATGAAGGGCTGGTGGCACGGCCCGCTTTCTATTTATGTGTTTGGGTTTCCCTGAGTTGGTGATGTCAACAGGAAATGACATCATCACAGGAAATGGCCTCATCAACCCAAGGAAACCTAAACACATAAAAGGAAAGCGAGCCATGCCACTGATGCTTCATTCAGAGGCTCACTGCTGATGTTACCTAGTATGGTGACGAAACAACTGAAAGCGAACCTTCCAGCTCAGTGAGCAAACCTACATCCAACACCATGGATGTCTTTGTAGGTACTTGTTGACTCTAGGGGTAATTTTTAATCTGAATTCAAATTCAAAATATTGTTATGGTGAGTTTCTCCCAAGGATTATTAATTCAGCCTTGCAGACACTGGTGCAGCAACATAACCACAGCACGCAGATAGCCATCACTTGGTACAATGTAATATCAAATCCTGAAAGCTCTCCATAAGCAACAAAATTATCTTTGAAGTCTGATCAACTTTGTTAGGCAAAAAGGACCTCCACTTTGTGGTTACCAAGGCGTCCGAAACAGATGAATCACTAGTTATCTGGTATTGTTGACATTGGTTTAGAGCAACGTCTTGGCCAGGCCACACTCTGCTTCTGTTTGTCGTATGTGATCTCGAGTTGAACCCCATGGTTCCTCTTGGTTGACTGGAGCTGAACAAATGATCAAGAGGAGACCATGCAGCCTTTGTAATCTGCTCCGCATTTAGAACATGGGTCAGCAGTACTTTAAATCCATTTATCCAGCTTTGCTCCATGTGCCTAGATATTGTTAAGCAAACAAAACGACATCCAGCAGTTTTGGTTCGTAACATAATTGGAAGAGGGAGAGGATATATGTGCCATACTGTTCTGGCACTTGTCCTATGTTTAAAACACGCCTGAGACATGTTAACCTCCATGCCAACCGAAAGGATTTCCCATGGGCTGCCAGTAGAGATGCCCCAGTTGATTGCCAGGATTAGAGAGCAGAAGCTCTAACTGGGATCATACTCCTGATTACTATCTACAGATACTTGCTGTAAATGCAGAGAGTAAATACTGTAAGGTTGAATTGCTTATTATTGTGGTTACTTGGATGAGGGGTGTTTGTGCCCCAATAAAGCTTCAGAGAATAGAATTATAATTCTAAACTCCAATAAAATAAATAGTGATAGCTCTCATTTTAAAGTGGATAGTCCTCATATAAACTCAAAATATTTACAGCACACAAATTAGTTTATTGAGTTAGTTGCTGTCTCCCTATTCGAGCTACTTGAAACTAATCCTATGTCCCTGATTTCTCTGCACGTTATCAGTTTTATGGCTGATATAAATATGTATCTGCTTATCTCAACGTAGCAACATGTTGATCCTGCTTTTTATGATTCGGAGATGCCGGTGTTGGACTGGGGTGTACAAAGTTAAAAATCACACAACACCAGGTTATAGTCCAACAGGCTTAATTGGAAGCACACTAGCTTTCGGAGTGACGCTCCTTCATCAGGTGATTGCACAATCACCTGATGAAGGAGCGTCGCTCCGAAAGCTAGTGTGCTTCCAATTAAACCTCTTGGAGTATAACCTGGTGTTGTGTGATTTTTAACTCTGCTTTTTATGCACCTTCTTTGCAGCCATAACTTTGCATTCCTCGCTGTGTTCTATTATCCTATGATCGTTGTTTGGTATGATCTGCTTGTACTGCACGCAGAACAAAACTTTTCACTATACTTGGGTACGTGTGACAATAATTAATCAAATCAACACAGAAGTCTGAGAAGAATAAAGACCAAATTGTGTCTAGCTCCATTCTAGCCGTGCTGACAGTTACATGGCGCAATGATCATGTAATTGTCAATTAGTCAATGAAAGTACTCACTGAGGATCAATACCTCCCCCCCCACCCCGGTTTCCCTTGGGGGGGGGTGTTAGAAATGATAGTTTTGAGGATGCGGTGGTGTCATTCTGACTATATTGTGATGTGTTGTACATACAGGGCCCTGTAATGGGATTTGCATGATAACAGCCACACTTTAATGTCTCTCCTCTGGAATACTGTAACCACAGCGTTTGGAATAAAAGCAGCTGCTATGTTCCCTCACCCACTTGAGTGTTTATTAACTTGAGGGCCCATTTTAAATTGATGACACATATTTCCCCACACCACTAATCTCATTCCCTTATCATTGCCTGAGGAAATAATTGTTTTTTTTCCTTATTTCCGTCAACAACGTCCTAGCTCGTTTGTAGAAAAACGCAGCACAGAAGGAGGTCATATAGCCCATCGTGCTTGCTGGATCTGGTAGGCATTGGGCTGATGCCTGGTGTCTAGATTTTGATTCCCGTAATTCCCACCTGGGAAGAACTTAGAGCTGGTGAAAATATTTTTAACCATTAATCTCGTGCAAAAACTGCAAATTCCCAAATCTGCAAATCAAGTGTTGCTGAAAATGGTGAAGAACATTAAAAAAAATTATTGATTTTTCTATTCACTGCCAGTGATGACTTGTCATACCTAATAAACCTTGAACAGAGATAGTGTAAATCCGGTCAAAAGAGGGACATCTTGGTGGGTTTAGACACACAACACCAACATTTTACATGTCAGTTGCTAAGGAAGAAATTCCCATAACAACCATTTTATTTCCAGCAAGATTATTCAAGCTTCAGAGGGACACTTGTACGCACTAACCTTCCAACGTCCCCACCTTTGCCCATTTAGCAAGTAAATAAGAGATAGATACTAATGGCCACTGGAGGGACTGGGGATTTTTGACTACACTTTTTTTCTCTCTCTCGTTTGTTATTATTCATTTACTTACTTTGCATAATATTTGTATTTCTATGAAGCAACATCATTTCAGTCAAGGATATCAATTCCTGAGTCCCAGATGTCTTGGGCAAAGGTGTGTCGTTCTTACAGCCTACATATGAACAGATGATGGTTTTGCTGAGAACAAAGGGTCATTGTCATTAGACACAGCCTTTTTTTTTAGCACAGACAATGTGCAAGCTTCATGACACTTGCCAGTGTTAGAGCAAGTGTCATTCAGTCTATAACAAGTGCACCATTCTCTATGTTTCCACCCTTGGTCCTTTGGAGATAGGATTTCTGGCTTGTTCTGAAGGCACTGCCTGTATATTGCAGGCTGGTGTTTGGGCCGCAGTATGTGTTTGTACAAAGAATTATTGTTTGGTGGCAAGAGCCTAGCTGCCTAGTGTCCTTTCTTGAACATGTGACATCTGGCTTGGCTCACGTTCCCCACTCCCAACCTGCGAGTGGTCTTCACAAGTGTATGCCTTGAGGTTTTCAGAAAAGGAAGGTGAAACAGCAAATGCTGTCACTAACTTCTCAAATATCTCATCGTGCTCATTGCTGGCAATCGTGCTTATTTCACCTTTCGCATTCCATGACAGATCATAAATCCCCATCCTGAAAACAGCAAGGAGACTTGCACATGGACCTGTCTTAGGGTCTGAATTTATCTGGAATTTCAAAGCTTTCCTGAATGGTACTCCCAGTCCTGAACTCAGCAAAGCTAAATTGATGCACTTGGAGGTATCCAATCACTTGGGTTATCATTCAATTTTCTACAACAACTTGTTAAAAAATTGTCTCCCTTTGAAGTTGGGTGCATTTTGTTTTGTGCTAAGTGGTCTCCAAATTTGCACAGCTATTGATTTGATGTACTTGCAAAGGGGCAACTATAGCCATACATTCATTTGAGACACAGCACATAGACTATATCCAATTAATTAGAGAAAGTGAGGACTGCAGATGCTGGAGATCAGAGTCGAGTGTGGGGTGCTGGAAAAGCACAGCAGGTCAGGCAGCATCTAAGGAATAGGAGAATTGACACAAGTTCTGAATATATCCAATTAATCCCGATCCCTTGTACCTTTCCCTCAGTGGTACAACTATTTATTTCCCCCTGAAACACTCACCCAATTCTCTTTTGAATGTTATTATTGCATTTGTTTCCAGCATCTTTTCAGGCAGTACCCTCCAGATCATAAAAAGTCAATAGCTCAAAGAATTTGCCCTCTTGGCCCCGAGTTCCTTCTGCCAGTCTCTCTGTACTTGTGTCCTCTGGTTATTGCGACTTCTGTTGTGGGGAAACATTTTTTTAAACTAACCCCCTTTGAAACCATTTACCGTTTTGATCACTTGCAAGTTTCCTTTTAACTATTTCTGCAGTCAACAACAACTGCATTTACATAGCTATTTTTATACAATGCACTAACACAAGGCACTTTACAGAGCGATTCCAAACACAGCCATAGAAAGAGATTTTTGGTCAGATTCCAAAGAAACCGGATTAAAGGATCATCTTACAGGAAGGGAAAGGTCAAAGGGAGGATTTGAGAGCAGCTGAAGGCACAGACACCAGTAGTAGAGTTTTTAATCAGGGTGCCACTGCCGATCAGTGGAGACAGGGATAATTGGGGGAAATGGGACTTGATTGTGAGCTAAGGTGAGGGTTGGGTTAGAATGGTTATGCCGAGAGGTTACAAAAACATCATAAAGATTTCAGTCACAGGTCAGCTGAGGTAGGGACTTGGTTGGGCGATTGTTATGGAGGTGGAGATGGGCATTGGTGGTGGTGCTGATAACATGCTGTTGGAAATTCTCATCTCTGGGTCAAGTGTAACAGATGTGCTGTAACAGTCTGATAGTTGCCAGGGTGAGAGGGGTCAGTGGTGAGGAAGCAGTTTCTAACAGGGATCGAAGACTCGCGTGTCCCCAATACTTCATTGGAGGAAATATGTTTGTTGAGTACTTGATGTCAGACAGGCAGTGTGAGAATTAATGACAATGGAAAGGTTGTGAGAGGTGGAGTTGAGGTAGAGCTGGGTATCACCAGGAGCTGTGTGAAACCTGACATTGTGATTTCGAATCACATTCCCAAAGGTGCAGCGTGCTGATGAGAAACAGCATCTGTGGTTGGGGTGGGAAGCTATGGACGAATTATTGGGGAATATCACTGGCGACTGTGCGAGAGTGGGGATAGAAGCCTTTTCTTCCCATTCATAGGATGTGGGTATCCTTGTCAGGTCTGCCCAGATCTCCCCTCCTACTTGGGGTGGGGGGAATTCCCCCAACCTATTCATGTCTGCCTGGACCACCACCTCCTCAGGCCTGTTTGGATACTCCCGCTCCCCTTCAGGCCCACCCTGACCACTCTACCTCTCAGACTTGTGCTGGGTACACCACTAGATAAAGATGGATGTCTCTCAGGCTCCTGTTTCCTTAGTGCTGCCTGGCACCAAAAGTGGATGGCGAGCAGCATGAAGGGACTCTGAGCTTGCTGTGTGGAGGAATTATCCCAGGAGCCCTGCTGAGAGAGAAAGCAGCAAATTCCAGGGCAATTGCAGAAAGTCCGGGCAGCTCAGTCCCAGTTTACTGTGTGCTTTGTGCTTTCCTGCTGGTTGTAATCCCTTCACCATGGGGGTAGTCCAATTGTCAGCCAATACTAAAATGCAAACGCTACACTCCATCACCTCGCCAGCATCCCATTACTCTGTGCAATGACCGCATTCAGAGAGGTTGGCATCTGACATGTGCATCCTTTCTGCACCCTCATTGGCATCTCAGCAGTCCACTCCTGGTGTGCCTCTGCATGTTAAAGCTGCCCGTAGACTCATCGCTCAGAGAATGCAGCAGACTCCACCTCAGCTCACTCTCTTAGTGCTCACTCACTTGGAGTTTACCTGGATCCTAGCAGCACCCTTACCTTGCCTTTTCAGGTACACTGCAAGCCAGGCAAATTGTCATGGTAATCAGCTGTGACCAGTCAAGGGAGTGGAGATGTAGCTGTACAACACGGCAATCTGCTAACGGTACCACCATCCCTGCAGCGAACATAACGCTTGGGCATCAAGCTAATGGCAGTATCTGAAAGCTGAAGGGGGTAGTCAGGTTAAAGGACAGACAGGAACTCCAACACAATAAGTCTCTGATATCTCAGTTTGGGGCTCTGGGCAAACTCAGTCAGCAACTCGGGGCGTACAGGGGCAGGATCCTTGCATTGTAGAGGTCGAGGAGTGGCCAGCCCAGCTTGGCTCTTCCTGTCCTGTAATGGGGCATTTTCTCCTGTACTGAGCGAAAGCGAGGGATTGAGAGAGATGAAAGTGGCTGGCACAGCTGTTAGTGCAGGCAGTGCAGTGTGTGTATGGGGCAGCTGAGTGGGTGGGAGTGACTGAGGGAAGATGTTACGTGTGACAGGTTGGTAGACCATGAGCCTCGCTGGGAGGTGGATACAGTAGCAGAGACAAAGATGGTGGCACTGAGTATGGCAGACTGGAGAAGGTCATGGCTTTTTAGCTACACCACTGGGTGTTCCTTCAGAAGACTGAGACTGCAATAGCCCTTGGACTTGACTGGCAGGGTCTGGTGTTGTGACCTCCTGTGCCAGTCATGAGGAAGAGGATTTCCCTTCTCTGTACCATCCAATTCACCAGGACCTCTGGGTCACCGTCCACAAAGCGGGTTGCAATTACCCCTCCTCTGGGGCAAATGCCACAAACCATGATGGGCAGCTGCGGAATGACTGGGTGCACAAGGGCCTTTTAAAGATGCCAGTGTGTCCTGGGATATCCTGGCAGTGCCAAGCACTTGCAGGTGAATAGGAGAATCGGGCTCACTGTGGTCAAGAAGGGCACCTCCATGTTGTACTGGTACAAGGCCACATGTGGTTGAACTTGGGAGGGTAGCACTCGAAAACACACTAGGCCTCGTGGAGGGAAACCCTCCAAGAAGTGCAACAAAAGAATAGCAATTTGGCAAAATATGGTCAGATTTAGCCCCTTATTTTATGATCCTTCGGGTAGTACAATGGCTCAGTGGTTAGCACTGCTGCCTCACAGCGCTGGGGTTCTGGGTTCGATTCCACCCTCGGCCAACTGTTCATGTGGAGTTTGCACATTCTCCCCATGTCTGTGTGGGTTTCCTCCCACAGTCCTGAGGTGTTCAGGTTGGGTGGTAAAGGTGTGCTGGCTAGGCGGGTTAGCCATGGGAAATGCAGGGTTATGGGGATAGGGTAGATCTGGGTGGGATACACTTCAGTGGGGGAATGGACTGTAGGGATTCTGGGTCACAACTTGCCTGTTTATATGTTTTCACAGAATTTGTCTTTATTTTTTTTACAAAAAAAGGACTCTGATTCACTTCCGCTGTAAATTGTCAAAATGTTTTGAGTTCAGCTTCCGAAGTTTGCACGTCTTTTGGGTCCATTATCCTTTGGCAAACTGAACTTGCAACAGCATTTCTCACAGGCAGTGTGTTCAAAGGGGCAATGAATTTCTGATTTATTCCGGGCTCAGACAGCTTTGCACTATTGTCATGTGATGCCATCTCTTTCCTGTTGGTGACATCAGTGCTTCTCTCTCTCTCTCTCTCAGCTGATCCCTGGACAGCAGGATGGTAGCAGACGCCAGCAATGTGCAGTAGTCACGCAGGTAGGAAGGGGGATGCAAGATGAGAACCAGTCCAGAAAAATGAATGGCAGTGAGGCCGCGGAGTAAACCCATTGACTGATGAAGGAAGACCCTGATGGAGCTGAAGCATCAGTAACCTGCAAGTGTAGAGACGCTTGGGCGAGGAGCAGGGGGTTAAGGCTGTGCCATAGCAATAGTCCAGTACCAGGGTGGGCCTGCACTGTTCAAATGGTCCCTACAATGCTGAGGACGGAGAGGGGTTAGAAAGGGGAATGAAGCGACGGCACACTCTGTGTCTCAAGAGCGATTGTGCCCGCTCCCAGTCTCCTCTCTGCAGCGAAATGCAGATTGTTCAGCGTTTGGTGGTGGTGCAATTAAAGCGGTAAACAACACTCGGCTACGGGGAACTGAGTAAATCACCGCCTTTCTTGGGAATGGGCAGCCGCTGGGAATCTATCTGCTGGATCCAGATTTGCTGATGAACGTTTCCTATCCCGGAGTTCCTGCTCAGTTCAAAAGGAAATGAACCCTTAGACTGAATTCTTGTTTATTTCTCCTGAAGGACAGCCCATTCATTTTGAGAAAGGTAAGCCCGGGGGACAGTGCAGTTTTGTTTTTGCAAAGCAAATGGTGCTAGTTGGTGTGGGGCCAGTCTTCCAAGCAGTGCCCTCGGTGGGTGCAAAGCTTGCTCAGGAGAGATGGAATCCTTACAGTGTGGAAGTAGGCCACTCAGCCCATCGAGTCCACATTGACCCTCTGAAAAGCATCCCACACCCAGACCCCCCCCTATCCCTGTAACCTTGCGTTTCCTATGGCTAACCCGTACATCCCTGCACACTACGGGCGATTTGAGCACAGCCAATCCATCTAACCTGCACATCTTTGGATTGTGAGAGGAAACTGGAGCACCTGGAGAGAACCCACGCAGACACAAGGTGATGTGCAAACTCCACAGTCGTCTGAGGCTGGAATCAAACCTGGGTCCCTGGTGCTGTGAGGCAGCAGTGCTAACCACTGAGCCACTGTGCACCACCACCACACTGACTTTTGACACTCTTTGAGAACATAAAGTCCCTTTCTTCTGCATTCCCAGGGTTCACTTTGACATCTTTTTAATAGGGTCAGTGATTTTGTCTTCTCCAGGAGTTCATTACTGACTCTCTCTCCTTTGTGACACCTGTCATAACCAACATTGGTTGCTCTGGAAACGGTTACTTCGGGAATTTTATGAACTCTTGCCGCGAGTAATAAGCTTCCCTAAAATTTCTTTCTGCAACGGCACTTGGCTTTACCTCAAAGTCAGAAATCTACCGCTTGACATGCCCAACTACTGATTCACATTCTCTGGAATGGTGAACTGTCGTCACCAAAACTCAAGATGTGGAGGTGCCGGTGTCGGACTGGGGTGGACAAAGTTGAAAATCACCCAACACCAGGTTATAGTCCAACAGGTTTATTTGGAAATACAAGCTTTTGGAGTGCTAGTTACCTGACAAAGGAGCAGCGCTCTGAAAGCTTGTACTTGCAAGTAAACCTGGTGGACGATAACCTGGTGTTGTGTGATTTTTAACTTTGACCAGAATTCAAGTCAAGGGAAGTTGGATTCAAGCAACACATGGCTCTGGTCAGATGCCATCTGGGAAACTGTGCCTGCTTCCAGTCACACAGACATCAGAGCAGTGGGTGGAGGAACCTTAAAGTTGATTCCCTCATCGTACATTCTCAGTGGGCCAAAGGGCCTCTTCAATACAGTACAAATCTCTGATTGTCACAGAGCAGAATAATGAGGAAAGATCAAAGGGACAAGCATAGAAAAGTCTGGAAATAATCTGCAGTGGGTGTGGCAGTATCTGTCCAGAAAGAAACCGCATCAGCGCTTCAGGCCAAAGCCCTTCCATTGGAGGTGAACTAAGGTTTGGAAAGAACTTTCAGGCAAAGTGCTGGAAATAAAAATAGAATCTCTACAGTGAGGAATCAGTTCATTTGGCCCAACAAGTTAACACCAACCCTCTGAAGAGTAACCCACCCAGACCCATTCCCCCTACCCTATTACTTTACATTTACCCCTGACTAATGCACCTTACCTACACATCCCTGAACACTATGGGCAATTTAGCAAGGCCAGTTCACCTAATCTAACCTGCATATTTTTTGTGACGGTGGGAGGAATCTGGAGCACCTGGAGAAACCCACACAGACACTGGAAGAATGTCTGTGTGGAATTTGCTCAGTCGCCTGAGGCTAGAATCAAACCCAGGTTACTGGCAGTAGTGCTAACCACTGAGCCACCATGTCCCCTCTTTAGATTTAAAAGATTTAATCTTTTAGTAGGAAAGATTGGTCAATGTGTGTGCGCGCGAGACTAGGGTGGATGTATGTAGCAGGATGGGTCATGTAAATCCCACGTCATTCACTGTCTTGTGTCTGTGTTCTGACCCTTTTTTCTGTTGGATTGATTACATATACATATATTAAATAAATGTATTAATGTAATAAAGTTCAAACGAAGTTGACGTGGATGGTTCCATGATATGCCCACTTCAGTGATGAGAGCAGATTGGAGAGGTTGGGACTGGTTTCCATGGAGAGGAGAAGGCCCGGGAGCCTCCATAGAGGTTTTCAAAATAATGAGAGGACTGAACAGAGTGGAAAGGGAAAAGTTATCTTCGCACGTGAACGGATTGAGAACCAGAGGACACAGCTTCAAGGAGTTGCAAAATAAGAAATGTGGAGTGAAATTGTTTTCACACTGGGCTTGAGACATTTGAGCGAACGCTCTAAGGCAGCCGGAGAGGTATGGTACCCTTTTGCAGAGGCCCCAGTCTCTGAGCAGGAGAGGTTGGAATCCCTTTGGATTGTTGAAGTTTAGACACAAAGAGAAAGGGTTCAGCATGTCGAATCCCTAAGCGCTTTCATTTCTTTGAAAACAAAGCTTGCAATAATTTGAAAGCTCTTGATTGAGCAAAGTGAGGTGAGATTCTCATGTAGTCGGCATCGAGAGGGCTATCAGCGCATACTAACATCAGTCACAGTCTTACTGACTGGCTGAGCAGGCTGAGAGAGGTGAATCATGTGGAATCCCTACTGTCTGAGAGCAGGCCCATCAAGTCCGCACTGGTCCACCCCGTCCCTGTAACCCTGCATTTCCCATTGCTAACCCACACGCCCCTTGACACTGTGGGGCAATTTAGCCAGGCCAATCCACCGAACCTGCACAACTTTGGACTGTGGGAGGAGTCTGGAGCACCCGGACACGGGGAAAATGTGCAAACTCCACATCAGGTGGTTGTGGAGTATAAAATTGTAAGACACTGTGCCTTACGATCTTATACTGCACAATCACCTGATGAAAGAGCAGCACTCCAAAAGCTAGAGCTTCCAAATAAACTTGTTGGATAAAACCTGGTATTGTAGGAGTATTTTGTGCCGTTTTGGTTGCCACGTTACCAGAAGGATGTGGAAACTTTGGAGAGCGTGCAGAGAAGCTTCACCAGGGTGCTGCCTGATCTCGAGGGCATTGGGTTTGAGGAAAGGTTAAGAAGGTGGTGTCAGAGAGGAAACCTGATAGAGGTCTACCAAATTATGAGAGGCATAGTTCAGGTGGATAGTCAGAGGCCTTTCCCACGGTTAAAGTTTTAAATCCAAAGGGGCATGGGTTCAAGGACAGAGGGGGAAAGTTTAAGGGTGATGAGCGAGGGAGGTTTTTCACGCAGAGAGTGGTGGGAGTCTGGAATGCAGAGGAGGTGGTGGAAGCGGGTATGTTGGTGACATTTAAGAAACATCTTGATGGTTACATGAATAGGGAGGGAATAGAGGGATACAGATGGAATAAGGGCAGAAGGTTTGTTTCTTGTTAGTTAGGGCATAGGGTTGGAGGGCCGAAGGGACTGTTCCTATGCTGTACTTCTCTTTTGTTCTTTTGTCTGGTATACTAAAGTTCTCCAGTGGCCCACAGGACATTTCCATTGAGGCTCACCTCCTCCATTGCCAATGGTACCGCTTACAGTGCGCATTGTTCAAACTCCACCTAGCCTTGGCCAAAAATGACAATCAGGATCCTGTAACCTGCATTAACAGCTTGGAGTTTGCTGCATCAGAGAAAAAAGATTTAACATTTTAGGCTAATTTTGGTTTTGGTACTGTATTAAAGTGAATCCAGCGAGATTGACCACTACTGAAAATGGTCACACGCTGTAACATTTCCCAGGATTTGAGAATGCAAAAGATTACAATAAAGCCCATTCTGTGAATGACCAGTAATCACACAAGGAATTCTGACAAAATGCGTTTTGTGATCATTGCTGTTTCGTTGTGGCTAAACCTCTTTCTCTTTTCGCTGCAAGTTTATATAGAACATAGAAATGTAGAACATTACAACGCAGTACAGGCCTTTCGGCCCTCGATGTTGAAACTAATCCGAAGTCCATCTAACCTGCACTTATTCCATTTTCGCCCATATGCCTTTTCAATGACCATTGAAATGCTCTTAAAGTTGGTGAGTCTACTACTGTTACAGGCAGAGTGTTCCGCGCACCTACTACTCTCTGAGTAAAGAAGCTACCTCTGACATCTGTCTTATATCTATCATCCCTCAATTTAAAGCTTAAATACCCTCGTGCTCGCCATCACCATCCAAGGAAAAAGATTTTCACTGTCTGTCTAACCTTCTGATTATCTTATATGTCTCAATCAAGTCACCTCTCAACCTTCCTCTCTCTAACAAAAACAGCCTCAAGTCCCTCAGCCTTTGCTCGTAAGACCTTCCCTCCATCCCAGGCAACGTCCTAGTAAATCTTCTCTGAACCCTTTCCAAAGCTTCCACATCCTTTCTATAAGGCGGTGATCAGAACTGTACACAATACTCCAAGTGTGGCCGCACCAGAGTTTTGTACAGCTGGAGAATGACCTCATGTTTCTGAAACTCAATCCCTTTACCAATAAAAGCTAACACACCATATGCCTTCTTAACAACTCTATCAGCCTGGGTGGCTACTTTCAGGGATCTATGTATATGGACACCGAGATCCCTCTGCTCTTCTACACTACCAAGAATCTTACTGTTAGCCCTGTAGTCTGCATTCCTGTTACTCCTTCCAAAGTGAATGACCTCACACATTTCTGTATTAAACTCTATTTGCTACCTCTCAGCCCAGCTCTGTCTGCAGCTTATCTAAAATTATAGAACCCCTACAGTGTGGAAACCGGTCCTTTCGTCCAACAAGTCCACACCGACCCTCCAAAGTGTAACCCACGCAGACCCACTCCCCTATCTTCCTCGATTGCTGTTTAAAAGGGATCTTGCCTGTTACTTTGCTCCAATGTCATGCGTGCGGATTATGATTAATCTGAAAATTAAGGTCAGTCAGGTGGCAGGATGATGCGTCATAAAAGCAAAAAATGCTGGAGAAAGCGAGCAGGTCTGGCAGCGTGTGTGGAAGGAGAAACAGAGTTAACAGTTCAGCTCGATGACTTTTCATCAGTACTAGAAAAGAATAGAGACGCTGTGGGTTTTGATCTCATACACAGACAGAGAAGATAGGGAGGGAAGAAAGAACAAAATGAAAGGTCTGTGATAGAGTGGAAGGCAGGAGCGATTCCATACAAAAATAGGATGGTAATAGGATAAGAAAATACACTTTTAAAAATGTTCTTGAGCTGGGGCATAGCTGTGATGAATGGAACCATCACCAAACAAAAATGGGAGCACTGGGCTTGATCTGATATTGTTGGGTTCGGTGTTGATCTGATTTGATTGGATTTATTGTTGTCACATGCACCTAGGTACAGTGAAACGTTCTGTGTTATGTGCAGTACAGGCAGATCATACAAAGTGCATTAGGGTCATAGAACAGAGCAAGGAATACAATGTTACAGCTGCAGAGAAAGTGCACAAAGAGCAAGATCAACGTTAAGTTTGAGAGGTCCGTTGAGAAGTCCAATCACAGGGGAAGAAGTTGTTCTTGAATCTGATGGGACGCGTGTTTAAGCTTTTATATCTTCCAGAAGGCTTAAAGTACCCCTCATTGCAAACAGAGATGCTGTTCCTCTAGCACATGTGGAACATTGTTTGAACAGGGTAGGAGCATGAAGAGCTCAGAATGGCAGCAGAGGAAGATATTAAAGTGATAGGCCTGTGCAAGCTCAGCATCGCATTTCCAAACTGATCGTCGGTGTTCTTTGTTCAATCTGCATGGACGAGACCATTTTATCACCAGCAAATCCAGTGTGGATATGTTGGTGAGGCTATCTTAGCTTGCATTAAGGCACTTTAACTAACTTTGACTGGGTCCCACAGTTGCAACTTATGCATCTTGCCAGCACCACCCTGACCTCTTTTTCAGCTCTTCTACCTGGCTTGAAGAAAAAATCTGAACAAAGACAGACCATAACAAAACAATGGGTGTGAGTGAGAACAGAAGTTCACTTTCCAGTTTTATGTCCCAGATTGAATGCATTTTGGAGGATTTGCTTAAATTCCAGGGAATTGTTCCTGAAGCGATTGTGGGTTATTTGATGCAGTGACACTGGAAGAGTCATTATGTCAAACGTAATGAATGTTTTTGAGCACCGTAATAAATCTTGTGCAGCACGGTAACTGAATGGCTGCATCTTCTCATATTCCCAGGGAGTGCTGCTGACTAATGGTAAAAGCCCTTCAAGAATTCATCCATGTATATGGGCCCCAAGGTGGCAGAGTATTGAGGACACCTTTTAGAAAGAGTGGCATTGCTTTCTGTTAGTTCAGAGTTATCGTGACCATTTAGCATATCTCTGCCTGAAATCATTATTGGCTGCGTATCAGCTGAAATATTAACAAATGACACATCTGTTGCATAGCAAAATGAAAATATCATCCCTTGCTCTAGCCATTAGGCAAAATTTGTGTTTGTGTGCACTTTTGATAATATTGCAATGAGGCAGGCATGGTTAAAGGGACGCTGCTCTCATTGTTAACTAGAAGTCAGTTGCAAATCTATGTACATCTTTTCACTGCGTTAGAGTGGTGAAGCTTTGCTTAAAGATCTGTGCCAGCATAGAATTTCTACAACAAAGACTTGTATTTATATAGCATTCCAGTGTAGGAGAACATCCTATTGCATTTCACTGGAGAATCAACAGATAAAAAATTGTGAACACATTATGAACAGTGACTGGAAACTTTACTGGAGAGGTAGGTTTTAAGGAAGAGAAGTTTTTAGATTCAAGGCCCTTGTGATTGCATCATTAATTATTTCCAGTTACTGGCAGGAAGGCACAGAAAAGTGCTTGGGATCTTAAAAGTTTTAATACCTGGGCCTGATGATACACTAATGGCACCAGCATCCAGGAGCATTCAAGACAGCAACGCAGATATTAATCGGTGTTATCTCTCACAAGCTTGAGGTGTTTTATTGTGTTACTGATGGCGGAAGGATTGCACCTCGAGCTGGGAACTGCCTCTGCATTTTTATAGCACCTTTCATGAAGATACCCCAAAGCACTTTACAGTCACCCTTGGTGCACTCACTGTTGTAATGTAGGAAAGATGGCAATCAGTTTGCATGCAATGCGATCACTCAACAGAATGGGCTAAAAATTAGATTATTATATTAGATTAATTATTCAATAAAGCATTTCCAGTACTTTTAAGCTGCAGATATGAACCAAGACATTGTGAAGAGCTTGTGCACTCTTCTCCAAAGGAGAATGGGCTGTGGTTGAATGTTTGACTGACAAGGCAGCACCATTGTTAGTGCTGCAGTTCTGCTGATGTCTCTTTGTTGGCTACGTAGAACAGTTGATCTTCCGTAATTACACCGGCACCACTCCCCACCTCTTCCTCCGCTACATTGATGACTGCATTGGCGCCACCTCGTGCTCCCGCGAGGAGGTTGAGCAATTCATCAACTTCACCAACACATTCCACTCTGACCTTAAATTTACCTGGACCATCTCTGACACCTCCCTCCCCTTCCTGGACCTCTCCATCTCCATCAGTGACGACCGACTTGACACTGACATCTTCTACAAACCCACCGACTCCCACAGCTACCTGGATTACACCTCTTCCCACCCTACCTCCTGAAAAAATGCCATCCCGTATTC
>NC_057721.1:10181100-10183634 GCF_004010195.1 Chiloscyllium plagiosum
CTAGCTTATCTCTCCACGCTTCAGGCTCTCTGCCTTTATTCCTGATGAAGGGCTTTTGCCCGAAACATCGATTTTGCTGCTCGTCGGATACTGCCTGAATTGCTGTGCTCTTCCAGCACCACTGATCCAGAATCTGGTTTCCAGCATCTGCAGTCATTGTTTTTACCTGCACTGGGAGTGTCAGCCCAGATTCTGCCCTCAGGCTTTAAGAAAGAGACTTGAACCTACAACTTTCTGAATCAGAGTCCAGATGGACATCCGCTGCTGCCAGGTCTGAAACAAAACAACAACAAAAAAAACCCTTCCTCGATGAAAGATGGAACCCAAAATGTGAATGTATTGTTGCCAGCATTGGCCATTTCTGCTTTCACCTGCAGTCTCTCTCTCTCTCTCTCACTTTTGCCTGGATTACCTTCATGTGTCAGGAATTTACCATCCCACACACTCCCAAATACATCAATAAAAATTTGCAATAACCAATCAAAAAATGTGAATTGCTTCCAATTTCATAGTATTTACAGCGTACCAACAGTCCATTCTGCCCATATGGTCTGTGCTAGTGTTATGGCTGACATCTTCCTCTCACTCCTCCCTCTAACCCGATCAGTATATCCTTCACCATCTTTCTAATCTTTTTGCAGCTTCTCCTTATATTTCATCTACATGTTCATCATCTCTTTGCTGGAATGTGCTCACAGTTTAAC
The DNA here is from genome assembly GCF_004010195.1 of Chiloscyllium plagiosum. Lineage (NCBI taxonomy): Eukaryota > Metazoa > Chordata > Chondrichthyes > Orectolobiformes > Hemiscylliidae > Chiloscyllium > Chiloscyllium plagiosum. Next base: position 10,181,805 of record NC_057721.1, read on the forward strand.
TGTGTAAACAGCTTTCCAAATTCCCCATTAGGTTCATTTGTGACCCTTGAACTTTCAGCTCTAGTTTTTCTGAAGTCAGTGTTAGCTGAGATGTGGAGGTGCTGGAGTTAGACTGGGGTGGACAAAGTTAAAAATCTCTCAACACCAGATTATAGTCTAACAGGTTTATTTGAAAGGAGCAGCACTTCAAAATAAACCTGTTGGACTATTATTACTAAGTGAAGCAGATGGGTTCTTACAGTATTTGATGATGGCTTCCCGTAACCATTACTGATACTGGCCTTCAGTTTTAAGTTTTTTTTATTCAATTCATCAATTGAATATACTATTTAATCCAAATCCTTGCTCGGAATCGAACCCGTGCCCCCAGTGTTATTAGCCTGGATCTCTGGATTACCAGCGCGGTCTGATGGTTCCTACTGCAGAATCCTGTGGTGCAGTTCAGACTTGAACCCAGGTCTTCTGGCCAAGAGGTGGGGACAATACCACTGACACTGGAGCCTTTGCAAGCTGGATGGTTCTCAAGCAACCTGTTCAGCCATATTTGTGTCATAGCTCTGAAGTAGACAGGACTCATACCTGGGCACTACCACTGCCCCACAAACGGCAATCTGATCTAGGATTTAGGCCCTGATTGTCCTCACATTGTTGAGTATTGTTGAGCAACTCCATTCTTATTGACTGGGCTGTGGTTCAAGTCTCTAATTAAACTTTGTGCGTTGACAAAATTTAATCCTGAGAGTGTGTTGCTGGAAAAGCACAGCAGGTCGGGCAGCATCCGAGGAGCAGGAGAGTCGACGTTTCGGGCCGGAAGCCCTTCATCAATTGTGACGACTCACGAGGTTACAAGAAAACACTCAGCAAGTTTCAGTACTGAATAAGGAAATAACTGTACAGAGGAACCTCGGTTATCCAAAGGACACAGGTGGGGAGTATTTCGTTTGGTTTATTGAATTCTGGATAATTGAATGTGAATAACGTAACTTAGATGAGCTTGCCAGATAATCCGAAATTCGGATAATCGATAACCGAGGTTCCTCTGTATTCTGCAAACAATAACAAACGGCAATTGAGAAATATGAATAGCTAACTTACAACTCCCTTATAACTTAAAGTCTGCTGCTTCTTAAATATCCCTTTTACATTCAGACAGACAGATCGAGACAGTCAGGTAAGTCATTCTTTCTCTTCCGTTTAATACTTCGATGTTGACACAAGGTTGTTTGCACACTGACATTTCACTGGCTGGCTGAGTATGATACATCAGACAGGTCTGAACAGGTTGATCAAACCATCAGGATCAGATAGTGTCCCTACTTCTGAGCCAGGAGCCCCAGGTTCAAGTCCCACCTGTTCCGGAGGTGTGTAATAACTTCTCTGAATAGGTTTGTAAGGAAATATTCAGATCAGGGTGTGCCGGGTGAAATCCTGATCAACTGTAGGACATTTCAACTTTACTGAGAGCTCCCTGTCTTCCTGTGAGGGAATGAATTCAGAGGTAAAAGATGGTGAAGACCCATGAGTGATAGCTCGTTTATGCCCACAAACATGAGTTGGGGTTCAAGACAGACTCGTTGATGAAAAGGTAAGGTCAAGACCGGTCTTCAGGCTGAGGCTTCTGTAAGATGGTGTTTATTGTGTGTTAAGACTGATACTACAAAAACATGGTAATCGGAGGTTAGCCGGATTGTAATCTTACCATTACATTTTTGAAGTACTGCTCCAATAACCCACTGCTTATTGCTAGTTGGTCTACTCCACATGCTTCTCTGCATGTGTTTCGAGCAATCTATCTTCCAACTCTGTCCAAACTGTACTATTTACACCTAG
>NC_057721.1:10184134-10185671 GCF_004010195.1 Chiloscyllium plagiosum
CTCTATTACATGACGTTATGTGGGAATGCAACTACTGCGTTATAGGGGAACTACCTGTACTGAGGAATATGTAATCATAGAGTCATACGGCACAAAAACCAACCTTTTGGTCCAACTAGTCCATGCCGACATTGTTCCCAACCGACCCTTTCCCAACCGGCCCTTTCCCTCCTGCCTGCGGTTGGCTCACATCCCTCCAAACCTTCCTATTCTTGAACTGATCTAAATGCCTTTTAAATGTTAAAGGTTTTCTGGTATTCACCACTTCCTCTGGCAGCTCTTTCCAAACACGAACCACTTTCTGTGTAAAAATGTTGCCACTGGTACTTTTTAAATCTTTCTCCTCTCACCTGAAAAATGTTGAACTCCCCCACCCTCAGGAAGACACCCTTGTCATTCACCTTATCTACACCCCTCATGGTTTTATAAGCCTCCAGAAGGTCACCCCTCAACCTCCTACGCTGCAATGAAAAAAGTCTATTTCCAGTCCATTTCTTTATCATTCTCAACAACATTGTGGTAAATCTTTTCTGAACCCTCTCCAGTTTAATAATATCCTTCCCATAACAGGGCAACCAGAGCTCCAGAGAGGCCTCACCATTGTATTGTGCAACCTCATCATGACATCCCATCTGCTATACTCAAAAGATCTGAACAATGAAGGCAAGCGTGTAAATACCTTCTTAATCACCCTGTCTTCTTGTGAGGCAAACTTCAACGAATTATGTACCTGAACCCCTTGTCTGTCTGTTCTACAGCAGTAGCCAAGGCCTTACTTTTAATTGTATACGTCCTGCCTTTGTTTATTTTACCAAAATGCAATATTTTGCATTTATTCAAATTAAACTCCACCTGCCATTCCTCAGCCTATTCACCCAGTTGGTTAAGATCCCTTTGTAATCTTAGATAATCACCTTCAATGTCCACTAAATCCCCAATTCTGGTGTCGTCCTCAAACTTGCTAACAATGTCTTCTCTATTCCCATCCAGCTCGTTCATAGAAATGACAAACAAACGTGGACACATTATCAAGATTTGCGAATGGAATTGGGACACAAAACAGTCATAGTGTCATGAAGATGTACAGCATGGAAACACACCCCATGTCAACCAGATATCCCAACCCAATCTAGTCCCACCTGCCAGCACCCGACCCATATCCCTCCAAACCCTTCCTATTCATATACCCATCCAAATGCCTCTTAAATGTTGCAATTGTACCAGCCTCCACCACATCCTCTGGCAGCTCATTCCATACACGTACCACCCTCTGCGTGAATAAGTTTCCCCTTAGCTCTCTTTTATATCTTTCCCCTCTCACCCAATGCCCTCTCGTTCTGGACTCCCCCAACCCAGGGAAAAGACTTTGTCTAATTTTGTAAACTTCTATGATGTCACCCCTCAGCCCCCGACGCTCCAGAGGAAACAGCCCCAGCCTGTTCAGCCTCTCCCGAGAGCTCAGATCCTCCAACCCTGGCAACATCCTTGTAAATCTTTTCTGAATCCTTTCAAGTTTCACAACATCTTTCCGATAGGA
>NC_057721.1:10188096-10211134 GCF_004010195.1 Chiloscyllium plagiosum
TCACCCGAGATAGAAATGGAAAGGTCTAGGAAGGGGAGGGAGGAGTCTGAGACGGTCCAGGTGAATTTGAGGTTGGGGTGGAAGGTATTGGTAAAGTGGATCACCCTCACCTTGACCTCCTTCCACCTATCGCATTTCCAACGCCCCTCCCCCAAGTCCCTCCTCCCTACCTTTTATCTTAGCTTGCTTGGCACACCTTCCTCATTCCTGAAGAAGGATTCATGCCTGACCTGCTGCGCTTTTCCAGCAACACATTTTCAGCTCTAACCTTCTTCGCTGTCCACTACACCTCCAATTTTGGTGTCATCTGCAAACTTACTAACTGTACCTCTTATGCTCACATCCAAATCATTTATGTAAATGTTGGAAAGTACAGGACCCAGCACCGATCCTTGTGACACTCCACTGGTCACAGGCCTCCAGTCTGAAAAACAAACCTCCACCACCACCCTCTGTCTTCTACCTTTGAGCCAGTTCTGTATCCAAATGGCTAGTTCTCCCTGTACTCCGTGAGATCTAACCTTGCTAACCAGTCTCCCTTGGGGAACCTTGTCGAACCCCTTACTGAAGTCCATATAGATCACATCTACCACTCTGCCCTCATCAATCCTCTTTGTTACTTCTTCAAAAATCTCAATCAAGTTTATGAGACAAGATTTCCCATGCACAAAACCATGTTCACTATCCCAAATCAGTCCTTGCCTTTCCAAATACATGTACATCCTGTCCCTCAGGATTCCCTCCAACAACTTGCCCATCACCGAGGTCAGGCTCACTGGTCTATAGTTCTCTGGCTTGTCTTTACCCCCCTTCTTAAACAGTGGCACCACTTTAGTCAACCTCCAGTTTTCCGGCACCTCACCTGTGACTATCGATGATACAAATATCTCAGCAAGAGGCCCAGCAATCACGTCTCTAGCTTTCCACAGAGTTCTCGGGTACACCTGATCAGGTCCTGGGGATTTATCCACCTTTATGCATTTTAAGACATCCAGCACTTCCTCCTCTGTAATCTGGACATTTTGCAAGGTGTCTCCATCTATTTCGCTAATTTCTATATCATCTATATCCTTTTCCACAGTAAATACTGATGTAAATACTCGTTTAGTATATCCCCCATTTTCTGTGGCTCCACACAAAGGTGCACTTTTCTCTCCCTAGTTACCCCTTCGTCCTTAATGTATTTGTAAAAACCCTTTGGATTCTCCTTAACACTATTTGCCAAAGCTATCTCATGTCCCCTTTTTGCTCTCCTGATTCCCTCTTAAGTATACTCCTACTGCATTTATACTCTTAAGGATTCACTCGGTCTATCTTGTAAATACCTGACATATGCTTCCTTCTTTTTCTTAACCTTACCCTCAATTTCTTTAGTCATCCAGCATTCCCTATACCTACCAGCTTTTCCTTTTACCCTGACTGGAATATATTTTCTCTGGACTCTCGTAATCTCATTTCTGAAGGCTTCCCATTTTCCAACCGTCCCTTTATCTGCCCCCAATCAGCTTTTGAAAGTTCTTGCCTAATACTGTCAAAATTGACCTTTCTCCAATTTAGAACTTCAACTTTTAGATCTGGTCTATCCTTTTCCATCACTATTTTAAATCTAATAGAATTATAGTCGCTGGCCCCAAAGTGCTCCCCCACTGACACCTCAGTCACTTGCCCTGCTTGATTTCCCAAGAGTAGGTTAAATTTTGCACCTTCACATACTGAATCAGAAAATTTTCTTGTACACACTTAAAAATTCCTCTCCATCTAAACCGTTAACACACTATTGAGCTAGTTTCAATACCAGAAACTTGGAAAGTTTGTTTCTCAATTTCCCTCTGGCCACTAGGGGGTCTATAATACAATCCCAATAAGGTGATCATCCCTTTCTTATTTCTCAGTTCCACCCAAATAACTTCCCTGGATGTATTTCCGGGAATATCCTCCCACAGCACAGCTGTAATGCTATCCCTTATCAAAAACGCCACTCCCCTTCCTCTCTTGCCTCCCTTTCTATCTTTCCTGTAGCATTTGTATCCTGGAACATTAAGCTGCCAGTCCTGCCCATCCCTGAGCCATGTTTCTGTAAATTGCTATGACATCCCAGTCCCGTGTTCCTAACCATGCCCTGAGTTCATCTGCCTTCCCTGTTAGGCTCCTTGCATTGAATTAAATGCAGTTTAAATTTATTAGTCCTACCTTGTCCCTGCCTGCCTTGACTGTTTGATTCACTTCTGTTCTCAACTGTACCCGTCTCAGATTGATCTCTTTCCCCACTATCTCCCTGGGTCCCACCTCCACACCTTACTAGTTTAAATCATCCCGAGCAGCTCTAGCAAATTTCCCTGCCAGTATATTAGTCCCCTTCCAATTTAAGTGCAATCCGTCCTTCTTGTACAGGTCACTTCTACCCCAAAAGTGATTCAAAAATGTGAATCCTTCTCCCATACACCAGCTCCTCAGCCATGCATTCATCTGCTCTATCCTCCTATTCCTGCCCTCACTAGCTCATAGCACTGGGAGAAATCCAGATATTACTACCCTTGAGGACCTCCTTTTTCAGTTTCTACCTAACTCTCTGTAATCTCCCTTCAGAATCTCAACCTTTTCCCTTCCTATGTCGTTAGTTCCAATATGGACAATGACCTCTTGCTGTCTCCTTTTCCCCTGTGAGAACATTCTGCACCCTCTCGGAGACATCCTGGATCCTGGCACCAGGGAAACAACACACCATTCTGTTTTTTTGCTGCTGGCCACAGAAACGTCTGTCTGTACCTCGGACTAGAGAATCCCCTAACACAATTGATTTCTTGGAACTTGCCGTACCCCTCATTGCATTAGAGCCAGTCTCAATACCACAAACTTGGCTGTTCGTGCTACGCTCCCCATAGAATCCATTACCCCCTACATTTTCCAAAACAGCATACCAGTTTGAAATGGGTATAGCCACAGAAGGCTCCCGCTCTAGCTGCCTACATCTGTTACCTTTCCTGCAACTAACCCATCTCTGTGACTGTATCTGCAACTTTCCCCCCTTTCTATAACTGCCATCTATCACATATTATTGCTTTTGCAAATTCCTCATTGCTTCTAACTGCCTCTCCAACTGATCCATTCGATCTGATAAGATTCGCAACCAACAGCATTTATTGCAGATATAATCCACAGTAACCCTTAAACTCTCTTTAAACTTCCACATCTGTCAAGAAGCGCAAATCACTCAACTAAAGACCTTTTTTGTTCCTTCACAATCTACAGCCCCAGAAAATAACACCGTCTTATTCCTCTTCGGAACACTTCCCGAGTTTAAATTAATAGTTATGGCTTATATTTTAAGAGACATATCCCAAAAAAAAATCAAGAAAGAACCCACTCTACTCACTACTGCAGACTTTCTGTAGGCCACACTTAAAAGCAATACATGTATCGGTTTCTGTGCTGCGAACTTGACTCAGACAGTTCCTCCAAGATTAGTTGTGAATTTCACTGTTTGTTAGTTTTCCCAGACTCACTCCGATGTCCAGCGATACATGAATTCAAACAGCAAAAGCAGTAACTGTGCAGGTTCACTACTGTGTCAGTTTCTTTCTCTCTCTCCCGTGTACTGACCTCACCATATGCTTCCCTTGTCTGCTCGTTTCCCTTTTAAAACTGCTGTTGTTTTGACTTTTTTTCCAAAGTTCCAAAACAATGCAACAGCAAATAAAGCAGTAATTGCTGCTCCTGGAATTCGAGGAAATCACCTCCAGCACCTAAAATACCTCAATAAAGGAGCAGCTGTTACAGCCAGAAAATTGTCCTGTACTCCATCTTGGATTACCCAGAATCCCCATGATCTGATTAAATGGTAGAACAATCTGGATGAGTTGAAGGGCCTCCTGCTAATCCAATATTCCTTGTTATGTAATGTTGCCTAAGCAGGTTAGAAACTCTGTGCTCAGTGCTCTGTACACAGTAACTGGTGTGTGCAGCATACTGCTGAATTACCCTCCATTTCATCGTCTAAGAGTTCTGTATACTGAGGCCAAGTATGAAGACCTGAGCTAGTGTTAGTGTGCTTGTCAACCTTGCCAGATTATCCTGGACTCCCTTGGGATTACAGGACATTAATGTGTGCAACCATTAGGAAAATAAATCAGTGTTACAGTCCCCCCAGGAACCGGGAAACCAAAGTGACCAAATTTACCGTTTGACCCCCAAATGACAAACTTGCCAGCATCATACCACTTCTTTGCAACTTTTATGAACAGCAGTAATATGTATTCATCATGAATGAGTAGGTCAGTCATGATCACTATGAACCATAAGTTAGACATGGAATAGGAAATACCACAAAAACTGTCTTAAATGTCTATATGGTCCTGGTTTGAGGTGCACAGTTCACCTCAGGGTAAAGTGAAAAGTCACATAACACCAGGTTATAGTCCAACAGGTTTATTTGGAGGCACTAGCTTTCGGAGTGCTGCTTCTCCATAACCACCTGATGAAGGAGCGGTGCTCCGAAAGCTAGTGCTTCCAAATAACCCTGCTGAACTATTACCTGGTGTGGTGTGATTTTTAACTTTATCCACCCCAGTCCAACACCGGTACCTCCACATCATGACCACCCAAAGAGTACTTTTAGTTGCATACTTTTATGATCAATATGCTTTGAGAAGATATTTAAACTTGCTTCAAGCTGGGAATCTGTCCTACCTCCTGCTAAATGATTATGCAGAAGTGACACGAGCCCCTTCTTTCTTTCCTGGACAGTGGGAACCCTCTGGTATCATTGTGGTGTAAGCTATTTCTCTGCATGTCTTCCAAAGAGAGCTGGCCTGTTTCTTGACTGATGAGGATGGGCCGATAGAAAGGAATTGTCCAAAGTCTTCTCTCTCCTTATGGGCCACTGGGTTTTAAAAATCTTTTGCCTCTGCAGGGAGATAATGTGGCTGACAGTGGGTTTGCAATATCTTAGTCACTGTGCAATCATGGAGCAGGGTTGAGGCAACGGTTATTACAATCTTGGCTGAGACCACGAACTTAAAAATAAAATTCAAATTCCCAGTTATTAACCGAAAACGTTGTGAATGAAACCTCCTGCCAACTGTGATAAAAACAGAACAAATCTGACTAACTTAACACTGCATCTCATTAGGCCTCCTAATTAAACCAGTATTCCAAATAGAACACTCCCAGATCCCATTTAACATTTATGGATTCATCCAACCATCAAATTACATTAGTTTTGTGATTGGTCATTTCAATTGGCTTGCAACTGAACAAAGGTGTGTCACAGCTCCCAGGAATTCACTTGATTCTCCTTATTTTCAATGCTATTTCCCAATTATTGCAATGTGTTTCCTGGATATTCTCCCTCTAGCATCGAGCTAGGCAAGCCCTCCTTCAATAACTCTCAGATTTGAATTTCTCCAGCCTGTGCACAGGCATATTTTGGACCCATCTGCTGTAACCCCAAATCAGAAACACTCCAGGCTGCTGAGCACCTAGCTGTTCCCTGTCCTGGCTACTTGCAGTGGTTTTTCTGCCTGTTTCATCCTGCTCCAGTCACAGACTGGCTCACCCACTCCCAAATGTACCATAGGGTTGAATTTAAATTAGCTTTTATTGTTACATGTCCTCCTTCACATGAGTACAGCAAAACGTTTGCAAGCTGTCACTTACGGCACCATCTTTTGTACAAAGGTACCCAGGTACCACATCTTTGTGTTTTTTTAAGATTCCCTACAGTGTGGAAACAGGCCCTTCAGCCCAACCAGTCCACACCAACCCTCCAAAGAGTAACCGACCCAGACCCATTTCCCTCTGACTAATGCACCTAACACTATGGGCAATTTACCATGGCCAATTCACCTAACCTGCTCATCTTTGGACTGTGGGAGGAAACCGGAGCACCCGGAGGAAACCCACACAGACGCAGGCCAAATGTGGAAACTCCACACAGACAGTCGCCCGGGGCTGGAATCGAACCTGAGTCCCTGGTGCTGTGAGGCAGCAGTGCTAACCACTGAGCCACCGTGCCACCTACATGAAGCAGGAAAATACAGAAAGCAAGTTAAGAAGTTAAACATTACAGTCCTTCTTACACTAGAACGTAGAAAAACAAAGAAACATAGTTAATACTTTGACATCACAGTCCATGTGTACCTGGCAGTGATGGACTCACACTCCTCACTAGAGTTTGACCTCACCCTCACCCTCGGCTCTCGGGGTCTCCCTGCTCCCTCCCTCACCCCCAGCCCTCAGGTCTGTCTGCTCTCACTCTCACCGCCATTTGCCATTGACATTGGGAACCATTCTTGTCACAGACTCGCACCTCGCAAAAGGAGAGTAGTTTAGACTAAGAAAAAAAAGTAATGAAAGATCAGGAAAAAAAACAGCGGAAGGAATAAATGCAAAAGCGGACAGAGCAGAGGAACCCCGTGTGCAAAGCAGGCGCCCACTGTGCTGCCACTCGACCGCCATCTTGGTGCCCATAGTTGGGATACCTAAACAAAAGAATCTTCCCACCCCCAGACACCATCTCCATAGCAACCTGACATATACAGCCTGTTTTTGAACGGAAACTCCAATTCATTGTCTTTAACTTCAAACCTACCCTTGGTTACCTGTTGCCTTCAAATCTTCTGGGGAAATTGTTGGAATTATTTAAATTTTCTCCTGAGTCCTTGGAGACAGAGCGTCTCCCCAAGTGATAGTGAGGCTTTTGTTGTTTACCTTGTAACATCATGGATTCACTGCCATATCAAAGAGAGACTGTAATGGTTCCAGCCCTGCAGATAAGGCTCCCTTTCATTTGACCTACATTTAACCGTTGCAGTTTCCAACATGAACATAACTTTGTGATGTACACATTTATAAATCTGCCATAATCCTTGTGTGCTCATTTGGCCCCTGCTCAGAGATTCAGTGATTGAAATGATTCAAAGCAGATGCCTACCCCTTCCTGAAGCTTGGGCCTTATCAAAGCCACAGACTTTGGTCTATGACAGTGTACAGATGGGCAGGTACTGCCTTGTCTTGCTTAGATCCTGTGTCCCACTGCATGGAGTGCCTTCTGTTTTCTGCTGACATTTTCTTTAGGAGGGAGCGTACCTGTTGGGTGATTGCTCATTTTGTGTTGTGTGTTTTAACCTGCAACACTGCTTAATGGCCTCCGGCTAATACACAGCAGACTTGAAGGAGTTATTGTGAAACAGCTGAAAGAGAGACTCGCATTTAACATTTTCACGGCTCAAGATGTTTTAAGCCCTTCAGAGGCAGAGAAGTACTTTTTGAAAGGTACTCCTTATTGTAACATCTCAGGAATTGTTAATACAGTAACCTCCACCTACATGATCCCAGTTCAGCTGCATATTCTTCATAGCAGCATTACTGTTTATTTGAATTCCCTCACAGGATATGGGCACTTCTGGCCAGGCCAGCATTTATTGCCCATCCCTATTTGCCCAGAGTGCAGTTAAGGGTCAGCCATATTGCTGTGGGTCTGGAGTCACATGTAGGCCAGACCAGGTAAGGATGGCTGTTTCCTTCCCTAAAGGACATCAGTGGAGGTAGTTGGGTTTTTCAAACAATTGGCACTGTTTCCACAGTCACCATTCCATCCCTAATTCCAGGTTCTTTATTGATTCAAATTCCACCATTTGCCATGTCAGGGTTTGAAGCCGGGTCCCCAGAGCATTAACTGAGTTTCTGCCCCATGTTCCAAGCACTTTCAAGGGCTTGGCTGATTTTCTACAGGCAACATCTCCTGCGTAAGCCGGTCTGTGCCATCTTCCCAAAGTGGCACACTTAATTCCAAAACCACCTCCCACCTCAACTTTATGCTCAAGTCCATGGAGCACAACTTGAAACTACAACTTTCTGATTCGGAGAGAACAGAGTCATAAGCTGAGTTGATGGGGGCTGAGGGGAACACCAGTCAGATAAAAGGTGAATAAGTTAAGGGCTGGAGGAACAACCTAGCTGGAGGGCATTGGCTTAAGGTGAGAGGGGACAGACTTAAAAGGGACCGAAGGGACAACTTTTTCACACAGAGGGTGGGTGCGTGTGTGGAATGAGGTGCCAGAGGAAGTGGTGTAGGCTGGTACAATTACAACATTTAAAAGGCATTTGGCTGGGTATATGAGTAGGAAAGGTTTGGAGGGATATGGGCCAAGTGCCGACAAATGGATTAGTTTAGGATATCAGGTTGACAATGATGAGATGGACCGAAGGGTCTGTATCCACGTGGAACTGCTCTATAACTCTATCACTTGCATTGTGCAGCTTCTGAGAGTTAAAGGTGATTTCAGCCATTGACAGAAGAGTTGAGAGGTGTGAAGGATATTGACCTACAAAATACCAATGTTTAAAATTAGCCTGAGGTTATCAAAGGTGTTGATTGATTTAATATAATTCAGATAGCACCATAAAGGTCCATTAGTTTGATTCCTGGGATGAGAAAACAGTTTATTAGGAAAAATCAATTGGAATGGGCCTATATTCTCTGAAGTTGACTGAGAGGAGATCTCATTGAAATGTATAACATTCTTCAAGAACCTGACAGGATTAACCATCTCGAGTGTTGGAACACAGTGTCAGAATAAGAAGTTGGCCGTTTAACAGAGAACTGAGAAGAAACGGTTCAGTTCAAGAGGGTTTTGAACTTCAGGAATTCTCTCCTCCAGAGAGCTGTGGATGCTCAGTCAGAGATCGGTAGAATTGTGGGTGCTAAGAGAAATAAAGGATGTGAGAATAAGGCAAGAAGGTGAAGTAGAAGATCAGCCATGATCTTATTGAACGGCAGGAGAGGCTTGAGGGGTAAAGTGGACTGTTCCTGCTCCTATTTCATACCTTATCTTAATCCGGATTCAGTGTTGAATTTAGATTTGCTGTGGATGCAGACAGAAAAGAGGCGTGTAAACAATTTGGTAGTCACGTGCAGTTTCAATTTTGCATTGGCTTGCCAGTTTAAGAGATTAAGATCCCTTATCTGTAGTCGGATAGAGACCTGTCTAGACAGTAATTAAGATTTGTCTAGGGCAAAGGTCATTTCTTATAAGTTAATTGTTGCAAAACCATCAACATGCGTGATGAAGATACATACTGCTTGTTGACAGGATAGTATACTGGGAGTAACAAATGTGCTGGTGTGAAGAGAGACTAAACCTTGGAGTGATGCCAACGTTTCTGAGCCAGATCATTGCATTTTAATGTGGGTTCTCTTGAAATAGAGGCTGCCCTCACATAACAACCGCACCGGCAATAGTGCAATCTCTGGAGGTCTCTCAGCACCCACGAGAGACGGGCATAGACCCTTTGTTGATACATAGTCAGAATGCTTGTAGGGTATTTCCAAGTTCTACTTTGGTTTTTAACTTTGGTTTCCAAATCTTGCAATTTTTGTTTTGCTTTTCTGCAATTTAACCACGGACTGCTGCCACCGCATACTATTTTGACATTTCCGGCCCATTGAGATAGAAGCTATCGTTAGTGGATACACAAGTCAGGAGTGTGACGGAATGCTCCCCACTTACCTGGATGAGTGCAGCTCCCAACACACTTAAGGAACCCAGTGCCATCCGGGGCAATGCATCGTGTTTGATTGGCACCCTGCTTGCCACCACAATCATCGGTAACAGTGTATACCATCTCCAGTTTGTACTGGAGTAACTCACTCAGGCTCATTCAATAAGGAAGGAGTCTGAGTAAAATTAAAACCAAGGAAAGGGTGAATCGAACACAAGTTACCATGGAGAAGGAAATGCCAAGATTCAAAGACCCAGAACACAGACGAGAAGAAATCACCTGGTTCAGAGATCCAGGATACCACGGGTAAAGGAAATACCTGCTTCACCCGGGCTTCCTGACACTGTTTAGAACAGGATTCATGTCACAGTCTTCAACACAAAGACCCAGAACACAGACGAGAAGAAATCACCTGGTTCAGAGATCCAGGATACCACGGGTAAAGGAAATACCTGCTTCACCCGGGCAGCTGCCTGACACTGTTTAGAACAGGATTCATGTCACAGTCTTCAACACAGACTGTACCGATCTTCCGAGACTGGGGAGAATGCGGTCAGGGAGAACACTGAAACTTTGGCAAGAGACACTGTAGTGAGAAGAGATAGTAATAAATGTATTTCTTATGTATTCGTAATGGAAGGAAAGCATAGTGGGGGATGTGGTTTAATGGTGAAGGAGTTTGGAAAGGTTATTACTGAAGAGTGCCTTAAGTAACAGCCATGCTGATGGAAATGATGGGAGAACAATCTGGGTTATCCTCATGGTCCCTCTAACAATGTTTACCGTTTTCATGTAGCTTGTACCTTGTTGCTAAATTGCAATAAACCAGACCTCTTCTATAGAGTGATTTCCCTCAACCACACTAGACCCCGTGTTGGGAAAGAGGACGGTCGCAGCAAATACACCAGCATGATGAGCAGGGACGTCTTACAACATTCCAGGCCTGCAGCCTTCCAAAGAACCTTGTATTCCCAAATCCTGGCTTGGGTTACATTTCCAATTTCCTTTGCTCCATCATCGCTGGCTGTTTTAAGCTGCACAGACCAAAATGTATCTCACAAAAATCATCCATCTTTCCCTGTTTCCTCAAGGAGTTCTGCAAAACCTGCCTTATCACCTGTCCTCATATCGCTTTATGTGACATGCTGTTACATTTTATCTGTGCTCTGGTGAAACACCTTAAGCCTCCAAGTGTTATCTGACAACCCAGTTGTTCTTGTTTGTGTAATACAGTGAAGCTCTGTACACTAAATGACCATTGGCCTCAGAGATGCTGGAATGCCTTTATTAGAAGGGACGCTTTCCCTCTGCTCTTAGGTGACTGAATAGCAGGCCAACACTTGGATGATTTGGTGCTAACGGTTCTGGCATGAGTTTCAGGTAACTTGTGGCATTGGTAGTTCAAGTCACTTAAAAGGTATAATTTGGTCAATTGGCTGATTGAAACCAGGAAGCAAGGAACATATTTGCTATTCTTTACCTGAGCGGATTGGACACAACATGAGGATAATTACTACCAAGCAAATACTCCCAGAAGACAATGTTCTGGAAGATCTTACACCCAATGTGAGTTAACTCTGTCTGGTAAGGATGGGGTGGTATCCGGCTTAAAGTTGCTGTGCCCACCTCCCACTAAAACTACTCTCTGTCATTCTGCTCGGGATCTTCACCAGAGGTGATCCAGGTTCTGGCTTGAAGCGAGAGGGAGGAACATCAATCCAAATATTGAGATCACAGTCCTTTCATGCACAACGCCTCAAGCTATTTTCACTGGGAAATGAAAGTGTAATCTAGTCTTGGGTCCACTCACGTGCAAACATGAATCTTTAACTTGAAACACTGCTTAAAGGAGCCCTCGGTTACAATTTGTTTGAGATTTTCCAACTTCATTTCACTGATTTTTCATAACCTTCGGCAAACCCAAAGTTTAAGATTGGAGCTATGCTGGTCAACTGTTGTTATTCTAAATATCTGTAACATGACTCAGCAATCTCGCACCAGGACTGGTAAACTAAATGTAGACTCTGTTGATATAAAGGTATATTATAGGACTTGAGTATTACCGAAAATACCATATTTTGTCAAATCCTTTAGTCTTCCACAATCAGGACCATTTGCAAGAGTCAAGGAAAAGCAATATTTATACTGTGTAGGAGGAGAGTGCTGATTGGTTGACAAGTTTGAATTCTGGGAGAGAGTTGCTCACTGGTGTAGTTTTCCCTTAAGTTTGGTGGTTTTTACAAATTGTCCTGATGAGTGCAAGACAAAAAAAGCTGCAACAAAATGTCTTTTTCCAGCAATACTCCAGTTCTGTACTGACTATACGCAAAACTATATTACTGCAGACAGATTCACAGGAATTATTGTTACAGGAAAACACAGTTGCAAATTGCTCACACTACATGTTGCAATCTAGATTATGTATTAGCTTCTGGTTATATGTCCCACACCCTGGCTCCTTGCTTGTGATTAGCGTGTTCCCTTTTAAAGTGATATTAGCACAGCCAACCTGCTTCAGCTGCAGCGTGGTGTCAGGGAAGCTCAAGGAGAGTCAGGACTGTCAAGAAGGCTAATTCCAGACCTCAGTCACCTCCAGTTTACTGCCAAAGAGCAATATATGAGGAGGCCGTGATCCTTTAGAGGGAAGGCATTGAGGAAGGAGATGTGGCTGTGGTAGCAAGTCTGCTTCAGGATGTGGCTAGAGAGCTTCAGAGCAGAGGAGATGACCTGGGCGGGGTGGAGTGAGAGAGAGAGAGAGAGAGAGAGAGAGACTCACTGAGATCCTTGTAGTCGGAGGATGAGAACTTCTTCAAGGTAGGCAGTACCTTCACAGTAAGGTTGTAGTCAACTAGGAGAAGCGAGGATTCAGATGCTGGAGATCAGAGTCGAGGGTGTGGTGTTGGAAACACTCTGGACTCTGATCTCCAGCATCTGCAGTCCTCACTTTCTCCCAATCAATCCATGCTGGAAGACCTGGCACCCACTCTCTTTGGCATTGTCTGTGACCAACAAAGTAAGGCCACAGCAGCCACATTCACCGATCTGAAGCATGTGCTGAGAACAAACAGTTCACTAAGGCCATTGGCTTGATTACATTGGCCATGGACACCAGCTGGAAAGTTGCTGTAGGCCATTCTGCCCCAGCAGGCTTCACCTTAGGTCAAACTGTGGTTAGCTGCAACCGTGTAGCCATCAGGGCTCCTCCCAGTGAGCTAGCACCGGGAATGCAAAAGCATAAAAATTGCTGGTTCAGATATCGAAGATGCTCTGACAGGGACAGGTAGTATGGGTCAGAGGAGAACTAACCAAGGGCAAGAAATTGGCTCCACGTGTAAGTGGTTGGCAGAGCAGGGCAATACTTTGCTGCTTGTGTCTGTGAAAGGGCAGCCAATAATAGACCAAGGCATGACGGAAAGCTTGGATAAAAGTTCAGAACGTCGTATTATCATTTAGAATCCCAAGTTCACAAACTGGAGGAAAATAGGCTTTTGGTAGTGTTCAGTTCCGTGAAGGCTTGTTTTTTTTCCCCGGAAATAAAAAGCCCACATCAGTAAAAGTGGCCATGAGTGTGATCGCCCGATTACCTCATACTGGCCTGAATTTCCTGATGGCCAGGTAATGTGGATGGGAGTTATGTATGGGGTCTCTGCAGAATCCCATGCACAGCAGACTGCAAAGCAACTTGGGAGATTCTGTTCGTAAATGTACATTTAGAGTGGAGGATTCCAAGTTCCACTGTAGTTAAATAAACAGATACTCAGGAAAAGTTAGGCTATTAAGTGTCCAGTCTGGCTCCTGGGTAGCCATTAAGCTGACCCCGCCAAACTTACACTGTCAATTACATCTTCCCCCCATCCCAGAATGAGACCCAACACCTCAACCCAAACTACCTTAAATACACCATCATTTACCTGACCCTTGGCAGCTTGAGGCTTGGCAGCCTCCTTGGCACCCCATCCCTACCCACCTAACACTTTACCTGCCTGGCACCCTGCCCTCCCACCACACCGACCACACACCCTGGCATTCCCATTCAATAGGGGCTGTCAAAGTGGCTCTCTGTGAGGCTGGACCTTTAGGTTACAGAATGGGGCAAATGACAGCTGCCAGAAGGTGGGCGTGGTTTAGCCCCCCCCCCCCCCACTTAACCACCCCACCTTCCCCGCGCCAACCCCAACAGTTCCACGCAGCGAGAGACTTGTCAGAAATGGAAACATGGCTCTAGCGTCTCTCTGAAGGAGCCCTGGCCGGAATCTCGTGTCAGGAATGCGATCCCCTTTCCCAACAGGAAGAAGGAATGCCGCGGCAAACAGTATGCGACTGGCCACTCCCTTGGAAAATCCCGCCTGCTATCTTAAACTGCTGCACTGTCTCGTGGGCCAGGAAGGCTGGGCAGTAAATGCCAGTCTTGCCGGCAACGTGACGCCCTCGGAATTCCTGGAAGGGATTTAGTTGCCAGAAGGTTTTTCAGCTGGTTTAGATGTGCCATCTAAAGGTCAGTGACAGAACAACATAGGCTGAGGATTGTCAGTCAATAATTTTCCAGAGAAACAAATGACGTGTGCTTGAGAGGGATTTAGAAGTGAACGCCTTTGTTAGTAAAAAAAAGGGGGGTGTTTAAATAATAGTTTCAAGACTTTAAAATTGGAAATCCCTGTTCACTTTCAGTTGTCTTCTTGTATTCTATGGGAGAAATTCTGAATATGAGCAGGAGTAAGTCCATTTAAACTCCTTCGTTTAATAAGTTAAAAATCACACAACACCAGGTTATAGTCCAACAGGTTTAATTGGAAGCACCAACACTGGCATCTCCAAATCGTTTAATAAGGGTATGGACGATCTAGTTATGGCCTCACTCTACCAGCCTGTCCACCGCCTTTTGAATTCCTCATTAATCAAGAATCTGTCAACCTCAGGCTGAAAGAAAGCTACACCCACCCAGTCAGCACTGCTGTCAGGGTGAAGAGAGTTCCACAGCCTGCTGGCCTGGCCTGCTGAGGGAAGGAAAATTCTCCCCATCTCTGCCTTAACCGGGAGCGTTGAAACCATACCCTCCGGTGTCTGTATCTCCTACAGAGGGGAGCATTGTCTTGATGGCTCACCCTATCACGCGATCATAGGATGGTTACAGTGCCACAGTAGGCCACCAGCCTAGCACCCAGGTGCTCGTCAGCAGCTCTTGGAGACACAACTTGCTCCTCCACACCGACTCCACTCCTTCCCCCGTTCCCAAGCTGGTTAAAATATCTGTGGGGTGGTTTGATGTCACCGACGCACCCCCCCCCCCCACCTTCAATATTTATGCCTGACCTTCCCCCATTTTACCAGCCCAATCATTTACATTTATATAGCACCACTCATGAACATTATCCTGAGTGCTTCATGACTGTTAGAGCAGGGCTTCCCAATTTGTGAGGAAGCAGGGAGATCTGACTGGGTGATAAAAGCTACGAGGCAGCTTTAAGTCTTTGTGTTTTTTTTTAAAAATGAAAAATTATTCGAATCACGGGCGTGGCCCCGAACGATTCGACTGTGAGGCCTGCAGCAGTCAAAAGGTAGACCTTGCATTTTTTTTTGAGAAAGCTATGAAAACTCCTTACAACTTTCTCGACGCCGCACCCAGAGCTTTTCCAGATCACCCCCTCTATAGCCCCCACTAACAGGACTGAGCGAGCCCTGTGTTATCCTGGCGCACTCTCACAGTTTGCACTCAGGAATCACGGTGACTCTCTAGCCTTGAACTGGGATCCCAGTGGTAACAAGTTTGGCAACTCTGGTGTTGGAATGCTGCGGTTGCACTGTGAGATATAATAGCCCGTGTAGTAACAGCAGAACCTTTCTGACAGATTCTGAGGCACTGTTCAAATCATTTTCTTTCCACTGAGATGCTTTTTTTCTTGGCTTGACCCTTTCCTGTCCTTTTTAACAGGATCGAGAATGGCCACAGGAGGTGAGATGAATGGCTCTGGGAATTTACTGGACTTCCTGGGTGAAGCAGTCCCGGAGGTCGGAATGTACGAGGACTTTCACACAATCGACTGGCTAAGAGAAAAGTCCCGCGATACTGATAGACATAGAAAGGTATATTCATTCTTCTTTTGCTTGACCATTTGTAGCAAGGCTGGGATTAAACGCCCATCGTTAGTTGCTCACAAAAGGTTGGCGGGGAGCTGCCTTCTTGAACCGCCGCAGTGCGAGAGGTAAAATACTGACGCAGTGGCATTAGGAATTTGACCCAGCAACAATTGGACAAATAGGTTTCAGTTTTGAGAGAGTTCATATCCCGGGTGTGGCCTTTCAGGCGAGTGTTAGTTGGAACTGAAGCCCAGCGCACAGAGGTGCTGGGGAAAACCTTGCTACAATGCTGAGGATCACACATGCAGCAGTAAACTCCACACACCAACAGGACAAGAACATGGAGAGCTGGGTGACTATACATCCAGTGTGAGGTGAGCTAGCTGGGTGACTATACATCCAGTGTGAGGTGAGCTGCCTTTGATGCCAACTAGGAGAAAGTGAGGACTGCAGATGCTGGCGATCAGAGCTTAAAAATGTGTTGCTGGAAAAGCGCAGCAGGTCAGGCAGCATCAAAGGAGAAGGAGAATCGAAGTTTCGGGCATAAGCCTGAAGAAGGGCTTATGCCCGAAACGTCGATTCTCCTTTTATTGCCTTTGATGCCAAGGCAGTATATGACTGACCCGAGGCATCAAGGAGCCCCAGTAAAATCAGAGCCCGTGGAAATCTGAGAGATTTCTATGGGTTGGAGTCACACCCGAAGGAAGGTGGTTGTGGTTAATGGGAGGCCAATCATCACCATCCGAGTTTGTCGCAGTTATTTTAACCTAAAATGCACAGCACAGTTCTGACAGCGTCACTCCGTTCAACTCTGTTGCACTTCTGTTTTGATTGTACTTTCCAGGAAAGGCATTAGAAAGTGAAATAGCAGAGGGTGTAATAAGAGGAGATGCCTAATAGTGCGGAGTCGTTAAATCACATCCCAGTCAATTTACTGTGAGGAGAACTTGTTTAATGCTATCCTTTCCCCTCTTGGGTGGAGTTTTGGTGTAAGATTGTTTTTAAAATGTGACACTTTGCTTGGGAGCCAACAAGGACTTCATTTTCACTTTTGGTGCTTTGGTTAATAAGTTAAAGACATCTGAATTTAGAATCATTGCTATGGGTTTAAAATTAATACTTCCTTTGCAATCCACATTCTCACGGCCAATCCATATGCATAATTCAACAGTTCCTTCCATAAATGTAAGCCCATCTTCTCAGAATATTCTTCAACCTTTATACTTTAACATGTTGATGATATGGATGTAGAATACCTGCAATGGGGAAGCAGGCCATTCAGCCCAGCCGGTCCACACTGATCCTCCCACCCCATAACCCTGCATTTTCCACAGTTGATCCACCCAGACTGCACAACCCTGGGCACGATGTGCAGTTTAGCCTGGCCAATCCATCTGGACATCGGGAGGAAACCTGCACAGACACGGGGAGAATGTGCAAACTCCACACAGACAGTCACCCGAGGGTGGAATCGAACCCAGGTCCCTGGTACTGTGAGGCAGCAGTGCTGGCCACTGAGCCACTGTAGCACTCCATGTGAATTGAGAGCAGGAATAGGTCATTCAGGCCCTGTAGCCTGCTTTGCAACTCTTTGTAATCATGTTTGAACTGATTGTGACCTGAAATCCACATTCCCACCAAAAACCTTTCAACCTTCCCCTAACAAGAATTTAAAAATGTTCAAGGATTCTCTTCCCACCACGGTTTCAGATAAGGATTCACAACCCTTTGAGAGAAAACATTTCACCCAATCTCTGTTTTAAATTGGTGACTCCTGATTATAAAACAGTGACCCGTAAACCTGAAACCATCGTCTGCGCATCTACCTAGTGAAGACCCTTCGGGACTTTATGTTTTACAATCAAGAGGGCACCTGTCGTTCTAAACACCAATCGATAAAATCCCAGTCTGTCCAACCTTCTCGCTTAAGACCATGTGACCATTCCAAGAATCGGTATGGTGACCCTTTGCTGAACTGCCTCCAGTGCATTTACAGTTTTCCTTAAACAAGGTGACTGGTACTGGACACAGATGTGGTCTGAGCAATGCCCTGTATAACTGAAGCAGAACCTCCCTACTTTTGTATTCAGTTCCCCTGGTGATAAATGACAACATTCCATTAACCTTCCTGATTACTTGCTGTACCTGCATACTCATCATTTGCGATTCCTGCTCAAGAACACCCAGATTGCTGTGCAGTTTCTCCTGATATGGATAATTAGCTTCTTTTACTCTTCCCATCTATTCTTTCACACTGCCCCACGTCATACTCTATTAACATGCTTTTAACCACTTACTTAACCTGTCAATCTATTTTTGTAACCTCCTTATGTCATAGAGATGTACAGCACGGAAACAGACCCTTCGGTCCAACTCGTCCATGCTGCCCAGATAGCCCAACCCAATCTAGTCCCATCTGCCAGCACTCGGCCTATATCCCTCCAAACCCTTCCTATTCGTATACCCATCCAAATGCCTTTTAAATGTTGCAATTGTACCAGCCTCCACCACATCCTCTGGCAGCTCATTCCATACACGTACCACCCTCTGCGTGAAAAAGTTGCCCCTTAGGTCCCTTTTCTATCTTTCCCCTCTGACCCTAAACCTATGCCCTCTAGTTCTGGACTCCCCCACCCCAGGGAAAATACCTTGTGTATTTATCCTATCCATGTCCCTTGTGATTTTATAAACCTCTATTAGGTCACCCCTCAGCCTCTGACGCTCCAGGGAAAACAGTCCCAGCCTGTTCAGCCTCTCCCTATAGCTCAAATCCTCCAACCCTGAAACATCCTTGTAAATCTTTTCTGAACCCTTCCTGCTCACAACTTACTTTCCTTCCTATCTTTGTGTCGCCAGCAAATTTGGACATCGTAACCTCTGTCCTTCATCTAAGTCATTTACATAAAACATAAACAGTTGAGTCCCCTATGGCACACACGTTACATCTTGCCAACCTGAGAAAGACCCATGCACACATGCTGTCTGCTTCCTGTTAGCCACTTGCTCTTCGGTCCATACCGATGTGCTAGCCCCATGGTTCTGAGTAAGGGTCACTGGGCCCGAAATGTTAACATTGATTTCTGTTCACAGATGCTGCCAGACCCGCTGAGATTTTCCAGCAACTTCTGTTTTTGTCGCTAGACCCACACCATGACTTTTTATTCTTTGCAATAATCTTTGATGGGGCACTTTAAGGGACACCTTTTTGAAATGTAAGTACAGCACGTCTGTCACACATTTTATCATCAGCCAGTCCAGATCCCCTCAAAATATACTATGATGGTAGACTATACCTTAATGTTTTCTTATTTTAAAGGTACATTTAATTGGTGAAACTACTTGTCATTAAGCAAAACACAATTTATTCAAACATTATGGTTAAAATACAACAAAAGAAAGAGGAATTTGGAATAACTTAACTCTATTGGAAAACTTAACAGAATAGTAGATTATTTTACTATGAAACAGTAACTGCTCCAATATAATAACATCCCATAAGTACACACTTGGCAAAAGGCAAATTCATAAAACAGATTGTCTCACATACAGTTCTGAAAAATGTGGTGCTGGAAAAACACAGCAGGCCAGGCAGCATCCGAGGAGCAGGAAAATCGATGTTTCGGGCATAAGCCCTTCTTCAGGAATGAGGCTGGTGTGCCAAGCGGGCTGAGATAAAAGTTGGGGGGAGGGAATTTGGGGGAGGGGCGCTGGGAATAAGATAGGTGGAAGGAGGTGAGGGTGAGGGTGATAGGCCGGAGAGGGGGTGGGCGTGGGAGAGGTCGGGAAGAAGATTGCAGGTCAAGAGGGCGGTGCTGAGTCTGAGGGTTGGGACTGAAATAAGGTGGGGGTAGGGGAAACGAGGAAGCTGGAGAAATCTACATTCATCCTGTGTGGTTGGAGGGTTCCTAAGTGCTCTTCCTCCAGGCGTCGTGTGGCCAGGATCTGGCGATGGAGGAGGCCAAGGACCTGCATGTCATTGGCGGAGTGGGAGGGGGAGCTAAAGTGTTCAGCCACGGGGCAGTTGGATTGGTTAGTGCAGGTGAAGAGTGCAGTGGAGGCCGGGATGCTAAATGTCTTCAAGGCAGAGATTGATAAACTCTTTATGTTGCAAGGAATTAAGGGCTACGGGGAGAATGCGGGTAAGTGGAGTTGAAATGCCCATCAGCCGGCGGAGTGGACTCGATGGGCCAAATGGCCTTACTTCCACTCCTATGTCTTATGGTCTTATGGGTGTCCCAGAGGTGTTCCCTGAAACATTCCGCAAGTAGGCGGCCTGTCTCCCCAATGTAGAGGAGACCACATCGGGTGCAGCGGATGCAGTAAATGATGTGTGTGGAGGTGTAGGTGGATTTGTGACGGATATGGAAGGATCCATTGGGGCCTTGGAGGGAGGTGAGGGGGGAGGTGTGGGTGCAAGTTTTGCACTTCTTGCAGTTGCAGGGGAAGGTGCCGGGAGTGGAGGTTGGGTTGGTGGGGGGTGTGGACCTGACGAGGGAGTCGCAGAGGGAGTGGTCTCTCCGGAATGCTGATAGGGGTGGAGAGGGAACTGTCTGAGGGGAAATTGCGGTCTTTGAAAAAGGAGGCCATCTGGGTTGTACGGTATTGGAATTGGTCCTCCTGGGAGCAGATGCGGCGGAGGCGGAGGAATTGGGAATATGGGATGGCGTTTTTACAGGGGGCAGGGTGGGAGGAGGTGTAATCTAGGTAGCTGTGGGAGTCAGTCGGTTTATAGTAAACGTTCGTGTTGAGTCGGTGGTCCGAGATAGAAATGGAGAGGAGTCTGAGACGGTCCAGGTAAATTTGAGGTCGGGGTGGAAGGTGTTAGTAAAGTGGATGAACTGTTCAACCTCCTCATGGGAGCACGAGGTAGCGCCAATACAATCATCGATGTAGCGGAGGAAAAGGTGGGGTGTGGTGCCAGTGTAGCTGCGGAAGATGGACTGTTCCACATATTCAATGAAGAGGCAGGCATAGCTGGGGCCCATGGCTACTCCTTTGGTTTGGAGGAAGTGGGAGAATTGGAAGGAGAAGTTGTTAAGAATGAGGACCAGTTCAGTCAGTCGAAGGAGGGTGATGCAGGAGGAAAGAACAATTCTGAGAGAGTAAAAGCCAGGAGAGATTCACCACCTTCCAATCCTGCTGAAACAACTGCTGAAAGCTAATTAAAATTCCTGGAGCTGTGAGAGCTTGACCACACCCGCTCGGGCTGCTTCTATTGTTCAAACGTTAATTTAAATTCAAGGCCTCGCAAGTTGTTTACCTTCTCATAGACTGCGCCGCACCTATTCCCCAGTGTGTCTCCAAAGGAAACCAGGACAAAACACACCTCTGAAAGCCACAGCATCATCACAATATGATTTCTAGTTCACAATATCGCGAAAGGGGAAGGGTGACTGGACCCAAAACGTTAACTCTGATTTCTCTGCACACATGCCGCCAGACCTGCTGAGATTTTCCAGCGATGTCTGTTTCTGTTTGTGACCGTGTTGACTGTGCCTGATGAACTTGTTCTTCTCCAAGAACACCTTTTTAACATTTCCCTCGGTCAGAGGTTAAGTTAACTGGCCTGTAGTTTCCTGTGTTCTGCCTCCACTACAAATCTACCTCATTCACTACTTCTTTCGAGATCCTAAGATGAGATCCATCAGAATCCAGGCACTTGTCAACCTGCGTACTTGGCTTTTTTTTAAAAAAAAATTCTGTCCAATCTCTGACCTTCCCCTTGTCTTTGCATAATTATATGATCTTTCTTTAAGTTTGGTACTATATTTTAAGATGCTGAATTAACCACACTTGTTGGTACTATGAATATGAACTCAGTATTCCTGGTGGCTTCTGAAAAGGTGCTGTGAATAGAAATTCCCTGCTTTTTCAAGGATTCTATTATTAATGTACTTTCACCAGTCAATGTGAGGATACCAAGACTGTGAAGTAATAATGCCCCCGAGTTGTCTCCCCAATATTAATGCATTACTTTCTCAAGTGATTGCATGAAAGCAACTCTGTTGCTTCTTATCAAAACACTGTTACACTAAAGCTAATGTTTTAAGTGGATGAAAACAGGCTATAATTCTCATGATTGTCCTATGCCCAGAAAGTGCACATTTTGAATGTACCCATTGTTTTATATTTACAGTGTAACTTAGTTGAAGATTGTAATCATGCCAAGATGGAGAAGAATCTTTTTTTAAGGAAAAGGAGAATATGAGGGGGTACTAACAGTTCTACATGTGAAGATTTCCTGTATCCATACATCACTTCGGTTTTAATAGAGACAGTAATATGGAAATGATTTGTTTAAGTTAAGAAATAAGGGGAAGGTGATGACCTTGTGGTATTATCCCTAGATTTCTGGAGACCGGGGTTCAAATCCTGCTGTGATAGATGGTGGAAATTAAATTCAGTAAAAGTCTGGAATTAGGAGTCTAATGATGACCATACAAGAAACATCGAGTTCACTAATGTCCTGTTCACTAATTAGGGAAGGAACCATCATCCATACCTGCCCTGGCCTGTAGGTGACTACAGATCGATAGCAACGTGGTTGACCCCTAATTGACCTCTGGGCAAATGGAGATGAGCAATAAATGCTGGCCTAGCCAGGGATAACCAGAATAAAAACAAAATACTTCTAATTGTTGACAGCCGTGCTCAGAACTGATGAGAAGTGTGTAAGAGGTGATACCCTAGTGTGATAGAGCAAGGGTAAGGTCTCTCATCCTCTGTTACAGTCCCAGTCACAGTCACAGAGTCACACAACATGGAATCAGATCCTTTGGTCCAACCAGTCCATGCCGACCATAATCCCAAACTGAACTAGCCCCACCTGCCTGTTCCTGGCCCATATCCCTCCAAACTTTTCCTTTTCATGTATCCATCTATTATTTGGTCTAAAGGTGTAAAGAGAGAAGTCACTAACACAAAGTATCTCTACTCTTTGGATCAGATGGGGGTAAGGATCAGCTAATCTGCTACCTGTAACCCAGGATCTTATTTAAATCATTGAACATCTTGGTGCAGAGTAACAGTGTTAGCATTCCTGCAAGACCAGGTGTCACTGTGTGTCTGCATTCTCTTGTAATTTATACGAGCCTAACAATTAGTTCAGAACTGACCAAAGACTTGTATGTTAATCTACTTCTGGAAAGAAATCAAAGGAGGAAAGGAAAAGGAAGAAATAAATTAATCAATGCCTTTGAAAACCTCAAGGCTTCCCAAAGTGCTTTGCAGCCTGTTCTGAACAGTACTTTTGAAATGCAATCACTGTTGTAATGTAGGTAATGTGATAGCCTTACATGTGCCCTCACCCATGATCTCAGTTTGGGCCTTGGAGA
Source organism: Chiloscyllium plagiosum (assembly GCF_004010195.1). Classification (NCBI taxonomy): domain Eukaryota; kingdom Metazoa; phylum Chordata; class Chondrichthyes; order Orectolobiformes; family Hemiscylliidae; genus Chiloscyllium; species Chiloscyllium plagiosum. The sequence goes on from NC_057721.1 coordinate 10,211,007, forward strand.
GTCAACAAGATGGAGTTTATTGCGTCTCTTCAGCTACTCAGCTCCACATTACAATAAAGACTGTGGGGAGGACCAAGCCTTATCTGTCTCCCCTGTGTGGCAGAGAGTGCTTACTGCACACAGTTGTG
>NC_057721.1:10211634-10221807 GCF_004010195.1 Chiloscyllium plagiosum
CTGTAATGTCTGTCTCTCTGACTGTGCTCTGTAATGTCTGTCTCTCTGACTATGCTTTGTAATGTCTGTCTCTCTGACTGTGCTCTGTAATGTCTGTCTCTCTGACTGTGCTCTGTAATGTCTATCTCTCTGACTGTGCTCTGTAATGTCTGTCTCTCTGGCTGTGTTCTGTACTGTTTGTCTCTCTGACTGTGCTCTGTAATGTCTGTCACTCTGACTTTGCTCTGTAAGGTCTGTCTCTCTGACTGTGCTCTGTAATGTCTGTCTCTCTCTGACTGTGCACTGTAATGTCTGTCTCTCTGTGCTCTGCAATGTCTGTCTCTTTGACTGTGCTTTGTACTGTCTGTCTCTCTGGCTGTGCTCTGTACTGTGTGTCTCTCTGACTGTGCTCTGTAATATCTGTCTCTCTGACTGTGCTTTGTAATGTCTGTCTCTCTGACTGTGCTCTGTAATGTCTGTCTCTCTGGCTGTGCTCTGTACTGTCTGTCTCTCCGGCTGTGTTCTATACTCTTTGTCTCTCTGACTGTGCTCTGTAATGTCTGTCTCTCTGATTGTGCATTGTACTGTCTGTCTCTCTGACTGTGCTCTGTAATGTCTATCTCTCTGACTGTGCTCTGTAATGTCTGTCTCTCTGGCTGTGCTTTGTAGTATCTGTCACTCTGACTGTGCTCTGTAATGGCTGTCTCTCTGGCTGTGTTCTATACTGTTTGTCTCTCTGACTGTGCTCTGTAATGTCTGTCACTCTGGCTGTGCTCTGTAATGTCTGTCTCTCTGACTGTGCTCTGTACTTTCTGTCTCTCTGTGCTCTGTAATGTCTGTTTCTCTGACTGTGCATTGTACTGTCTGTCTCTCTGACTGTGCTCTGTAATGTCTGTCTCTCTGGCTGTGCTTTGTAGTATCTGTCTCTCTGACTGTGCTCTGTAATGTCTGTCTCTCTGACTGTGCTCTGTAATGTCTGCCTCTCTTAATTTGCTCTGCACTGTCTGTCGTGCTGGCTGTGCTACGTAAAGTCTGTCTCTCTGAGAGTGTTATGTAATATCTGTCTCTCTAGCTGTGCTCTGTAATGCCTGTCTCTCTGGCTGTTCTCTGTAACGTCTGTCTCTCTGGCTGTGCACTGTAATATCTGTCTCTCTGGCTGTGCACTGTAATATCTGTCTCTCTTAATGTGCTCTGCACTGTCTGTCACGCTGGCCGTGCTCCGTAATGTCTGTCTCTCAGACTGTGCTCTATAACATCTGTCTCTCTGACTGTGCTCTGCAATGTCTGTCTATCTGAGAGTGCTCTGTAATGTCTGTCTTTCTGACTGTGCTCTGCAATGTCTGTCTATCTGAGAGTGCTCTGCCTTATGTGTCGTGCTGGCTGTGCTCTGTAATGTCTGTCTCTGACTGTGCTCTGTAATGTCAGTCTCTCTGACTGTGCTCTGCACTGTCTGTCGCTCTGATTGTGCTCTGCGATGTCTGTCTCTCTGACTGTGCTCTGTAATATCTGTCTCTCTGACCGTGCTCTGCAATGTCGGTCTCTCTGACTGTGCTCTGTAATGTCTGTCTCTCTGACAGTGCTCTGTAATGTCAGTCTCTCTGACTGTGCTCTGCACTGTCTATCTCTCTGACTGTGCTCTGTAATGTCTGTCCCTGACAGTGCTCTATCATGTCTGTCGCTCTGACTGTGATCTGTACTGTCTGTCTCCCTGACTGTGCTCTCTAATATCTTTCTCTCTGGCTGTGCTTTGTACTGTCTGTCTCCCTGGCTGTGCTCTGCAATGACTGTCGCTCTGTAATATCTGTCCCTCTGACTGTGCTCTGCGATGTCTGTCTCTCTGACTGTGCTCTGTCCTGCCTGTCCCTCTGACTGTGCTCTGTCCTGTCTGTCTCTCCGACTGTGCTCTGTAATGTCTGTCTCTCTGACTGTGCTCTGTAATATCTGTCTCTCTGACTGTGATCTGTACTGTCTGTCTCCCTGACTGTGCTCTGTATTCTCTATCTCTCTGATAGTGCTCTGTAATGTTCGTCTCTCTGACTGTGCTATCTGCTCTCTGTCTCTCTGACTGTGATCTGTACTGCCTGTCTCTCTGACTGTGCTCTGCGATGTCTGTCTCTCTGACTGTGCTCTGTCCTGCCTGTCCCTCTGACTGTGCTCTGTCTGTTTGTCCCTCTGACTGTGCTCTGCGATGTCTGTCTCTCTGACTGTGCTCTGTCCTGTCTGTCTCTCTGACTGTGCTCTGTCCTGTCTGTCCCTCTGACTGTGCTCTGTCTGTTTGTCCCTCTGACTGTGCTCTTCGATGTCTGTCTCTCTGACTGTGCTCTGTCCTGTCTGTCCCTCTGACTGTGCTCTGTCCTGTCTGTCTCTCTGACTGTGCTCTGTGACGTCTGTCACTTCGAAGACAGGGACACTGGGACAGATTGCAATGTAGCATTGAGGGAGTGGCTAAAGCACCACAAGAAGATGAAAGGAGTAGTTGGAATATCCTGAAGTGAGGCAGGGGGAGGCTCGAATTTAGAATAGCATTGACAACAGGGCCACACGTTTTGTTAGTGTGCCACACACAGCATGATATTGGTTCAGGTAGTATCAGACACCCTGGCACTGAAATGAGAGCAACTTTTGGAATCTGGCTTTACTTTATTCATTCTCGTTCTGGAAAACCTGGGATCAATCCTGAGGAAGCTGTCTGAAATTTGAAGGAGCCTCCAATTCCATTGAATTGCTGGGAAGTTGTTTTTTTTCATTTCCATGTGCTGGAAACGTTTGGAGCAGTTCCGTTTCCAAACATTTCCAGAACGTGGAAAAAAAATACAGAAGACCAACATCACATCAGGCACGTCTCTGAATGATGAAAGGAGATTATTCTTGGTGCTAGGTGTTTCTGTTTGCTTATCTACTCCAGTGTTTCTAAGAGACGGATTCTCATACTCAGAGGGGTGAGAGGGAGCTGATCACCTGTGGTCTCCATCTCGGGGTGGGCGGGGGGGTGAGAGGGAGCTGATCACCTGGGGTCTCCATCTCGGGGTGGGCGGGGTGAGAGGAGCTGACCACCTGGGTTCTCAGCTCGTGTTAACCAGGAAGCATGGACGTGTGGATAAAGAAATGTCTTTTACAAGAAAGAAATTATGGGAATGCTGAGACCCCAAATCTTGTAGGAGGTAGTGCTTCTGTTGGAGTTAATTTCCATGATACATTAAGTCTCAGCAATCTGATGGCATCATTCGGGTGGAGAAAGTTAAGGTATGCATGAGTACACAGATTGAGCTGATGTGTTGCAAACAGCTCATGGAAGTCTTTAGTCAATGGGCCTAGCAAGTTGTTGTAAACTGTACCTATTGCTATCATGCAATAAACTTACTTCTTATTTAAGACAAGTTCCTCTTCTGTTTAGACTCACCCAGTGATCTACCCTTGATAATTAGTCAGCCCTTAGACTCAGCACAGACAAAGGAGTATTGGGGGTAGCAATGCACTCTCAGCCAAATCCCACATACAGGTTGGAGTGGTACCTGAAAACCAGACACCAAGTCTCCATGTGGACATCTTCAGATGGAATAGAGCATCTTCAGACAACTGTAGGTGATGATTACGTTTTAATTTGCTGCCATTTTGCACCAGTAGTTTCCAGCAACAGACAGCATATATGTTTGGTGATTTGGCAACGTGTGTTTTGCACCTAATTTTTTAAATGCCTTCACGGTATACTCAAGAGAATGGTAGAGAGTTGAAATGCATTATTTCTTTAAAATTCATTTGGGAATGAGGATGTCACTGCTGGGCCAGCCTTTATTTCCAATCTCTCATTATAGGAACATAGCAACGTAGGAATGGGAGTAGGCTATCCAGCTGCTCAGGCCTGTTCCACCGTTCAATGAGAAAGTGTTGGTGAACACCTTTCTTAAACCACTGCAGTCCATGTGGTGTGGGTTAGAACATAGAACATAGAACAATCCAGCGCAGAACAGGCCCTTCGGCCCTCGATGTTGCGCCGACCTGTGAACTATTCGCAGCTCCTCCCCCTACACTATCCCATCATCATCCATGTGCTTAGCTAAGGATTGTTTAAATCTCCCTAATGTGGCTGAGTTAACTACACTGGCAGGTAGGACATTCCACCCCCTTAGTACTCTCTGAGTAAATAACCTGCCCCTGACATCTATCACCCCTCAATTTGTAGTTGACCCACAATGCCCTGAGAGAGAGGAGTTCTCAGATTTTGACCCAGTGACAGTGAAGGAACAGTGATCTGTTTCCAAGTCAGGGTGATGTGTGCCTTGGAGGGGAATCTGCTCCTGCCCTTGTTGTTGATGGTAAAGGTCATGGATTTGGAAGTTGCTGTCCAAGGAACCTTGGTGAATTTCTGCAGTTCATCTCATAGATAATACACAGTACTGCTACTGGTGGATGTGGCATCAATCAAACTGGCTGCTTTACCTGGATGGGACAAGCTTCTTGAGTGTTGTTGGAGCTGCACCCATCCAGGCAAGTGGGGAGTATTCCATCACACTCCTGACTTACGCCTTGTAGATAGTGGACAGGCTTTGGGGAGACAGGAGGTGAGTTACTCACTACAGTATTCCTTGCCTCTGACATGCTCTTGTAGACATGAGTACCCCAGCATAGCTTCTAGACAATGGTAGAACATTGTCCCCCAGGACATTGATAAAGAGGTGAATAGCATAGTCATTTTCTAAGGAGGAAGACACCTATGCACATGGTGGGCAAAGGTTAGATGGAGATGCTGAAATGGATGGTGGTCAGCTCATGTGGAGGTAAAAACTGGGGCATAGATTAATTACATGAAATAGTACTGTCTATGCTGCATGTTCTATGTAATTAAAAATAAACCTGCACAAGATAGCTGAATATTCTCTTTCAGAGCCTTGATCGTCAGATGAACATTGTAACCTGACATAGATGAGACATGTAACAATCCACGTCCTGACACAGATAAAATTTACCATTTTTCTCTTGCAAAGGATCAGTCTATTGGGCCAATGAGAGTCGTATCTGGACACGCAATCACAATCTCAGCTCGAACTCCATTACCGTTACAGAAAATCCACAGTTAGCACAGAGCCTTCCTGTAATCAAATTGCCTGAAATGCATAACTGTGCAAACCTGATACCACATGCATGTCTACAGCATCCATTATACATTGGCGTCTGTGGATTAAAAATATTTGTCAGGACGCATGTAGCTTATTCAACAAACCACTGCCTCTTATCTTCTTGCAAGGCTCAATCCGTGAGCCTATTTATTTTCTCTCTTGAGCAAGAGAATGATTTCCCCTCCACAATGAACATCTCGATGTTATAAACCGCTCTGAGAAATGTTTTCAAGGAAGTGGGAAAAGAAGTGGTGTCTTGAGGCTCACAGAGGATCTCTCACTGCTGTCTCGAGCTATCAAAAAGAACAAATTGGTGTTGTGCTAAAGACAAAATAGACAACTACAGAAGGAGTCCATGTATCACTGATGGACAGGCACAGTTACAAAAACTAATGAACAAGGCTAATGGAATGCTAGCTTTTACCTGAAGAGGACAGAATGACAGAGCTGTATGTTAAAGCTGTACAGGGCTCTGGTTAGAATCCACCTGGATACTACACTCAGTTCGAGGCACCACACCTCAGCAAGGATATGCGCTACTGATTTTGGACAGAGTACAGGGCAAATTGATTCAGTGATAACAGAGCTGAAAGGGTTAAGCTGGGAGACCAGGATGTTTATATTCTTGTAAGTATCAAAGATTAAGGGCTGATCTGACTGAGGTGTTAAGATGATTAAAGGATTTTGATAGGGCAGATTAAACTCTTCCCTCTTGTGTGAGAACCTCAACCAAGCAGATTTAACCTTAACGTGAGAGGTAGCTCAAACAAGGAGGATCACAGAATATTTTCCCAACAATAACCAGGTTGAAGCCTGCATTGCAATGAGCAGGGTGAATTGAAAAGGTCAAAACTGAGTTTGCTGGAGTTTTGTTTGGTCAGGCTATTTAGAGATATAGGAGCAAGGTGGGGGCATTAATCTCAAAGCACAGATCACCTCAGATTCAATTGAATGGAGGTCTCAATAGAAAGTGACACAGATGGAGAGAGAGAAACACAGTTAAGACTCACGCTAAGGACTTTTCTTCAGACCTTGTGATTGACCAGAGGAATAGTCTGATTGGCTCCTCCCATGTTCCTGAGTTCCTTATTGAGCACTCTTCCTGACTATCTTTGATCACTGTTTCAGTCATTCTTCCCAGTGTAAACACCCAGCTATCTCCACTTGACACATGCCGTTGTTACCCACACTGCTTTGCCATGGGTGTCCAAGAAGGATGACAGCAATGCTTTCTGGGAAAGCACCGAAAGGACATCAGAATTCATGAACCGGGATTCCGGGTGCTTTGGTCCTTCTGTCAACCACCATCTGTGCTGTGTCACTTCATGTAGTTCAGTTGAGTTGGATCATATGAACCGTCGAGCAGGAGTAGGAATAGGCCCTCGATCCCCTAGAGGCAGTTCTGTCCTTTGCTCAGATCATGGCTGATCCCACTGTGTGCCCAAATACACATTCTTTCTTGCGCCTCATTGCCCTCTGACTTCCTTGTCGGCCACCACGTACCAACCTCTGCCGAAAAGTATTCAATATCCTGGCCCTGGGGGACGGCGCTCCAAAGACTCACGACCCTCTGAGACAAAAGCATTCCTCACCTCTGCCTCGTGAACAGGAGACCGCAGGCTTTGGAGCTGGGCCCACGGTTCGAGCCTCACCCACAGAAGAGCCATCCTGTCAGCATCCACCTTGTGGAATCCCTCCCAGGATTGGAAACCTCTCAGTAAGATCGACCCCCCCACCTTGCTCTTCTAGACTCGCATGAGCCTTCATCGTCTCTGCCCAGGAAACCCGGACATCAGATGCAAGTGCAGGCCCCAGTGATGGGCATGGAAGAGTGCCCCCATTCGTGGGCTCCTGTGCACTACCAGGCCCTGCAGCGCCAACAGCACTGTCATGTTCACATTCCATCTTCCCACTGCCCTTATCACCCTCACAGAAAGGCCTTTGGCATGAGTTCTTGAAGAGAAGTTTGTTTCACTTCATTGCTATGTTAAAGCTGATTTATTCTTTCCTGTTTTCATGAAGTCACAACCTCATTGGAGACACAAGGATGGATTTATTCTTCAGAATCGATAGAAATGCAATGTGTTTTAGTGAGTTTCGTGCTCTGGAATCTATAGAAGATAGAATAGAATCCGTCCAGTATGCAAACAGTCAATACTGACCCTCCAAAGAATAACCCACCCAGACCCATTCCCCTACCCTATATTTAAACCTGACTAATGCACCTAACCTACACATCCCTGATATCACTACGGGCAACTTAGCATGGCCAATTCACCTAACCTGCACATCTTTGGACTGTGGAAGGAAACCCACACAGACACAGGGAGAATGTGCAAACTCCACACAGACAGTTGCCTGAGGCTGGAATCGAACCTGGGTCCTTGGTGCTGCGAGGCAGCAGTGCTAACCACTGTGCCACCGTGCCACCCAATAGAATTAGAATCACTTACAATTTCATTTCAGACGCGAGCGCGTATGACTCCTGGAATGCAGAGACAGATACGCCATGCTCCGATTTCCTGCAGTCAGTATTTGGATACAGATCAATCAAAGGTAGCAGCATACTATTATTTCGGAATTGCCTCTCACATGCAGCTAATGAAGCATGGTTGATGCACAGTCAATGTAATGCAGGTTGAAGCAGGATGCAGTGTCTGATGGCTGGATTCCAATGCAGCACAACCAGTGGATACCTGTGACAGTCTGAAAATGTGCTTTCACCCTGGCTGGACATTGAGCAGGGTCTCTGTGGCTGCAGTAGGCCTCACCATGCTGGGCTTCGCTGCCATTCTGCAGAGCTCACATGAAAGCTTTCCCTGCTGCTTTTCAGAAAGAGAGAATGTACGTTCTGCATAATCTTTGCAGGTACAGAGCCCCCCCGCCGACCCTCCCACAGTGATCGATCACATACAACGTTATAATACATTGTGATAACAAGCCAGGAGATCTTGGAGACAGGGACTGCAGCAAGCTGGAAGGAGCACGCCAAGCCTCAAGATCATCACGACCATTATACTTACCCATAATGCCATCCACAACTTACTCAGAAACTGCAAGAACAGGCAGCTTGTAATGAGCACCTCCATTAAGGAACAGTACCCACTGCCCTGGCTCAGACTGTGATGGCAGGATTGCTGCACAATGAGCTTGTAGACTCTCCAGCTGACAGCGCTCCCCTCTTCACTGTCCCTCTTCCAGACCCTCGTGCTGTTCTCTCTCGACCCTGACCACCTTACCTGTTGTTCTAGGAGGTGACTGTGCCTGCGAGAGAGAACAAGTGGATCTGACAGAAACAATGAAGGGCCCTGTCCTGGACGTCCTGCGTAGATATGACACAAGAAGGCACAGCAACGCTGTCTCTTCCTCAGCTAGCTCAGGAAATGTGGCCTGTCCATAAGGACCCTCATCAACTTCTACAGATGCACCATAGAATCTATCTGGGTGCATAATGGCCTGGTACACCATCTGCTCTGCCCAGGACTGTAAGAAAGATGTGTCCACAGCCCAGACCATCACAAAGCCAACCTCCCATCCATGGACTCCAGTTACACGTCTGGTTGCCGTGGAGAGGCTGCCAACATCATCAAAGACCCCTCCCACCCTGATAATGTTCTCTTCCAACCTCTTCCATCTGGCAGGAGATACAGAAGGTTGAACACACGCACCAACAGGTTCAAGAGCAGCTTCTTCCCTGCCATTATTGGGCTGCTGAATAGACCTCTCTAACTATAAATAATGTTGATCTTGCTAATGGTGATCTTGCTTTGTGCACCTTCCTACACAGCCATAACCTTGTATTCCTTGCTCTCAGCACCCTATGATCTGTAAGTCCTTGTTTGCTATGACCTGCCTGTACAGCTTGCAAAACAAAACTTTTCACTGTACTTCGGTACTCGTGACTACAATAAATAAATCAAACAGCTGAGACTTTCCCAGATCACACCCACACCCTGCAGACTCCACCAACATTAAGTATCAGTCCAAGCCTGCAATCAGAACTACAAACTCAGAGATAGCGGGTGTAACTCAGTCTGCCTTAGGAGACTGAGGACCCTATTTCCTTTAAACATGATTTCCCTCGATCATGAAAGGTCACATAATGCAACTATTTGTTCGACAGTAGTGCTCTTGTCGTTTTGATCCTGATTACTTCACGCGTGACTTGTAGGCAAGGTAACAATCATTCTTGCATTCTCTCTGATCAACACTCAGCAAACTAAACTCTTAAAAAAAAATCAAACCGCTGCACCATGCAGTGAAATGGGAAATAGATGGTGGGGCTTGACGAATTACAGAGACCAAAGTGGCAACGTGCCAGTATGTTCCAGCAGGAGAGAAATTACTCCTCGTCTCTGGAGTTGTACACTAACACGAAGCATCACTGTTCACAAGCCAGCACCAAGCATGTCAGCCAGGCCTCACTGGAAGGGTCGACACCTCTTAGTCAAAACGTTGTAGATCCGAGGCCCAGTGTAGACACTTGTCAATCCTGACTGATACACAATGACACTCAATCCTCATTCTTCACTGATTCACTTATCCCCAGATCCAGCTCTTCCCAAGGCCGGGCACAGTGTCCATCTTTTCTGTTCCCATTGACCCGTCCAGTCTGAGCACACAGTGCATGGAAGAGGTACACACAACTGGTATCATGCCCCAATGCCCCATGAATAACAAGGACTGAACTGAGGTAGTGCCATGCTGGTGGGGAGGGTGGGGGAGAGAGAGAAAGATAGTGTGTGTGTGAGAGACACAGGCAGTGTATGTATGTGAAAGAGTGTGCACATGTATGTGTGCACATGTGTACGCGAGAGGGTATGTGTATGTATCATGTGTGAGAGTGTGCATATCCATGTGTGCACGTGTGTGTGACAGATTGTGTATATGCACCTAAGTGTATACAAGGGAGTGTGTTTGTATGAGATAGGGTATCTGAGCGTGTGACAGAGTGTGGGTGTTTGTGTATGCATGAACATGTGTAAGTGTGTGTATGTGTGAGTACATTTGTGACAGTGTATGTACGTATGTGAATCTGTGTGTGTGTGAGAGTGTGTATGAAAGTATTGTATGGATGAGA
>NC_057721.1:10226362-10235040 GCF_004010195.1 Chiloscyllium plagiosum
TGTGTTTATGAGAATATTGTGTGGGTGAGAGAGTGTGTGTGAGAGAGTGTGTGTGTGAGACAAAGAGTATTGTGTGGGTAAGAGAGTGTGTATGTGTGAAAGAGTGAGTATTCTGTAGGTGAGAGAGAGAGAGAGTGTCTGTGTGTGTGTGAGAGAGAGAGTATGGGTGTGTGAGAGAGAGAGTGTGTGTGTGTGAGAAGATGGCTGTGTTTGTGACAGGTAGAGGGATCTCTCAGGCCTGATCTCTAATCTCCTTTGGAATTCTGCCTGTTAAACAGAGCACACAAAGCATATACTGGAATAGCTTTGGGTTTCTGACAGTGAATGAAGGCTAAAGGTTTCAGCCCATGTGCATGCTGCCCTTCACCATATATATTAAAACATTGGGATTGAGAGTACATTCACACTCCACTGTACTCTTCCTCCTTCTCCCAGTAAATCATGAGTGAACAGGCAGTCAGTCACCAGGATACAAACACAGGAAAGAGAGAATTTCTACATCCTTCAGTTAGCATGGGCCAAACCCACAATCTCAAAGCAACAATGAAGATAATACAATCCTAGACCAAATGTTGATGTGGACTTGACTCTGTATTTCATGATGAATTAAATATTAAATCTAAAGTCAATCCTCAAGTAGAGCAAAAGACTATCCTCTTGCATAGTTAAGCAAATCATTTGCATTTAAAATTTTCAACCATTCTCACTGGCAAAGGTAATCTTATTTTCCTATCGTACAAACGTTGTTTAAGAATTTATCAGCCTGACCTCTAGACTCACCGCACAATACAATGTGCCTTCTCGGTGTCGCTAGTTACTGAGAGTAGGCTCCTCAATGCTGAGGAGCTCGAGAAGTCAGGAGGACAGGGCATTACTTTCAACACAGGTCTTGTTTTGTCAGAGTAAATGACCGTGATAGACATCGTGGGATTTTGTCCTCAAAGCTGAGACGGTGTTATTCCCTTGCCTGGTGTCAGTCACTCTCAGACAAAGACACAAGCAGTTTATTTAGAAACTGCAACAGGCTGGTGTCCAACCCAGCAAGCAGCATTTCGTTCTGCAAGGTATGAAATAGCTCAAAACAACTGAAGTGAATCTTTAAAACACAGACTGCGCTGTGTATATAGTTATATTTTCATGCTGTTAGAGTGCAACAAAGTCTGGTGTCTTTCATTCCCAGGGGTAAAAGAGAGATCTGAGGAAATAAGAGAGCATTCAAATGTCTTCCTTTTCTTTAGTGTGTTTACCCCCAGGGCCTTCCTTTGAAGCTACTCATAATAGCTACATAAATATCATATTATGGTCTGGGAAACGCTGGCTTTGTCTACTTAATGACTGCATCAACAGACAGTTCCCTGGATTCTCACACAGGGACAGTTCCCAGTTATGGGGACAGAGAGTCAATGCACCGGCCTGTGAGAGGGGGAACCATGCCAGTGAAGACAGATACATTTCATCTCAAATTAGAATCAACAATAAATCAGGAACCAGCAGGACACAAGGTGCATTGAAAGTTGAAGTATAAATTGCCATCACGGTTTGTTACTTATACAGTCATTCTCAGATGGGTTTCTTACGTTCTTATCCCTTAAAATGTAATTTCACAATAACTGGGCAAAGACTCACTATTCTGCCACCGAAAATAAGGATGAGCCAAGATGTTTTCAAAATGTGAAAGAAACATTTGCATTTATACAGCACTTTTCCAACCAGTGAATATCCCAAAGCATTGTACTGTACAGTCAGTGATGTAGTTTCAAAGAATAGTCTCTGCTGAAATGCAATGGAATGTATCTATTTCTGTTGGATGGTTACAATAGAAGGATAACTGCACCGGATATATAGAAACTATGACACACACACACCTTAGAAACTGCCACCTCCATCACATCAGCAGGAAGAAAATAAAACAAAGAAACAAAGAATTGTGGATGTTGTTTATAAAATTATGAGGGGCATAGATAGGGTGAATAGACAAGGTCTTTTCCCTGGGGTCGGGGAGCCCAGAACTACAGGGCATTGGTTTAGGGTGAGAGGGGAAAGATATAAAAGAGACCTAAGGGGCAACGTTTTCACACAGAGGGTGGTGCGTGTATGGAATGAGCTGCCAGAGGATGTGGTGGAGGCTGGTACAATTGCAACATTTAAAATGCATCTGGTTGGGTATATGAATAGGAAGGGTTTGGAGGGATATGGGCCGGGTGCTGGCAAACGGGACTAGATTAGGTTAAGATATCTGGTCAGCGTGGATGAGGTGGACCGAAGGGTCTGTTTCTGTGCTGTACATCTCTATGACACTATGGCTCTGAAAACAGAATTTACTGGAGAAACTCAACAGGTCTGGCAGCATCTGTAGAGAGAAAGTGAAACATTGACTCTGCTTTCTTCCCAGAGATGCTGCCAGACGTGCTGAGTTTCTCCAGCGACTTATTTCTGTCTCAGTGGGAAGTAAACCTTGTCCCCTGAAAGACTGCTAATCAGGTTGTTGTAGACCTGAGAGAACAGGTTTTGAGAAGGTGTTTGTTCCTCTCAGCTTTTAACTACTTCTGAAGGAGAGTCCTGTATTTGGCACACATCTTATATACATTTTCAGGTACTTCTGTTACTAACCTTGGTACGCATTAGAGACACTCAGAATACAGGAGGGATGAATCCTGTGAGAGTCAACAGGGGCTAGCATCCAGGAACTGAAATTTACTGAATCGATTTTATACTCCAAAACACAATAGATCCCAAAGATTCCCTTGTGACTTTAAGAGATCTATTCCCAACAATCTCAATCTGCCTGGCCTTCAACGCTCATTGGGAGTGTCATTTCTGGCTTTGAGGTAATACCCTCTGGATTCACGCCCTCACTCCGAACGAAAGGGTGCATAACACTGACTGATATTTCAGCGCAGTATTACATAATCAATGCTACACTATCAGAGTTCTGTCCTGGATAAGACTGGGGGATGGCACTATTTGAAGAACAACAGGACTATTCTCCACTGTGTCCTGGATAATATTTATTCCTCAGCCAGTATCGGAAAATCAGATTATCTGGTCAGTATTTTGTGGGAGCCTGCTGTTCAAAAATTGCCAAGTCTCCCACATTGCAGTCGGAACTATTGATTTGGGAAGATATCTTACTGAATCCCTACTGCGTAGAAACAGGCCATTTGGCCTATCAAGCCAACCCCCAACCCCCTGAAGAGAATTCCACACTCCCTAATCCACCTAACCCAAACATCTTTGGACTGTGGCAGGAAACTAGAGGAAACCCGTGCAGATACAGAGAGAACGTGGAAACTCTGCACAGACAGTCCCCCAGAGGTGGAATTGAACCCAGGTCCCTGGTACTGGGAGGCAGCAGTGCTAACCACTGAGCCACCATGCCACCCCAAATCAGAAGTGTTTCAGGACAAGGTTCAGTTGACCCCTAATGGGACTTGAACCCACAATCCCTGCCTTTAGGAGGCCTTATCCATCATACATTTCACGGACTTAATACATTTTAGGGATACCCCTGAAGTTGTGAAAGGTGCTATACAAATCCAAGATGGGTAGTTCTTACTTTAAGTGGGCAGAGTGTGTGGAACCAGAGAGCAATTAGGTGCAGCACTGTTCTTTTGAATATTAATTCACAATGAGTGAAAGGTCTGTGTGAAATTGAGTAACTTTGATGGAAAAACAAGAAGGTGCAATTCCGAATGAGCTTCCTTCCTTTCATCAATTTCGTCCCGCCTTTCAGTACGTCTTCCCTTTCCCTCTGCTCCCAGATATTCATCTAGTTTCCTTTTGAAAACATCTCCAATAGGGTAGCATGGTGGATCAGTGGTTAGCACCAGGGAACTGGGTTCGATTCCAGCCTCGGGTGACTGTCTGTGTGGAGTTTGCACATTCTCCCTGTGTCTGCGTGGGTTTCTTCCCACAGTCCAAAGATGTGCGGTTATAGGTGAATTGGCCATGCTAAATTACCCATAGCGATCAGGGATGTGTAGGTTAGGTGCATTAGTCAGGAGTAAATGGCAAATAATAGGGTAGGGAAATGCATCTGGGTGGGATACCCTTTGGAGGGTCAGTGTGGACTTGTTGGGCCGAAGGGCCTGTTTCAACACTGTAGGGGAATGTAGGATTCCTTAACCATGTCCTGTGGTTTGCATGTTGCACAGCCCAAGCACTCCCTGAGAAGAGACATTTCTCCCTTATTTCTCTTTTATGAATTGACACTGGGGATGGGTGAATAAGTGATGGCTTTGCCCATAATTTGAGAATTAACATTCTGAAAAAATACACATTAATAAGTTACTCTGGGTCAGAACATATCTGAACTGTACTTTTCCTACGAGGGATGATGTTTGACCATTTAAAATATTCAGCTCGCCACAAATATGAGGAGGAGTTGCAGAGACCTTTGAATCTTTCACCTCATTCAGACTTAAGCCTCAAGCATGTAATCTAAATGATGTCACCCGATGTGTCATATCTTGATCTTTAACACAAACACGTGATGTCGTCTAGACAATAATAATGGATATTATATATTTAAAACAGACATAAACTTGGGATTAGCATGAGGAGGATGAAAGGTAAGTTATTTTTGTTCCAAAGGCAATATAGAATCATGCGCTATAATGACAACGCCGTTTAAATGGAATGGATAAATCATTGGAAAAGAATTAAGTAGGAAGAGGTGGAGGGAAATAGGATCAAAGTAATGTGATGAGCTATAATAGATTCTTTTCATGGTGTACTTTTGCAGTTTCTCCCTATTGCTGCTCCTACTTGCTGTTAGCTGAGTCTCTCGACAATAGTTCCCTCAAACTCACCTCCACTTATCTCCTCCACCTTCTCTGCTGAGTTCTTAACCTACCTCCCTTCAAAATTGGCAACAGCAAACGCTCTCTGAATAAGCCCCCAATTCCCAATCAGATATATCGATTGCCTCAGGACTTGCAGTTGTCAGACTTCTGAATGGACTTCTTTAATGTTAATGTTGACCTCTCTCTCTGCACCTTCTTGGCTGCTGTAACACTGTATCCTGCACTCTGCAATGCACTTCTACGGTAGGGTCTGCCTGTAAAACACATAAGACAACATTTTTCACTCTACATCGGCACACGTGACAGTAACTTTTTTTTAGATTAGATTACTTACGGGTGGAAACAGGCCCTTCAGCCCAACAAGTCCACACCGACCCTCTGAAGAGCAACCCACCCAGACCCATTCCCTACATTTACCCCTTCACCTAACACTACAGTCAATTTAGCACGGCCTTTTCACCTAACTTGCACATTTTCAGACTGTGGGAGGAAGCCAGAGCACCCGGAGGAAACCCACGCAGACACGGGGAGAATGTGCAAACTCCACACATTGAATTGAACCCGGGTCTCTGGCACTGTGAGGCATCTGTGCTAACCACTGAGCCACTGTGCCGCCCAATAAATCAAATAAAATTGAACCAGTGTTCCTCTTCTCCCTTACTTCCACATATGTTGTTCTGTCACATTCTTTCTCAAATTGAATTTCTCCAGTTCGCTTCCTGCTCTCATTACAAACACCGCTCACAGATGTACAAATGATAACCTCCGCAGTTGTGAATGTGGAATCTTTGCAGGAATCAGCTAAGTGTCATTTTTGACGAGTTTCTCTCTGCGAGTCCTCGCAGGTTTTCTCGCACTGTCTTCTGAAATTCACCTCATTATTTCTGTTCCATTGCCCTGTGGTAGCCCACCCGTTGTATTCTCCCACCCACCATAGGCAGATACATTAGGCCATTGCTGAAGCCACCAGGATTCCTGACACCACTGCCATCTTTGAAGTCTAGCGGTGCACACAGTCAGACACTGTCAGCCTGTAGCTGCCCTGCACTGTTCATTGATTTGTCCCAGACATGTTGGACAGAAGGTTGGCTTTGCCAAGAGGGAGCTAGCTGTTCCATTGAATAGATGGGAGGTGGGTGGGTGCATACAGTTTCTTCCCATAGCAGGGTGCCCTGAGATGTTGGTGATTGCTGGAGATCTGGAGGAGCTCGTGCCAAGCTGGAGTGACTAGGTAACTGCTCGGACTTACACACTGGGAATTGTCACCATCCAGTTTCTATCCAGCGGTTGGGGGAATGGGAAACTGAGTATTAAAGAGGTGAGATTAGGTCATATTAGTGTGTCCAATAAGCACCTCACTGCAAGAATGTCATCTCCAGTTGGACATTGGGACTTTCTTTACTCTCCATTGCACATCGCTGGCTATCTCGCAATTTACTCCTAACTTTCTCGCCAATTCCCAGTCTGGGAAGATTCAGCCTAACGTCTTTACTCACCATCATCGAATAGTTCGCAATCTTTGATACAGTTGATGACACAAGCCTCTGACACTGTTTGCCCTCTGCTGAACTTCCCTTGAACTCCAGGGAATCATAGAATCCCTACAGTGTGGAAGCAGGCCAGTCAGCCCATCGAGTTCCCAAAGAATATTGCACACAGACCCATCCCCCCCCAACCCTGTAACGCTGCATTTCCCATGGCTGACCTACACATCCCTGTACACTACGGGCAATTTAGCATGGTCAATCCATCTGACCAGCACATCTTTGGACTGTGGGAGGAAACCAGAGCACCCGGAGGAAACCCACACAGACACGGGGAGAAAGTGCAAACTCCGCACAGACGGTCACCTGAGGCTGGACTCAAACCTGGGTCCCTGGTGCTATGAGGCAGCAGTGCTAACCACTGAGCCACCGTGCCATCCCAAAGTAGGCTTGGGAATTTAAGCCCATCAGGAACTTTCAGATCTGTTCCTTTTTGGCTCTTTGCCCCTGCGACCCCCTCCCCCCGCCACTGACCCCCACACACACCTCCGTCCCCACCCCCAGTTGTTGTTCTCTCCTGAAACATGTTCCCCATGATTGAGCCCGTTTACAGTGACTGTCCTTTCTGCTCCTCGGTGTAATACAGAGATCATTCCCACTTGGATAACTGCAGGTCCACTCACCTTTCTACTTGTACCCCATCATTACAGCACTGGCCATCCTGTTCCCTGGAATTCTGTTCCTAAACATCCCCACTGATCCATCCATCCCATCACAATTGAAACCCCTGCCTTCTCTCAACATTTCAATCAACATTCCCATCCAGCAGCCCCCAAAACACCAGCCCCCTAACGAATCTCTTTCTCCTGGCATTCTGCCCATTTCTTTAAGCCAATTTGCAGACTTTGCTTCATGCTGTATGATTGCTTAACCACTTCATCTGGAGTTTCCAGCGTTTTATGTTGGACAAACCCAATGCTCATTGTAAAATAACAATGGAGACCAAATAAATCATTCCAGCCACGGCCATTGGAACTCCTGGGAGATTTCAAAAGCAATCTATGGAGTCATTTATCTTGCATGAAGCTGTGGTCTCTGAGCCGTTTACTCAACACAAGCTTCTATTTTATCTTAATTAAAAAATTATGATGCTTAATTCTGCTAATGCTACTCAGAGGAAGCAAGTCCATATGGGCTGTATTATTAAGCCGTCTTACTTCTGAATTTCAGCAATGTGCATATACTGCACAGTCCGGCAGAATGGAATGAGCAAGCAAGTGTCTGAAACATTCATTGAATGCACCGTCAAATTTACCTGAGAAATCTTGGGTCGCTTCTGAAACAGTCCCATCGCCATGGCAACCAAAGTTTGAGGTTGTGCAGGACATTGGTGAGAAGTCCTCTGGAGTGGTGTGTCCAGTTCTAGTCATAAGAGGGACATTATTAAAGCTACAGAAGGTTCAGAAGAGATTTACCAGGATGTTGCTGGGTATGAAAAGTTTGAATCATAAAGAAAGGCTGGATAGGCTGGACAAAGTCAAAAATCACACAACACCAAGTTATAGTCCAACAGGTTTAATTGGAAGCACTAGTTTTCAGAGTGCTGCTCCTTCATCAGGTGGTTGTGCCTGTTGGACTATAACCTGGTGTTGTGTGATTTTTAACTTTGTACAACCCAGTCCAACACCGGCATCTCCAAATCACGGATAGACTGGGAGCTTTTTTCACAGGATCGTAGGAGCTTGAGAGGTGACCTTATGCAGGTTTAGAAAATCATGAAAGGTATAGATAATGTTAATGGTAGGTGTATTTTCCCCAGGATGGGGGATTTTAAAGGCAACGGGGTGTATTTTTAAGGTGAGGGGAGAAAGGTTTAAAAAATACATGGGGTCAGATGTTTTACACAGAGGGTGGTTCGCATGTGGAATGGAATTCTTGAGGAAGTGGTGAATGCGGGTACAATTATAATGCTTAAAAGACATTTGGATGGATATTTGAATAGGAAAGGTTTGGAGGGATATGGGCCAGGAGCAGGCAGGTGAGACTAATTCAGCTTGGGATTATGTTCGGCCTGGACTGGTGGATCAAAGGATCTGTTTCCGTGTTGTATGACTCTATACAACTCTATACAAGTTAGGTATGCTAAAAACTTCAAGGAGTGAGGTCTGCAGATGCTGGAGATCAGAGCTGAAAATGTGTTGCTGGAACAGCGCAGCAGGTCAGACAGCATCCAGGGAACAGGAGAATCGACGTTTCGGGCATAAGCCCTTCTTCAGCAATGAGGAAAGTTTGTCCAGCAGGATAAGATAAAAGATAGGGAGGAGGGACTTGGGGGAGGGGCGTTGGAAATGTGATAGGTGGAAAGAGGTCAAGGTGAGGGTGATAGGTC
>NC_057721.1:10235238-10246843 GCF_004010195.1 Chiloscyllium plagiosum
AGGTAGCCGGCCTGTCTCCCCAATATAGAGGGGGCCACATCGGGTGCAGAGGATGCAATAGATGATGTGTGTGGAGGTGCAGGTGAATCTGTGGCGGATATGGAAGTTTCCTTTGGGGCCTTGGAGGGAAGTGAGGGGGGAGGTGTGGGCGCAAGTCTTGCACCTCCTGCGGTTGCAGGGGAAGGTGCCGGGAGTGGAGGTTGGGTTGGTGGGGGTGTGGATCTGACGAGGGAGTCACGGAGGAAGTGGTCTTTATGGAACGCTGATAGGGAAGGGAAGGGAAATATACTTTATGGAACGCTGATATTTCCCTCCCTTCCCCTATCAGCGTTCCGTAAACACATTTTCAGGTATGCTAAAAAGGCAGCTAGGCTAGGAGTCACCGTCTCTGGGTTAAGAATGTGATGGACTGGACACACAGACATGTGACTAGATGTAATGGGGACACCATACTCACTGCAATCACCACCACCCTCCTACACAATATTCCTACACAACCCCAACTAAATCACAGGACTGGATTGAGGCGGACTGGACTGGATTGGGGTGGACTGGAGTGGATTGGGGAGGACTGGAGCAGGTTGCGACTGACTGAAGGTAAGGAAAAATAGGTGCATCAGGCAAGGCACAGGGCTTCCAGATTTAGTGACACCATGTTCTCTGATGTTCTGCATTTACTCTGCCGCTCCGAGCGTGCTCTCTGCCCAATGGTCTTTTCAAGTGCTCACATATTCTTACTGAGGCATCTTCACCCACTGGAACATGAATACATGTTCTCTCAAAGAGGTGCAGGTTGGCCCACCCCGCCTCCCCCCTACACCCTCAGCTCTGTCCCCCTCCCCCACTCCCCATTGTCCGGTCTAGACACTCTCTTACCACTGGGGCAACAAGTGAAACTTCCACCTATTCTCAGTGATAAAGTTCTTGGAGGACACCTACAAAAGAAGCAAGTGGAAACCACATCCCTCAGTGTAACCCTTTCAGTGCTTACAGATCTCACACACAACATGCTGCTTTTTCACTTGTTCCTGAGATGTGAGTGCTCTGACAATGCTAGCGTTTATTACACATCCTTGTAAAGCTGCCTTCTTGAACTGAATAGGTGTTCAAAGTTTGTGAGAAGATTTGTAGCTCGGGTGCTCGTTGCTGTGGTTCTGTTCGCCAAGCTGGAAGTTTTTGTTGCAAACGTTTCGTCCCCTGTCTAGGTGACATCCTCAGTGCTTGGGAGCCTCCTGTGAAGCGCTTCTGTGGTGTTTCCTCCGGCATTTATAGTGGCCTGTCCCTGCCGCTTCCGGTTGTCAGTTTTAGCTTTCCGCTGTAGTGGCCGGTATATTGGGTCCAGGTCTATGTGTTTGTTGATGGAGTTTGTGGATGAGTGCCATGCTTCTAGGAATTCCCTGGCTGTTCTTTGTTTGGCTTGCCCTATAATGGTCGTGTTGTCCCAGTCAATGGTAGTGTACAAAATCCCATGCAAGGACTGCACAAAACACTATATAGGACAAACAGGAAGACAGCTAACGATCCGCATCCACGAACATCAACTAGCCACGAAACGACACGACCAGCTATCCCTAGTAGCCACACACGCAGACGACAAGCAACATGAATTTGACTGGGACAACACTACCATTATAGGGCAAGCGAAACAAAGAACAGCCAGGGAATTCCTAGAAGCATGGAACTCATCCACAAACTCCATCAACAAACACATCAACCTGGACCCAATATACCGGCCACTACAGCGGACAGCTGAAACTGACAACCGGAAGCGGCAGGGACAGGCCACTATAAATGCCGGAGGAAACACCACAGAAGCACTTCACAAGAGGCTCCAAAGCACTGAGGATGTCACCTAGACAGGGGACGAAACGTTTGCAACAAAAACTTCCAGCTCGGCGAATAGAACCACAGCACTGAATAGGTCCCCTCAAAGATCAGCAAGCAGACTTTGTGTGGAACTGCAGGAGATGGGGGAGATACTAAATTAATATTTTGCCTCACTGCTTACTGTGGAGAAGGACATGGAAGATATAGAAC
This sequence comes from Chiloscyllium plagiosum, assembly GCF_004010195.1. NCBI lineage: Eukaryota > Metazoa > Chordata > Chondrichthyes > Orectolobiformes > Hemiscylliidae > Chiloscyllium > Chiloscyllium plagiosum. The sequence goes on from NC_057721.1 coordinate 10,237,276, forward strand.
GTGGGGAAATAGATGGTGACATCTTGAAAAATGTCTATCTTATGGAGGAGGAGGTGCTGGATGTCATAAAGGTGGATAAATCCCCAGGACCTGATCAGGTGTACCCTAGAACTCTATAGGAAGCTAGGGAAGTAATTGCTGGGCCCCTTGCTGAGATATTTGTATCATCGATATTCACAGGTGAGGTGCCGGAAGACTGGAGGTTGGCTAACGTGGTGCCACTATTTAAGAAAGGTGGAAAGGTGGTCTATAGACCAGTGAGCCTGATGTCAGTGGTGGGTAAGTTGTTGGAGGGACTCCTGAGGTAAGGCAAGGACTGATTACGGATAGTCAACATGGCTTTAAGTGTGGGAAATTGTGTCTCACAAAATTGATTGAGCTTTTTGGAAAAGTGACAATGAAGATTGATGAAGGCAGAATGGTGGATGTTGTCTACATGGACTTCAGCAAGGCATGTGATAAGGTTGTGCATAGTAGACTGGTTAGCAAGGTTAGATTACTTGGAACCTAGAGAGAGCTAACCATTTGGATACAAAATTGGTTTGAAGGTGGGAGACAGCGGGTAGTGTTGGAGGATTTTTTTTGGACTGGAGGCCTGTGACCAGCAGTATGCTGTAAAGATCGCTGCTGGATCAATTGCTTTTTGTCATTTGTATAAATGATTTGGATGTGAATATAGGAGGTGTGGTTAGTAAGTTTGCGGATGACACCAAAACTGGTAGTTTAGTGGACAATGCAGAATATTCAGAGTACAACAGGACTTTGATCTGATGGGTGAATGGGCCTAGGAGTGGCTGGTGGAGTTTAATTTAGATAAATTGTGAGGTGCTGCATTTTGGAAAGGCAAATCAGGGCAGGACTTATATATTTAAAGATAGGGCCCTGGGAGGTATTGCCAAACAAAGAGACCTTGGGGTGCAGATGCATAATTCCTTGAAGGTGGAGCCACAGGTAGACAGGATAGTGAAGAAAGTACTTGATAAACTTGCTTTTATTGGCCAGCACATTGAGTATATAAAGTAGGATATCATGGTATGGCTGTACAGGCCATTGCTTAGGCCACCTTTAGAATACTGTGTTCAATTCTCGTCTCCCTGCTTTCGCAAAGACGTTGTTAAACTTGAAAGGGTTCATAAACAGGGATGTTGCTAGGGTTCGAGGGTTTGAGCAATAGGGAGATACTGAATAGGTTGGGGCTGTTTTCCCTGGAGTGTTGGAGGCTGAGGGGTGACCTTATAGAGGTTTATAAAATCGTGAGGGGTGTAGGTCTTTTTCCCAGGGTAGGGGAGTCCAAAATTAGAGGACATAGGTTTAAGATGAGAGGGGTAAGATTTAAAAGGGACCTACTGGGCAACTTTTTCACGCAGAGGGTGGTGAATGTATGGAATGAGCTGCCAGAGGAAGTGGTGGAGGCTGGTACAATTGCAATATTTAAAAGGCATCTAGATGGGTATACTGCAGTCATTGTTTTTACCTCGAATATTTAAAAGGGACCTACTGGGCAACTTTTTCACACAGAGGGTGGTGAATGTATGGAATGAGCTGCCAGAGGAAGTGGTGGAGGCTGGTACAATTGCAATATTTAAAAGGCATCTAGATGGGTATATGAGTAGGAAGAGTTTAGATGGATATGGGCCAAATTCTGGCAACTGGTTAGTTCAGGACATCTGGTCAGCATGGACGAGTTGGAAGAAAGAGTTTGTTTCCAAGTTTTATAACTCTATGAGTCTATGCTGCTATCTTTGGGGGTGTAGGGAAAGTGCTGTTAGGAAGGATGCTCACAGGTGACTGTGACTATCTCCATGAAGAGACTGTGAAGGAGCAGTGATATAGTTCCAATTAACTCAAGGTGGTGGGGAACTGAAATATAGAGGTGGCTCCATTGCATCTACTGCCTTTGCCTTTCCAGGTGGTAGATGATGTGGGTTGGGAGGTGCTACCAAAGGAGTCTGGATGAATTACTGCAGTCCATCATGTAGGTGGTACATACTACTATCCCTGTGCATCAGTGGGGAAGGGATTGAACATTGAATGTGGTACTAATCAAGCCAGCTGCTTTGACTTGGATTGTGTCGAGATTCCAGTGAATGTATAGATGTCACATAATCCTGCCACTGAGCAGCAGTGCTAGGGGGAGTGAACATTTATGGTGGGGGGTGAGGCATACATTGGGTTTTGTCCTGGATAGTGTCAAGCTTCTAGAATATTGTTGGCATTGTGTCCATCCGTGTGAGTGAGAAATATTCCATCACACTCCTAACTGCGCTTTGTGTGAGATGGACAGGCTTTGAAGAATCAGAGTGAGCTGTTTCTTGTAGAATTCCCAGCCTCTGACCTGGGAATTCTTGTATCTCCAGGATTTATATGGCTAGCCCCATTAAGCTCCTGGTTATTGGTAACCCCTAGGATGTCAATGTTGGTGGATTTAGCAAAGGCACCATCATTAAATGTCAAGGGCATGTGAACACCGTAACTTGTTATTTTCCTATAATTTCAGATTGCGGACTGTAATGGGAAAAAAGACTGTTAGAAAAGTTAAAAATTGTTGAAAGATTGAAAGCAAGGCACCTGACAATCATTGCAAGCATTGTTTACACTGCTATTTGATCAAGTAACAGGGGATGTCTACTTTCAGATGAGCTGGAGCCGGGGATGGGTGTACAAATGGAGCCAGGAATTGATTTGAGCAAAGGTGAGTTATGATTTTTGATTTTATATTCTGTCTCGATGTGTGTCTGTGTTTGTACTTTTACAAGGGTGTTAGTGCTTTAATGTGTACAGTTAAATGTCAATACTTCCTAATTATTTATCTGTAGCAAGAATCTATTTATTTGTATTAAATAGTAGTTCATGTTAAGTATCGAATCTGGTCCATCTTTTCTGTCAACCTGGATTAAAAGACAGATAACTTGGAGAATTTTGCAAAGTTTTATACAACTTCTAACTTCTGCGATGACTGCAGGAAGAACTGAGCTAGAGTTTGACCATGCTTTCCCAGTGAGGCGTAACAGGGTGATGATTGATTTCTCTCTCCATGGGGATAGTCATTGTCCAGCACTTGTGCGGCACAAATGTTATTTGTTCATCAGCTCAAGCCAATCCATGTCTGGCTGCATTTGGACATGGATTGCTCCAGTATCTGAGCAGTGGTGAACGGTGCTGAATGAATGCAGTGCAATCATTGGCAGACATCCTTGCTTCGGACCTTATCATTGGTCACTGATGAAGTAGCTGAAAAAAATTGGGCTTTGGGCAGTACTGTGAGGAACTCCCAAGATAGCGTCAGTTTCAATGTATCCCAAATGGAAGAATAGCAATAAAACCAAACCCAAAAAGACAGATGAATCCAAGGCTTTGAGGACATCTTACATGACAAATGCAGTTTAGAAGAATGAGGAGGGGTCTAATTGGAACTTACAGACTACTGAATGGCCTGGAGAGAGTAGATGTTGGGAAAATGTTTCCATTGAAACCGAGGGCAAAGCCTTAGAGTAAAGGGAAGACCTTTTAGAATGGAGATAAGGAGAAACTTCTTCAGCCAGAGAGTGGTGGATCTATGGAATTCATTGCCACTGAAGGCTGTGGGGGCCAAGTCATTGAATGTACTTAAGAGTAGATAGATAGGCTCTTGATTTTCAAGGGGATTAAGGGTTATGGGGAGAAAGCAGGAGAATAGGGTTGAGAAACTTATCAGAGGTGAGAGTGTGGTTCTGGAAAAGCACAGCAGGTCAGGCAGCATCCGAGGAGCAGGAGAGTCGGTGATTGGGGCATAAGCCCTTCATCAGAAACTTATCAGCCATGATTGAATGGCGAAGTAGACTTGATGGGTTGAATGGTCTAATTTCTGCTCCTATGTCTTATGGTCTTATATGAAAGTCCATTCCATGCCGGAAACATGAGTGTTGAAGTCTTACTGCAGACAACTTCATTCAGAACGTCCTTCCACTGACTCCCAGCATTACAAGTTTTCAAGGCTCCTCAAGATGGCGGGAATTCTACATGAATGCAATGGCTATCCAAAACATAGGAAACACAAATTAATGACAAGTCTCCAATGCAGTTCTGTCAATGAACTGTCAACCCAAAGCATACTGAACCTCCCGGACTGTTTCTGCTGTCATCCTATCAACATCCTCCAACCTGATCACTCTTAATGACCACCAAAAAGTTAATGTCCGCAACAGGAGCTGCTACCTTATTGACCTGAGGCTGGTAACCTGTATTTCCGGAGCCTGCTGACTGACTCTCAGGAATTTCACACGATGCATTCATTTTAAGGCTGTGTCTCAGCCTCACCATCCTTTCAAAAAATGAAGAACAGAAGCTAATTACTGTAATGTGCACCCTGGGCTCCTGAAACAGCAAGAGCTTTGTGGTCCCCTCAAAATAATTCATTCTTCCAAGTAAATCTAAACCTGTTTCCATGGCGGCGGCAGTAGCTCAGATTACATGTGGCGATGCCGGAGCTATTAATGAGCCAGCTAGAACTGATGGTTTTTTTTAAATTCAATCCCATCAGCACAAGTGATGTTTTATTTTGAAATTCGTCAATATCCTCCAGAGTTGCCATAGCAATGACATAATTGCAGGAGGATCAATTAGATACTGATTAGCACCCTGTGACCTTGAGCACTCAGGTCGAATAAAAAGATTGAAAAGTGCAATTAGCATTCTGGGTCTCATCAGTCACACTGTTAATATTGTAATGTCAGTAACTTTCTTAACACCATAACCATAGAACCAAAGAGCACAAAATGGGACATTCAGCTCATCATGTCTTTACTGGCAAGTAGGTACAATGCTACATACAGAACAGACCTATTGACAGTAGATCCAACAATTATAGAGGGCATTGGATATCCATTTGAACAGGAGACATTGATAGGTCTACATGAAAGGTCTGGGCAAAATGATCACTATAATTTATGATACTCTATCAATTTCATTGTCTTACAAACCATTGGCTACTTCCACTATAATGTCATGTTTCTGTTCTTTAAGGCAAACTTCTACTCCCGTGCCTTGCTAAATCTTTTAACTATTCAGGGAACGGAATGTTTAAATCCTCCAAAAGTAACTGCCCCTAACTCTGCTCAGAGCACACGAGCATTGAACGTAGACACCTCTATAGATTAGATTCCCTACAGCATGGAAACAGGGGCCTTTGGCCCAACCAGTCCTCCAAAGAGTAACCCACCCACCCATTTCCCTCTGACTAATGCACCTAACACAATGGGCAATTTAGCACCTGACCTGCACATCTTTTGGACTGTGGGAGGAAACCAGAGCACTTGCAGGAAACCCACACAGACACAGGGAGAACGTGCAAACTCCACATAGACAGTTACCCAAGGCTGGAATCGAATCTGGGACCCTGGTGCTGTGAGGTAGCAGTGCTAACCACTGAGCCACCAAGCTGCCTAAATACTGTAGCTATGCCAACTTAACTAAAGTATCATGCAGTTTTCCTTTTGCAATTGGTTTTAAAGTGACAATTTATTCGGTCTAATACCCAAATTTGTTACTAGACGCTGCGGGAGTGTTGCCAACTTATTCCAGTTCCAAAGTCAGAAGTCACACAACACCAGGTTAAAGTCCAAAAGATCTATTTGAAATCAGAAGCTTTCAGAGCACTGCCCCTTCGACTATAACCTGGTGTTGTGTCACCTCTGATTTTGTCTGCCCCAGTCCAGCACTGGCACCTCTACATCATACTAGTTCCACAAACGCATAAATGGTCAAATCTATGGTGAGGAGGGATGAACTGACTTTCCCTTTTTATCCATCTGCCTCCAAGTTTGGTCACAGCAAGGTTAATTTAGAAAGCATCGCCTCTCTTGTGGATAATTCTCTCTCAGCTCAAATACATTGGTATTTTCAAAGGAGAGTATTAAAAAATAATTTATTAACTACTAAATTCCAGAAGAAACATTAATGAAAGGCACATACACAAGAATAAGAAGTGAGTATAAAAAATAAAATCAATGTTAAAAGATATATAAGTCAGTCTTAGAGGTTTATTCATGAAGAATGGATAGTGAAAAACTGATGCAGTTGGCTTTGGGATCCTTGGAATGTTAATTGAAATTCTTTTGTCATAGTTGCTTTGACAGTGATTGGCTGGCAGTGCTCACACTTGTCTCAGTTCCTGTTGACTGGCTTGCTGGCTGGTTGGCTTCTAACACACTGAGTTATAGCCTTTTACCTGAAATGCAGGGGTGACTAGTGTGTGGTTCTTTGACTGCAGTCTTCCAAAGCACACTATTGATCAAAACCAAAGCAGTTCACAGAAATTCCGCAGTCCACTGGCACATGTACACACAGGAACTTTGGTCCCAAATACACCTTCTGCCACTAGCACACAAAGACCAGGATTGAGTTGTCTTTTAACCCACGTTCGTGAAATGAGAAGACACAATACATGTCTCCTCTGGCTTTTCTCCCACCATATTCACAGCTTCAGGGAGCTCCCCATGAGATTACAGTTCACTTTGAGCTGCATTTTCTCCCTTTCACATCCATCTCTTTTAAGCTTCCTTGGCATCTCATCAGGTGTGACATTCAGGGTATCTCTGTCTCTCACTCTGGACAGCCACTGAATTTACAGCCACACCAACTTTTGACTGCACGCCCTTTGTTGATACAAGTGCCATAAGGAAAGGTTCAAAATCTCTGTAAGGACTTTGCGATACCGATCTGTCATCATGGCCACGCCTGAGGTCCCACCAATGCTTACAGCTTGAAATCTCCATTTTCATCGACTGTAATAAGAGTGTACCACCTCTTCAAAGGACCACACCAGGATAGATTCAAACTGCCTTTCATAACTGAAACTTGTCACTTTCAGAAACAACCCGATATATGATCCGCAAGCAACTATTCATACAACATCAGAATTGTCACTGCATCTTGAAAATTTACAAATTAATTTACTGTGATACTGAGAGACATGTGATGTCAGCTACTGCTCTTTCAGAATTGAAGGGGAACTGGCAAACATATGGAATGTTGTGGCAAGGTATCCGTTTATAAATGTACTTGAAGGCATTCACTTATTAATTATGGTAATATCAGAGACATGACCAAAGGTTTTAGTTATTTGGTCAGTGAAATGTCTGTTCAGTTTGGTGTTTTGCACGGCAGACTGTGTTGAGTGAGAGAGTGAGGGCCGGGTGTTTGTAAGCAGAATGTATTGTGTTAAAATCTCCAGCACCAGGTCTAGCAAGAGTTGGCAACCCTGTCACACAATGGTGGGCTGCAGGCATGGCGTCGGCATTGTATGTACTTGCAGCATCTCTGCACTGCTTTTCAGCTGACAGAATAAGTCAACAACAAAAGGATGTGCAACAACAAACTGAAGGGATGGAGACATGAAACGCCAAACAGTGTCCAAACAGTGGTGGGATCTGGACCAGATGGGCCAGTGGGCCGAGGAGTGGTAGATGGAGTTTCATTCAGATAAATGCGAGGTGCTGCATTTTGGGAAAGCAAGACTGATACACAATAGTAAGGTCCTGGGGAGTGTTGCTGAACAAAGAGACCTTGGAGTGCAGGTTCATAGCTTCTTGAAAGTGAAGTCACAGGTAGCTAGGATAGTGAAGAGGGCGTTTGGTATGCTTTCCGTTATTGGTCAGAGTATTGAGCACAGGAGTTGGGAGGTCAGGTTGCGGCTGTACAGGACATTGGTTCGGCCACTGTTAGAATATTGCGTGCAATTCTGGTCTCCTTCCTATCGGAAAGATGTTGTGAAACTTGAAAGGGTTCAGAAAAGATTTACAAGGATGTTGCCAGGATTGGAGGATTTGAGCTATAGAGAGAGGCTGAACAGGCTGGGGCTGTTTTCCCTGGAGTGTCAGATGCTGAGGGGTGACCTTACGGAGATTTATAAAATCATGAAGGGCATGGACAGGGTGAAGACCTTTTCCCTGGGCTAAGAAACTCCAAAACTCGAGGGCATAGGGACCTAAGAGAGTAGTGCGTGTATGGAATGAGCTGCCAGAGGAAGTGGTGGAGGCTGGTACAATTGCAACATTTAAAAGGCATCTGGATGAGTACTTGAATTGGAAAGGTTTGGAAGGATATGAGCCAAATGCTGGCAAATGGGACTAGATTAATTTAGGATATCTGGTTGGCTTGGACAAGTTGGACTAAAGGGTCTGTTTCCGTGCTGCGAAGCTCTCTGACTGTCTGATGGATGTTGAAAAGTCCAGGTTGGTCCTCATTGCCAGGAGGGGACAGCAAGAGGAAAGGAGGTAAAAGCTATAACTGGATATAACCAGCCTACATAATAAATTGCGGGGAATCATATTGATCCAGCATTATACCATTATGGGGTTTTGTTAATTCTTGAAACATTCAAAACCATTTGGTTATGGTATCCTGATAACCATACCTGGATCCCAATAATTCCTTAATTCCCTGCTTTAATTTCTCACTAAAGAGCCATTTGAGGCTTAATCGTGGAGCATCGATCTGGAGGTGAATAACGCCTGTCTCCGCTTTCAGATTGTATTCAGTTTAACCCAGAGTCGAAACGTGGGGCACTGGAAAAAGCAGAGCAAGTCAGGCAGAGTCTGAGAAGCAGGAGAATCGACGTTTCAGGCAGAAGTTGAGGGGGAAGGGGCTGAGAGATAAATAGGAGGGGGTGGTAGAGCTGGAAGGAAGGCAGGTGGGAGATAATATTGATAGGTCGGTGTAGAGGGTGGAGCAGATAGGTGGGAAGGAAGATGGACAGGTCTGACAGGTCAAGACAGCAGTGCTGAGTTGGAGGGTTGGATCTGAGATGGAGTGGAGGGAGGGGAGATGAGGGAACTGGTGAAGTCTTCACTTTCTTCAGTTTAACCCACTTTAGACGCAAATGAATTACATTTGCTATAATCTGATGGGCCACTGTGATAAGGATTTCAGAATAACCAAAATTATTAATTTGGCTCTCATAAGCATTAGATATGTGATTTATGTGAGGAATAAGAGAATGGTCAAGTGTGATTACACTTATCTGAGGAATAAGAGAATGGTCAAAGAAAGAGTAGGGCCGATCAGGGATAGCATGGGGAACTTGTGTGTGGAGTCTGAGGAGGTACGGAAGCCCTAAATGAGTGTTTTGCTTCTGTCTTTACGAAAGAAATGAACTTTGTAGTGAATGAAACCTTCAAAGAGCAGGTGTGCATGCTGGAATGGATAGAGATTGAGGAAGCTGATGTGCTGAAAATTTTGTCAAACACTAAGATTGACAAGTCACCAGGCCTGGACCAGATTTGTCCTCAGCTGCTTTGGGAAACGAGAAATACGATTGCTTCGCCACTTGCGAAGATCTTTTCATCCTCGCTCTCCACTGGAGTTGTGCCTGAGGACTGGAGAGAGGCAAATGTAATTCCTCTCTTCAAGAAAGGAAATAGGGAAATCCCCGGCAATTACAGACCAGTAAGTCTCACGTCTGTCGTCTGCAAGGTGTTAGAAGGGATTCTGAGGGATAGGATTTATGACCATCTGGAAGAGCATGGCTTGATTAAATGCAGTCAACATGGCTTTGTGAGGGGCAGGTCATGCCTCACAAAACTTATCGAGT
>NC_057721.1:10246911-10254600 GCF_004010195.1 Chiloscyllium plagiosum
CAAGTTTGCAGGCGACACAAAGGTTGGAGGTTGACTGTATAGAGGGCTGTTGTAGGCTGCAGCGGGACATTGACAGGATGCAGAGATGGGCTAAGAGATGGCGGATGGAGTTCAACCTGGATAAATGCGAGGTGATGCATGTTGGAAGGTCAAATTTGAATGCTGGGTACAGGATTAAGGATAGGATTCTTGTCAGTGTGGAGGAACAGAGGGATCTTGGTGTGCAGGTACATAGATCCCTTAAAATGGCCACCCAAGTGGACAGGGTTGTTAAGAAAGCATATGGTGTTTTGGCTTTCATTAACAGGGGGATTGAGTTTAAGAGTTGTGAGATCTTGTTGCAGCTCTATAAAACTTTGGTTAGACCGCACTTGGAATACTGCGTCCAGTTCTGGTCGCCCTATTATAGGAAAGATGTGGATGCTTTGCAAAGGGTTCAGAGGAGTTTTTCCAGGATGCTGCCTGGACTGGAGGGCTTATCTTATGAAGAGAGGTTGACTGAGTTCAGACTTTTTTAATTGGAGAAAAGGAGGAGGAGAGGGGACCCAATAGAGGTACACAAGATAATGAGGCATAGATAGAGTCGATAGCCAGAGACTATTTCCCAGGGCAGAAGTGGCTAACACGAGAGGTCATAGTTTTAAGCTGGTTGGAGGAAAGTATAGAGGGGATGTCAGAGGCGGGTTCTTTACACAGAGAGTTGTGAGAGCATGGAATGCGTTGCCAGCAGTTGTGGAAGCAAGGTCAATGGGGATATTTAAGAGACTGCTGGACATGCATAAGGTCACAGAAATTTGAGAGTTCGTACATTAGACTTACCTCACATGAGGATCAATGGTCGGCACAACATCGTGGGCTAAAGGGCCTGTTCTGTGCTGTACTGTTCTATGTTCTATGTTCTATATGGGTAATATGTTACTAAAAGAATCAACAGGCTTTTATTACAGCTCCTGATGGATACATACATTATACTCACAGGCACTTCAGTGTCTGATTATGTCAAGCTATTAATTACAAACAGCGAATCTTACATCCTTGATATGCCCCGAATTGTTTTCCACCAATTAATCAGTTTGGAAATGGAGTCTCTGCTATAATGTAGATTAGATTAGATTACTTACAGTGTGGAAACAGACCCTTCGGCCCAACAAGTCCACACCGACCCGCCGAAGCGCAACCCACCCATTCCCCTACATTTACCCCTTTACCTAACACTATGGGCAATTTAGCATGGCTAATTCACCTGACCTGCACATCTTTGGACTGTGGGAGGAAACCGGAGCACCCGGAGGAAACCCACGCAGACACGGGGAGAATGTGCAAACTCCACACAGAGAGTCGCCTAAGGCGGGAATTGAACCCGGGTCTCTGGCGCTGTGAGGCAGCAGTGCTAACCACTGTGCCACCGTGCCGCCCAAAGGAAACATGGTGACTGATACCTGCACCGCAAACTCCCACAAACACCCATGAGATAAATAGAAGTCAATCTGTACGAGTGATTGTAGCTGAGGGGTAACAGTTACCACACTTCAAGAAGTAATTGGTTAGTTATAAAGGACTGGGATACAAAATAATTGCACGTTTATTATTGCACTTATTTTATTATTAAATAACAGCTAATGTTTGTACTTAACTTTTACGATTGTCTTTGAAAGGCCCCGATTCACTGCCATCATCTATACTACTCAGTCTAACTAGCAGCTACAGAAGAGAACCTTTAAGAAAATCTGGAAATAAAAAAAAAACTGGAAGTAGTAAAAGTGAGTCAGACTGTCGAAAAAGCCCATCTGGTTTACTGACATTCGTACCCACCTGCTGACTGAGACCCAAAGCAGCCCTCCTGCAGTCAGTAAGCAGCCTTCCTCGATGCTTCAAAAAGCACCCCCCCTCCAACCCCACACACAGGAGCTGACTGGGACTCCGGCCCAATCCCTCTCTTTCTCAGGCTAATGAAGAATGACAATAAATAGCAGTCTTAACAGCAAAGCTCACCTCTCGAGAACAAATGGAGCAAAGCAGGCAGGAAGCAGCTTTCCTTTGGAAGCAGAGATTTGCCTCCCAAACTACTCCTTCCATGACTCCATATTTCCTGCATGAAAGCAGTGATCATCCTGCAAATGTATCTTCCTGGCTATAAAGAGTTGCGGGGATTCCTGAGGTTGTAAAAGGTGTGAAATATGGATGGGAAAATACAAATGCATGTTCTTTTCTTTCCAAACAGCAGCTTCCTTGCACCATTACATAGAAACAATGTATTAGGGATGAGTGTTAAACCTGCGCTAAAAGTTAAACACATCTTGACCCTAAATGAGCCAAAGCTAAACGCTTAGAATTTGTATTCCCTGCATCCATGGGAAAAAAGATAATTACAATTGTCCAACTGCATAGGTCTGCAGCTGGAACCTGGTAAACACACTGTGCTCTTTGATGTGCAGTGCCTGTGGTCTGGGAAGTTGAGAGGCAGCTCGAATGATCCGCGGGCAAGCTTTCTTTTTGAAGTGTGCCTGTGTGATTCACTAGCTGGGGGCAGTGACTGGGAAAGTCTGTTTGTGAAGTGACTTGAAATGGAGGGCATGAATAAGCATGTTGGTCAATGGTACAATGTTTGTACAGCGTGATCTATAGAACATCCATTCCGAGGGTGAAAACGCTCCCAGTTCGGCTGGGAGCCAGTCTCCCGGTCGAAATGTAAAACATTTCTAGCAAGTAAACTAATATGCTCAATCATTCGTACATAGCAGCTCAACACTCATTGTAAAAGGGTGATCTGATAGCGTAGCTAACAGTGAGAGCACATAAACCACAAACTGGCGATTGTTCTGCACTCACTTTTTTTTTATTTCTTCACTCATGGGACATGGGCATCACTATCTGGCCAGCTTTTATTGTCCGCCCTTGTTCCCCCTTGAGAAGCTGTTGGTGAGCTGCCTTCTTGAACTGCTGCTGTCCATGGGCTATCGGTTGACCCACAATGCCCTTAAGAGGGTGAATTTCAGGATTTTGACCCAGCAACAGTGAAGCAATGCTGATTTATTTCCAAGTCAAGATGGTAGGAGGCCTAGAGGGGAGCTTGCAGATGGTGGTGTTCCCATTCTGCTGCCATCATCAAAGATGTACAGGTTATGTGGATTAGCCATGCTAAATTATCCCATAATGTCCAGGGCTGTACAAGTTACGTGGATTAGTCATAGGAAATGGGGCCGGGGAGGGGTTACAGGTAGGGAGGTGGGTTGCTCCTTGGAGGGTTAGTGCACTGCACTGTAGGGATTCTATAATTCGATGATTATCCTTCTGGATCAAAGTGGCCATGGATTTGGAAGGTGCTGTTTAAGGATCCTTGGTAAATCTGCAGTGCATCTTGTAGATAGTACACACTGCTGCTATTGAGTGTCGGTGGTGGAGGGACCGAATGCTTCTGGATTTGGTGCCAATCAAGCAGGGTGCTTTGTCCTGGATGGTGTCAAACATTTTGAGAGTTCTCGGAGCCGCACCCATCCAGGCAGGCGGGGAGCATTCCACCAGACTCCTGACTTGTGCCTCTTAGATGATGGATAGGCTTTGGGAGAGTCAGGGGGTAGGTTAATCATTTCTGGAATGGTTGGAGGACAGGCATTGAAAGAAGGCAAGACTGGATAGAGTGGTGCTGGCAGGAGACTGCATTTATCTTTCCCCAATCTGATGGATGCCTTTGGAATTTAAAGGCGACAGATCCATCATGTTCGGCTTCCCAATAGTCTCAGTCACAACGTGAGTTTTGCTGATGTAACTTGTATCTGATTGCAGACTACATCTTGTTTAAGACATGCACGTCCTCTTGCTCAACGACGCGATGATTGTAGACCAAGTCAGCCCTTTGGATTAGATTAGATTTGATTGTCATGTCTACCCGAGTACAGTGAAAAGTGTAGAGTCACCACTCTCTGGCGCCGTCGTAGAACCCAATAGTTTGAATTAAAAACAAGAGCCAGAAATTAAAGAAACAGAAACAAAAAAAGGTCCATTTCGATCCAATGACAAAGGGGATGGTGTCATCAACCTACCCATCACATGTTGGCTGTGGTTGGTATCACAGACCACTCTAGGCAAAGTGAGAAAGCTAAGCCTAGAAGTTCCTCTTACACACTGAGACTCGGAGTAAATGAGAGTTGATTTTAATTGAATAAAACCATTGTGCAAATTAATGGGAATTTATACAGGAGGTCTGAACCGGTGTGGAGTGGTTTGAGAAGCCTCACTGGTTTTTCTATCTCACACTCCCTCAGGATCTACTTACGCCACACCGTCAGCTTCCTTTTTTTGGGAGGGGTGTCACTTCTGCCAACATCTCTCGGAGTGTGTCTGCGAAGAATTGACAACCCTATCCATGCAGCCAGCATCCCCCCCGCACCACCCCCCCCCCCCCCCCACAACCCATCAAGTACCTCGCTAGCACATTTAACATTCACTGTGAAATCTGAAATGCCTTTCTAAATTTAAAACTTTTCTGACATTTTGCGATGTTGCTGAAGTCTGCAGTCGAGGGACAGCTTGTCTCTGTGGAACTGTGTAAACATTCAAACTGGCCTTGTGAGCAGTTGATTTCAGATTTGAGCTAAGGAAAACATAAGAACAGCATGTCCACAAAAAAGGAATGAAAAAATAATAACTTGAGCTTTTCCATTCTTTGCCCTTGAGAGCTTGATAAGAATGGTATAAGAAGAGTTTCTGAATTATGCTCAGGGCCCTTGCACAAGGCATTTTTGCCAAGTGTATTGGTCCCTCTGCATGGCAGAGGTTAAAAAACTAATTAAGCCCTTTTCTTTGCTCTTGCTAATAGTTGAGTCGAGTCAATTTAACTTCCACGACACAGTTACAACCCACCAAACCATTTCAGAGAATCAACAAACTCCTCCTTTAAAGTAAAACAAAATACATTTGAACATAAGAGTGGGCGAGAACAGACCAATTAATCTGTCAGGCCTACTCCACACTCAGAGTGATTGCAGCATCATGGCTAGACACTTGAGACCCAGTCACAGACACGTCATTTTCTGGAGAATTTCAGTGAGGCACAAATTCAATTTGCTTGTTGCTGCATGCTCTGATAATCAGTATACAAATTATCACCACTTATTTCGCACAACTGCACAACCTATTGCTATATTTTACACGATGTTATTCTACTCATATGAGGAGGGGTGATTGTCCCCCCACCTTTTAACTCTCCCTTGGTCAGTAGCTGCAAATCTTTTTTTTCTAACACACAGCTATCACTCCTCAATTAAAATGCATGAACTCAATCAAAATGAAGGACATTTACAAATTACAAAGGCTTAAAAAGGAAAATAGCAAGCTTTCCTTAATTGTAAGGAGGAGGAATTTTATTAATTATTGCCTCAAAAAAAATAAAAACATAATGTTAAACATACATACACAAACACAGGTAATAAGAATATCAGGAAGTCGGGGAGAAGAGGAAGTTGTCTAGTTTAGAATAATTGAGAATTACAAGTTCGAAGTCCTTTAAAATGCTTGATTTTAAATTTGAGCCATATTGTTTAACTGTTGCATTGTGTTCCTCAGCAGTTGGAAGTTTGCAGATAGAACATAGAACATAGAACATAGAAGAATACAGCGCAGTACAGGCCCTTCGGCCCTCGATGTTGCGCCGATCCAAGCCCACCTAACCTACACTAGCCCACTATCCTCCATATGCCTATCCAATGCCCGCTTAAATGCCCATAATGAGGGAGAGTCCACCACTGCTACTGGCAGGGCATTCCATGAACTCACGACTCGCTGAGTAAAGAACCTACCCCTAACATCTGTCCTATACCTACCCCCCCTTAATTTAAAGCTATGCCCCCTTGTAATAGCTGACTCCATACGTGGAAAAAGATTCTCACTGTCGACCCTATCTAAACCCCTAATCATCTTATACACCTCTATCAAGTCACCACTAAACCTTCTTTTCTCCAATGAAAACAACCCCAAGTGCCTCAGCCTCTCCTCATACGATCTTCCTGCCATACCAGGCAACATCCTGGTAAACCTCCTCTGCACCCGTTCCAGTGCCTCCACATCCTTCCTATAGTATGAGTTGACATGATTCAAAGCAAAACATTCATCCCCCTTTAAATCCTGGAGTAAGGCAAGTCCTCCATCCAGTAGTTTCTCCTCGGGCATTTTCACACGAGGTCTGATTCCTCTGCCTCTACCTAATTTGGAGTGATAATAGCCTGCCACTTGTGCCTGGAGAGTCTTGACCAAAACTCCTCTTCTTCAGGTGGTAGCTGTTTCGAGGCTGTGACATATGCTGTGTGCATTTTATCATGAGATCCTCTGCAATGCGCTGAATCCACGGGTTATAACAGCTTTGGATGTTCTGAGGGTCAAGATAGGTTTTGCTTCCGCCTTGTTTGCAATGTTGTAGCTTTCATGTGTTCCACGTACCTGTTCAGGACCACATTTCCTAACCAAACTTCGTTCATCATGGGACCTGACCCCTCATCCACCATGCCTTTTACACATGCAGGAGCATTCCTTGGTCTCAAAACTAAACTTCGTCCTATGAAGTAAATAGCCTTTCTGATTCAGAGGGTCCTGAATCCAGCATTGGCATTCCTGAAGTTGTTTCACCACCACCACCACCGCATCCCCACCCCTCCTGGTTTGGGAAGATCCGATTTAACCTGGTGCAAGGCCTTGTCCCCATTGGATATTCTACTAGATTTGTCCCTGTAGGTGTATGGGGTGGACCTGGACTCAATAGGAACAGTGGCAGTATGTTGTCGAGTGAAGCTGTAGGCTGTTTCTTCAAGCCTGCCCTGAAAGTTTGGACTGTGCTTTTTTTCCACATGACCACTTGGCGATGGATGGTATGGAGCTGTCCTTCCATACCAAATGTCATGCGACATTAGGAAATACACAGAATATTTGTTGGTAAATAATGGCCTGTTGTCTGTGACCAACACCTCATGGAGTCTGTGTATTGCAAAAGATGCTTGCAGCTTGTCAGTCATCACCCTGTCATTGACAAATGAACTGTGCGCTCGTCCAAACACTATTAGAGGGTGTCCACTATGAGTAAAAACATAAAACCCATGAAAGGATGGTACAGTCGACCTGCAACCACGTCCAGGGTTTAGCCAGCCATTCCCGTGAATGTGGAGGAGCTGTTGCTGGTGACGTTTATGTATTGTTGGCACTCGAGGCTCTGCCCAATCAACGTGGCTATGTCAGTATTCAATCCTGGTCACCAGACATAAATTCTCGCCAATATCTTCATTCCTGATGTAATTCAGCCA
This sequence comes from Chiloscyllium plagiosum, assembly GCF_004010195.1. Taxonomy (NCBI): domain Eukaryota; kingdom Metazoa; phylum Chordata; class Chondrichthyes; order Orectolobiformes; family Hemiscylliidae; genus Chiloscyllium; species Chiloscyllium plagiosum. The sequence goes on from NC_057721.1 coordinate 10,254,198, forward strand.
GTCTCAGGTAATGACCTTTGCTCGGGACAACTGCTCTTGCTCCCCATAATACTATGCCATCCTCTCTGGCAATCAGGTCTCCCTGGGTCCAGAAAAGTTTCAGTTTTCGTTGTGATGGCTTGCCTTATGACCAACCTAAACTATGAAAGTAACCACCCCAACACACACAAACGAAGCTGCATCAGGACACTATTCAAAAGGGCCACAACACACTGCAGTACACCAGAACTGCAAAAAGAAGAAAACTAACACCTATACAAGGTATTCGCCAAAAACGGATACCCGCGCAACTTCATCAACAGATGCCTAAGAGAAAGACCACGGAACGAGGACATACCACAACCAAAAGGACTAGCCACACTACCATACAACAGGAGCATCTCGGAACTGACAGCCACACTAC
>NC_057721.1:10254739-10256385 GCF_004010195.1 Chiloscyllium plagiosum
TCCTTATTAAACCACTGCTCCCTCACACGACCCTTTCCTCCCTGCCTGACGGGCACATGCTTATCAAGGACACTCAATAGTTGCTCCTTGAACAAGCTCCACATATCAATTACACCCTTGCCTTGAAGCTTACTTTTCCAGGCCACACATCCTAAGTCATGCCTCACAGCATCATAATTTCCCTGCCCCCATCTATAACTCTTGCCCTGTAGTGCACACTTATCCCTCTCCATCACTAGAGTAAAAGGTCACCGATTGTGGTCACTGTCCCCAAAGTGCTCACCTACCTCTAATTCTAACACCTGGCCTGGTTCATTACCCAGAACCAAATCCAGGTCCAGAACTCAAGATCTTGAGTTCTTAGAGAATTGTTCTTGTCCCCAATTTTATATTCACTGGCATTGATTTTAAGGTTGAGCAAGATAGTCAGGGAGAGACCTCCATCTTTTTATTGTGACCAATTCATACCTCTATTCCTGTCTGCTGTGCTGCGCAAAAGCTCAGGCCTGAAATACAGTTACTTTGTGGATTCTGGTGTCTGACACCAATTTTTTTCCAAACTGGAGGATCTGCAAGTGACTTTCACCCCCAAGTGTAATGTCCAGGTAGGTGTGAATCAGCCTGGAGCTACAGATGCGAGTTTCAGTGCTTTTTATAACAATGGCAATTTTAGCTCAAACGTGGAGGTGCCGGTGTTGGACTGGGTTGGACAAAGTCATAAATCACATGACACTGGGTTATCGTCCAACAGATTTATTTGAAATCACCAGATTTCGGTGCCCCTGCACCTTCCTCAGGAAGCTAGTGAGACAGAATACATCGGACACAGAATTTATAGTAAACGATCTAGGGTCATTCAACTTATGCAAATGTATTGAACAAACCTAGATAGCTAATGAGTCTTTAATCAGTTGGAGTGGAGGTGCAGGGTTCCATTGATTAATATGTAAATCCCAGAATTTCTTTCAAGTCACTGCCCCAGGATAACTTCAGGTTTTATCATAATAAACGTGACACCTCTGGTTAGACAATGTACTTTAGGTATGAGGCCATGTTTCAATCTGTTTGTTCTCATCCTAGAGACAGAATGGCTTTATTTCCAAACTAGGAATTTATGCAACATTGGCTGACTATCTACAGATTAAGTGTTTTTTGAACAAAATAGACTGTATCTGCAAATACAAATCTGCATATGCAATTAGACCCCACAGATTTATATATATGTGTGTGTGAGAGAGAGGGAGAGTGCGTTGGTGTGAATGAGGGAGAGAGAGAGAGTGTGTATGTGTGTGAGTGTGTAAATGTGTGTGAATGAGTGAGTGTGCGTGTGTGAATGAGAGAGAGTGTGTGTGAGTGTACCGTATATGCGTGTGAATGAGGGAGAGTGTGTATGTGTATGTGTGTGAATGAGGGAGAGAGTGTGTGTGTGTGTGAGTGTGTACATGTGTGTGAATGAGAGAGAGTGTGTGTGAATGAATGAGGGAGAGAGAGTGTGTGTATATGCGTGTGAATGAGGGAAAGAGAGAGTGTGTGTGTGTATATGTGTGTGAATGAGAGAGAGAGTGTGTGTGTGTCTGAATGAGGGAGAGAGAGTGTGTCAGTGTACTGTATATGCCTGTGAATGAGGGAGAGTGTTTGTGTGTGTA
>NC_057721.1:10256469-10274852 GCF_004010195.1 Chiloscyllium plagiosum
GTGTGTAAATGAGGGGGAGTGTGTGTGAGTGTGTGTATATGTGTGTGAATGAGGGAAAGAGAAAGTGTGTGTGTATATGTGTGTGAATTAGGGAGAGGGGGAGAGTGTGTGTGAGTGTGTGTACATGTGTGTGAATGAGGAGGAGAGAGAGTGCATGTGTGTGAGTGTGTATATGTGTGTGAATGAGGGAGAGAGAGTGCATGTGTGTGAGTGTGTATATGTATGTGAATGAGGGAGAGACAGTGTGTGTATATGTTTGTGAATGAGGCAGAGGAAGAGTGTGTGTATGCGAGTGTGTATATGTGTGTGAATGAGGTAGAGAGAGTGTGTGTGTGAGTCTGATTCTGTGTGTGAATGAGTGTCTATATGTGTGTGAATGAGGAAGAAAGTGTGTATGCATGTGTTTGCACTTTCTTGAGAGGGAGCGTGAGGGAGTATATATGTATGAGAGCATGTGTGTGTGAGAGAGTGTATGTGTGTGAGAGCATGTGCAAGAGTGTGCGTACTTGAGAGGGAGTGTGCGTGAGTGTGAGGGAGTTGTTGCACTATAGGTGACCCTGCCACACTATACACACTCACACGCACACTCATGCACACAGACACATACTAACCCATTCTCTCATACGAACATACACACATTCTCACAGACCCTCTCTCATAAGTACACACTCGCTCTCACAAAGGCATATAGTCCCTCACATTCACGCGCACTCTCTGACAAGCACACACACTCTCGCACACTCTCAGTCAAACACACACACTCTCGTGTACTCTCACTCACATGCTCTCACACACATGTACACACACACACAAACACACCAAAATCTAAGGAGTGAATTTGCATTTGCAGTTTTGTATTTGCAGATACATTCTATTTTATTCAAAAAGCACGCCATCTGTAGACAGTCAATCAATGTATCTGACAGGTAAGAACAGATTGAAACATGGCCTCATACCTAAAGTACATTGTCTAACCAGAGGTGTCACTTTTATTCTGATAAAACCTGACGATATCTTGGGGCAGTGACTTGAAAAAAATTCTGGGATTTACATATTAATCAATGGAACCCTGCACTGATTAAAGACTTATTAGTCATCTAAGTTTGTTCAATACATTCGCATAAGTTGAATGACCCTTTGATCGTTTACTATAAATTCTGTTTCTGATGTATCCTCTCACTAGCTTCCTGAGGAAGGTGCGCGGGCTCAGAAAGCTGGTGATTTCAAATAAACCTGTTGGACTATAACCCCGTGTGATGTGATTTTTGACTTTTAGCTCAGTCAGATCTTTGTTTACTGCTGGGCCTATGAGTTTGGCTCAACCTGGCCAGGTAATCATAGAAGTCATTTTCACTAAAAGAAAATGTGGTCCATAAGGGTTTCAGGGTATTAAAATCGCAGGGTACATGTTGAGCATGGGTAATCCATTTTTACTAGAATCATAGTAATGTTACTATGTACATGATAGACAGGCAGGAGGCTGGAAGAACACAGCAAGCCAGCCAGCAGCAGGAGGTGGAGAAGTCGATGTTTTGCGTGTAACCCTTCTTCACTCCTGATGCTGCCTGGCTTGCTGTGTTCTTCCCGCCTGTCTATTTTGGATTCCAGCACCTGCAGTTATTTTGTCTCTAACTATGTACATGATGCCGGGGCTTCCCATAGCAGGGCTCAGGCGCTCGAGTGGGGGGTCACAAGCTGAAACATTGGAGTTGTGCGGTCCGAGGTAGCAATGAGCCCCACCCACTGTCCTTCAACTCTCAGCCCTTATCTCTGAAAACGCCACTTCTCAGTTTCCACTGAGGGGCTGTGACAATTTTCAAAACGAGGCCCCCCCACCCCAGCAAAATTATTAGTGTTTCCTTTCTTGCATTTCAGTCTGAACTGAGTACAAGATGAAAAGATTTTACTTTATGTCCTTCTTTAGCGATCAGTCACTATTACGTAGCTAACCCAGCCAGAACTCATCAGAGTCAAAAAGTGTGGTGCTGGAAAAGTACAGCCGGTCAGGCAGCATCCGAGGAGCAGGAGAATCAACGTTTCAGACATAAGCCCTTCATCATCGCATTCCTGATGAAGGGCTTTTGCCCGAAACGTTGATTCTCCTGCTCCTTGGATGCTGCCTGACCGGCTGTGCTTTTCCAGCGTCACACTCTTGACTGTGATCTCCAGCATCTGTCGTGTTCAGTTTCTCCCACAATGCACTGCAGGCAAACAGAGAGTCACAATGTACAAGCTCTTTCAAGAGCAGGGCTTCTATTGTCAGTTTAATCTTCACTCTGAAGAGTTCTTTTTCCCCTGAGAAGCTGTTTGCAAGTTCTGATTCGTGAATCCATCTCAGAAAATCCCATCACAAGTCTGTGAGTGGGAGCGTACATTGGCAGGCTCCATGGGCCTGTTGATTCTGAGCTCCTGTTGACGAAAAGCTGCCTGCCTCCTCTGGTTGAGCCTCTTGTCCATCCAGGAGGGTTCAGCCTCCATCTGCAGCAGTGGATCAGACATTAGATTAGATTAGATTACTTACAGTGTGGAAACAGGCCCTTCGGCCCAACAAGTCCACACCGACCCACCGAAGCACAACCCACCCATACCCTTACATTTACCCCTTACCTAACACTACGGGCAATTTAGCATGGCCAATTCACCTGACCTGCACATCTTTGGACTGTGGGAGGAAACCGGAGCACCCGGAGGAAACCCACGCAGACACGGGGAGAATGTGCAAACTCCACACAGTCAGTCACCTGAGGCGGGAATTGAACCCGGGTCTCTGGCGCTGTGAGGCAGCAGTGCTAACCACTGTGCCATCGTGCCGCCCCATGTTCTGATCTAAAGCTCGGAATCTCCACAGTGCCACCCTGTCTACTTTACAGCATTGGCCATGGATCATACCAGGATTTACAACATGGCCTGAGTCTATCTGGTAATCAAGAAACAATTACGTTTCAGACTTGTGCTGATGTTTATAGCATTGGACAGAATTTCCATGTTCCTGAGGGAGTAGGCTGGGAAGACGGAATGGGGATGGGAGCACGGGGAAGGTTATTGTAGGAAAAGCTTTGCTAACCCATGATAGGCCCACAAAAGCAAAATTGGTCAAACTGTATCAGAACACCCAGAATTCCCGCGCAGCTCACTAGCTGGATCAGACAGCACGCAGACAAGGGAATATACTGTAAGCTCCCATGGACATGACAGAGCACCACAGATATGTCAAAGCCTAAGGGCAGTTTCACAACCCAGCAATACCAGAGCCACACAAAGAGCAGGACAGACAGACAGGCACCAGCAAGGACATGCTCCAGGAACAGGATAATGGAAACACCTCACCACTTTAGAAGAGACTTTAACATCTACCTGTGGAGATGAATGGAACCATGATACTGTCAGGATGTTGCATTGTGTGAAGGAACAGGACATTTGTCCGATTAAACTGGTTTCCAATTAGCACCCTTGTAACTAAATTACTCCATTTCCAGATACATTGTAGTTTCCCATTTCTTAATCAATGTCATTGTGCAGCATTACTATAAAACTGGTCTCATCTTCAGCTCTGGGAGGAGAAATCTGATCTACCTGTGCAGACTGTCAGTTCTGTATCAGCCGAGTCAATTTCTCGACGTGTGATATGGTTTGCAATAAACTGTTTGTCAATTTCACTCCGAGCTGTGTTTTGTGATCTCTAACCTATTGGGCAAATTTCTCTGACAGTTATTCATTGGGCAGAAGGCTTGGGGAGGAGAGTCAATCACCTTGTTGACACCTCCCCCCACCCCCCCCCCCCACCCCCCCAACTCTTATCTGGGAAGCAAGAGTCAACAATGACCTTCCCAGTCAGAAACTAATTCAGCCCTTTAAAACCAGCTGAATGCCTGATCACACTCCTCTGTAATACTACCAGGGATACACAATGCGTCCATGCCAACCAGGGATACATATGTGGGGAAATGGATGGGCCAAAGAGCAACTACAGGCTCAACATCTTGTACCCTAACCCCTCTTCATGGGAGGACTTCTATATCAATCCTTCCTCCCCTCCACCCCATGCTCCTTACCTGAACCTGAACCCCAGGCAAGTCCTCCACATCTACCAAGGTTCCAGAACTGCTCTTCCTCCTGGGGCTCACTGCAGTACCAGCAGTGGCCACCGCCACCGGAGGTGCCGCTAGTGCCTACCCAGACTCGCTAGCAACTCTCAGGTGGAACATCTATCAGCTTGGCCCTGGGAACTCTGGCATCAAGCAGGTAGGCATTAAATTGGCCCTTGATCAGGTTGGAGCTACCGAGAATGGCTGTGGCCACGGTTTGCACCAGATCTTCAGCTGATGGGTTGGATCACTGCTGAGGTTATTACATCCTGCCAATAAGCATCGTGGGCGGCACAGTGGTTAGCACTGCTGCCTCACAACACCAATGACACGGGTTCAATTCCCGCCTCGGGTGACTGACTGTGTGGAGTTTGCACATTCTGCCTGTGTCTGCGTGGGTTTCCTCCGGGTGCTCTGATTTCCTCCCACAGTCCAAAGATGTGCAGGTCAGGTGGATTGGCTGTGCTAAATTGCCCGTAGTGTTAGGTGAAGGGGTAAATGTAGGGGAATGGGTCTGCGTGGGTTACTCTTCAGGGGGTCGGTGTGGACTTGTTGGACCGAAGGGCCTGTTTCCACACTGTGAGTAATCTAGTCTTATCTAAGACCCTACAGCACTGTTGTAAGTCGGGGGCGAAAAGCAGAAGCTGCTGCAAAAGCACAGCAGGTCCGGTAGCATCAGTGAAGAAAAATCAGAGTTAACGTTCTGGGGAAGGGTCACCGGACCCGAAACGTTAACTCTGACCTATCATCACCAATGCTGCCAGATCTGCTGAGCTTTTCCAGCGACTTCTGTTTTTGGCGCTTACTGAGCCACTCCTGTGAGTGTTATTATTGAATCGGTTTCCACCATCTGTTTTAAGCAGCACATTTCAGACTGTAGTATGAATAAATTCTTCTCATCTCTCCTTTATGGTTTGAGCGCCAATTTTCTTAAATTCTGATCTCCTTAGTAGAGTCTTTTTTTGCGAGGTTGATAATTTGATATCTCCTCACCTGCCCTTGGACCATTCTCAGGTCGGCTCACTGGTCAAAATGTGAATGGTTCTTCAGTGGCTGTACGTATCTTTGTAAATCTGGGTGGGATGGTTAGTGCTACGCAGCATAGCATGGCATTTACTGCAGAGGCTGGAGAGTGGTGAGGTCAGACGAGGGCAGAGGTGGGTGCCAACCTATTCAAAGAACCTTCCGGAAGTCAAAACAAATTTGGAGCCAGGTCTCCAATCACCAGCACTGTCTGGAGTGGAATTCAAACCCAATATCTTCTGACTTAGAGGTGACAATGTAACTAAACCTAAGGCTTGCTCACAAATTGAAGTAAATAACCGAATCAAAGCTCATTTGTTTTTTTTTGCCTTTCTGACTGCTTCTTGTGGTCTCAGGTTGCTCTGCACATCGGGCACACATGAGTTCAAATAAACAAGGGCTGTTCTGTAAAAATGAGTCATAGTTAAAAAGAATAATGCTGATGACTCTGATTGGAACAGTGTGATTACCTGGGCACCAGCCTCCTTTCATCCAGCAAGTGTCAAATTCCTTTTGATCTCACACACACCTTAGTCACAGATAATGGTGCAGATGTGCTTTTGTTACTTCATTAATAAGCCTATCAAAGATTCGGGGGAGAACTGAATGGGGAATTTGATGAGAATGATAGTGGTTTACAGTTTGCTGTGGGATTAAAGGGTGCTCTCTCATCTTGCTCAATACTTTCTGCGAACCTTTGATCATTATTTAACTCTAAGCAAGCTTATTTGTGTCGAAACAAACATCTGTCTCTCTTTTTTCCTCCCTGCTGATTTGTTATTGCGATGCTAACATTGTGTACACACCAACTACAATGCAGGCAGAGGAGTTAAGTGTCTGCTTTTGACCAGCAGAGACTCAGAGAATCAGAGATATACAGCACGGAAACACACCCTTCAGTCCAACTCGTCCATGCCAACCAGATATCCTAAATAAATCTAGTCAAATTTGCCAACATTTGGCCCATATCCCTCCAAACCCTTCCTATTCATATACCCATCCACATGCCTTTTAAATGTTGCAATTGTACCAGCCTCCACCACTTCCTCTGGCAGTTCATTCCACACATGCACCAACCTCTGAGTGAAAATATTGTCCTTTAGGTCCTTTGTAAAGCTTTCCCCTCTCACCCTAAACCTATGCCCTCTAATTCTGGACTCCCCCACCCCAGGGGAAAGACTTTGCCTATTTATCCTATCCATGCCCCTCATAATTTTGTAAACCTCTATAAGGTCACCTCTCAGCCTCCGACACTCCAGGGGAAAACAGCCCCAGCCTGTTCAGCCTCTCCCTGTAGCTCAAATCCTCCAACCATGGCAACATCCTTGTACATCTTTTCTGAACCCTTTCAAGTTTCACAACATCTTTCCTACAGTCAGCTGCCTGTTTTTGATCAGCAGAGACTCAACGGGCCAAAGGGCCTTTTTTCTATGTTGCAGGTCTCCAAGGCACCACTGAGTTTGCACTCTCAACTCTTTGCATCCATTCGGACCAAGAGGAATTGAACAGTGTCCTGTCGGATCTGAAATGAAAACAGAAATCCCTGGGGAAACGTGCTGCCTATTATCTATGAGGTTTTTGAAGTACGAACTGCATGGATGTTTCGAGTGCTTTGCAGGATTTCCTCTTTATGGGTTTCTACTTTCTAGAATGTGCCTTGGCTCCCTGTTAAATGAGAAGGGTCTAATCCAAGCCAAGAACAGACAGGGATGCACTGCCATCATCTGAGAGCTTATCATTGTTCCATGTATTTTCCTGTCCATTGGTTGCAACATTCGAACATTAGTAGTGAGAAAGAGAGACCGTCTTTCATTGAGCAACATTAAGTGCAGGACATGTTCATTTCCCTCCCTTGTGGGAGCTGGTTGGCTGAAGTCTGCCCACTGAGCTTGTCCACAAGAGACGGCTACTCCACCCCATTGACTGGGAAGCGCTTCAGGACGTTTTGGGAAGTGTCGGGAAGAGGGCGGTGGGACAATGCAAGGCCTTTTCCTGAAGAGGCTGGGAGCTTCCGTAGCTCACTCTCTTCTCCCTGGAGAGTGAGGAGCTGCGGATCTAATGCTGTGCACTGCCCTCTTGTTGAAGGATGCACAATCCAAGGACAATCTCCCAGGTCTAGGCAGGAGGGAAGACCATTGGACCAGAGAAAAAAGCATGGCTTCCTTAAAGATTCAGTATTAAGTTCTCAAAATCTTACCGGCCCATCTTCATAGTCAGGAAGTTCTTTTGTATTTGTTGGCACAGCCTGCTGGAATTGCATTCATGGGCGCAATCTTGTTTGACACAAACAGGAAAAATGTGTGTTAACAAACCCCACCATATATACGAGGGGTGTAGCTGGTATGGTAGAGTTCTCCCTCCAATCTCCAATCTGTACAAACTTCTTCACTAGAAAACAGCTTGGCCCCTTCATCACCATTTAAAGCTTACAATGGAGAGACTCAGGTAATGTTCTGGGGACCTGGGTTCAAATCCCACTGTGGTGGAATCTGAATTCAATTTTTAAAAATCTGGAATTAAGAGTCGAATGGTGACTATGTCATCACAGGCAGCACAATGGCTCAGTGGCTAGCACTGCTGCCTCATAGTGCCAGGGACCTGGGTTCGATTCCATCCTCTGGGACAAGCTCAGTGGGCAGACTTCAGCCAGTCCAGCTCCCACAAGGGAGGGAAATGAACATGTCATGCACTTACATTGCTCAATGAAAGACGGTCTCTCTTTCTCACTACTAACTGTCTGGGTGGAGTTTGCACATTCTCCCTGTGTCTTTGTGGGTTTGCCTTGGGTGCTCCAGTTTCCTCCCACAAAGATATGCAGATTAGATATGCACACTAAAGATATGTATGCTAAATTGCCCCATAATGTGCAGGCTAGGTATGTTGGCCATGTGAAAGGCAGGGTTACAGGGAATACGGTAGGGAGCTTGTTCTGGGTGGGATGCTCTTTGGAGGGTCAGAGTGACTTGAAGGCCTGAATGGTCGGCTTCCAAACTGAGGGATCCTATGTCGAAAGCGGCAAAAAGCCCATCTGGTTCATTATTATCCTTTAAGGAAGAAAACAGCCATCCACCTGGTCTGGTCTACTTGTGACACTTAATTGCTCTCGGGGTAGAAGCCGACCATTCAGGCCTTCAAGTCACTCTGACCCTCCAAAGAGCATCCCACCCAGAACAAGCTCCCTACCGTATTCCCTGTAACCCTGCCTTTCACATGGCCAACACACCTAGCCTGCACACTATGGGGCAATAAACACAATGGTCCCACGTCCAATGAACGAATATCAGGAAAAAAGGTGAACTTGTACTGGGTCAACAAGGTAACCACACCGACTGAAGTCAATCTTCCTGCCTGGGGCAGGCATATGGAGCATAATTCAAAAGGGGCCTCTACTCAGGAGATTCAGAAAACAGAGCATTTGGTAGAAGGGAAGGGATCTGAAAAGCCACCAGAAGGATCCAGTGCAATGGAGAGAGGCAACTGACACAGAGGAGAGTGACAGCGAGAGGGGCAAGGGAGATGTTGAAGAGTGGTAGCTGCAATTTTAGGGTGGGGAACACAATGATGCAACTACAGGGGAAGACAGGGTTGAATAAGGGACGCTAAGGCTAGATTTGTCAGGATCTGAATGAGACCAGGATCAGGGAGAAGGGTAGGAATATCAAGGGAAATAGTGAAAGGGCTATCACGGGGTGAGATTGAAGGACTGATTGGGTAGTTGAGGAAAGGAGAACGCCACGGTGTGGGGGGACGTACAGTGGACAGGAGAGTGGCAGACTGCTATCAAATCAAGTCAAAAATTTACAATCATCACCTTTTCCCTGTAACAACTCAGAATAGAAGGGCCATGAGAAATCCACAAACAAACGGGAAGATCCCAAGATTTGTCCAGACCTGTTCCTGCACAACGGGAAAACACCCAATTGAGGAACCAACTCAGAATCTGAACAGTACTGTTACGTGAGCATGCGGTCATTAGCTTAGCACTGAAGGGAGGCACTCACTCTAGAAGAAAGACCAATAAACCTTACACCCTGAATACCAACCTCCCTACTTGGCCCCGTAATTCAGTCCATTCGGAGAAGAAGACGGCTTGAGACTCATCACCATTGGTTGTGATGGTGGTGATGATGGGGAGGCAGGCTTTCAGGAGCATTCCCAGGCCCAGGTAACTGAAGGTTAAGAATGTGGCGATGAACCCATGAGGAAGGCTGCAGATTCCAAGGCCGTAGGGCTCAAGGAACAGAAAGTACCTGGAGAGGGAGCCAGGGCCTTCCGTGAGCAGCTGCCTGCAGATTTATGGAAAGGGAATACTGGACACATCAGCACACACCAGGGACACTGTCATCTACAGCTACAAGGCCATACAGCAGGATCTACCACTGAAAGGCTTTGCATTGTCCCCCACCCTCCCCTCCACACCTCACAAGGCGTCCTGAAGTGCTTCCCAGCCAATGGAGCGGAGTGGCCCTTTCTTTGTGTCTGTGGCACTGACAATCCCAGTTCCGTTGAGCCCCCTCCTTTCAAACCCCAGCTGGCATCATGTGTGGCATCCTCCCAGTTGGCAGCCCACATCAGATCACTGATGCCCACAGGAAAACAATACAATTTGTCCAGTTCACCAAAGTGCCCGAGTTATGGGATCTGCGACGATCACTGTGTTCCCTCAGGTCCAAGGGACTGCGCACACACACGTGCCACGCAGAACCCGCTGGCATCATCCAGCCCCATTCCTGAACGCAAGGGGATTTCAATCCCTCGATGCCCAGTTTCTCTGTGACCAGAGGCAGCACAACCTGCCCACGCTCAGCTTTGAACAGTTTCAGCTCACAATCCTTGCTTGATCTGTGTCCGCTTAGAAACATGAACTACACGAATAGATCCTCTACAATAGTCACAATGATCTGCTGACAAAGGAGTTAGCACAGGGGACAGAATGAGAATCCAGTCAGTCACTTGCCTCATTCTGTCTCCTGCTGTCTGTATTGACTGCTTCTTCTGGGAATAGAGTTCAGAGTTGCTCTGTGACATACAATCTGTCACAGAACAACCAAAACACAGGAAAACAAAGATGAAGGAAATCTTTAATGAAAGGTGAGAGGGCTTCATAAACTATGGCAACTGTTCTTGTTAATATGGTACGCTTGTTAAGCCTGTTATAGTTTCATCCTTTGACATGTGGTGCGGGCTAATCGCACTAATACCAGCCACACCCACTATAAGCAGCAGGGTACTGGGAAGAACAGTTGGTCCCATGAGATAATCCTCACCAGGTGGAACGCTTCTATCCGGTTAACCTGGTCGGGATCTCACATCAATGTTTGTTTCATCTCAAGCACGGTGCCTGACGTTTTCAGACAGCAGTACCATTCGAGAGCAGAGGCCTGGAATGCATTTTCGGTGTCTGAGCAAGTCTGGCAAACAGACAGTTCCCTGAAGTGGATTAACCAGTCAGCATAAAGGTGCTGAGCTCCTCAGGGGTCCCCTGTAACCCCCAGCAACCATCCTCCTTGGCCGGGTTTTAACAGCAGCCCAAGTGGCAGCAAACAAACATCCGATAAAATAGTACACGCGTTTTAAAAAGAGGTCAGACAGCTCTGCATTGAAACGTATCGTGAGCACTACTGAAACAAATTGCCCCTAAACTAGACTCCTACTGCGACCATGCTTTGCAGTGATTCAATGAAATGCAAAATGGTGTTCAATCAGTGTTTGACAGTCTGGTGTGTCCCAGCTTTCAGCAATGAGCTGCCAGAATCCTCGCCACAGATTTGTGTTTATATTTCAGCTTCTCCACGAACTCAATCAAAATACTCCCAACGTTTACTGAAGGACTTCTCAAAAAATATGAAAGCGGGTGTGCTGCTCCCTCTGTCCTTAGCAGAACCCTTTAATGCCCCTTCCCTTCCTGCCTAAAGGGGTTAACCCTGAGGTATAAAGTCCAGTAGAGCTTGGAGGGTTGTCACCAATTTCCTGTGGGAGGAAACCCACGCAGATACGGGGAGAATGTGAAAAGTCCACACAGAGAGTAACGTGGGACAGACGATATGATTCTAAGATGGTATCCTCCACAGCTTTGATCACTTCTCCTTCAAATTCTGCTTTTTTCTTCCACCAGACACTGCAGAGCCGGAATCAGATGTAGTCACTCGAATTAATGTGCCTCCTGGCTGGACCAGGTCACACATTAACACTCATTGCACTGCCTCCATCGTTGACATCAGAGACCTCAGCTTGGCCCGAGTGCTGCCTCTTCTGTGTGATTCAATAACACCCTTCCAAGTATGTCCACACAGTTTGGTGGAAACTGGAAAAAAACAGACTTATAGAATGATTATTATTTGTCACAAAGCTATTTAGTGGCCATCCTATCATATCTGAAACTGCCCTTCAGAAACATCGCATCCCACACCTCAGCACTGACACATCTCTAAAGCATCACAAATCCATCACCAATAAAAAAATTCTGATTAGGGCAAAGGAAAATGGGTGCCACGGTGGCTCAGTGGTTAGCACTGCTGCCTCAGCACCAAGGACCCAGGTTCGATCCCAGTCCCACGTCACTCTCTGTGTGGACTTTTCACATTCTCCCCGTATCTGTGTGGGTTTCCTCCCACAGTCCAAAGTTGTGCAGGTTAGGTGAATTGGCCATGCTAAATTACCCATAGTGACCAGGGATGATCAGTTTATCAATGGGAAATACAGGGTAACAGGGATGGGTTGGGTGGATTGCTTTTTGGAGGGTTCACATGAACTTGATGGGCCAAATGGTCTACTTCCACAGTGAAGGGACTCTATACGATGAAAAACTTTATGATAGGCTCAAACAATCACAAGTCTGTTAATTCTTTTTAGTTTAGTGGGGTGCTGGAAAAGCACAGCAGGTCAGGCAGCATCTGAGGAGCGGGAGAATCAACATTTCGGGTAAAAGCCCTTCATCAGCTTTTGCCCAAAACGTCGATTTTCCTGCTCCTCGGATGCTGCCCGACCTGCTGTGCTTTTCCAGCAACACTCTAATCTTGACTCTGATCTCCAGCACCTGCAGTACCCACTTCTGCCTAATTTTGTTTTTAGAGTCAGTCCCCTGAACTGGGGAGATTCTAAATTTCCTGGTTATGTTTTTGCTTCTTTTTCCAAACCCCCACACTACTGCCCAACAGCGGCAGTGTTTATTTATTCCCCAGCACCCATGTCATGTGCAGGTGTAGGACACAGTGAAGAACAATACATGTGTAAATCTTTATTTATATTCCACCCCCAGGAAGATAGGAAAACACCCGAGTGGTCTGTGACAAGCAGTGCCCTTCACATCAAAGGGCAATGCTGTGTGATCAAAACAGTGAGGGGGAGGGCAGGGGTTAAATTAAAATAGAATTAGGTGGGGAAATAATACACTCCACTCCCCACGGCGCCCACCTCTCCCTGAACAACTCCAGGGTGCTGGTAGACACTGCATGCTCCTTCTCCAGGGACACCCGAGCTCAGACATACCCACGGAAGAGGGGCAGGCAGTCGGCCCTAACGGCCCCCTCCATGGCCCGCTGCCTCGACCTGTTAATGGCCAGTTTGGCCAGGCCCAGGAGCAGACCCACGAGGAGGTCCTCTGACCTGCCCTCCCCTTTCCGTAGCAGGTGCCCAAAGATCAGGAACGTGGGATTGAAGTGCAGCCAAAAACAGAGGAGAAGATCCTTAAGGAAAACTAAAAAGGGAGTGCAGACTCCCACACCCCATATCTACATGGTCCATGGACTCCACAGCACCCCAGAACAAGCAGTTGGGCTGGGAGTCCGTGAACCACCACAATCTGCGGTTGCAGGGGACTGCTGCGTGCAGCACCCTCCACCCCAGATCCCCGAGAGAAAGGGGGAGGACTCCCGCATAGAGAGCCCTCCACTGGGGATCCCCACCGCCCGGTGGCAAATGGGCACGACAAAGCGTGTCCGGACGGTGGATGAGGGAGAAGAGGTGGACGGTGTGCAGCAGCAGTCTGTACAATGCCCGCCATGATACATCCCTGAAGGGGACAAAAAATAAAGTTCCAGAGGTGGCTCAGGTTCCCACAGGAAGTACGGGACCTTGGGGCCAATATGAAATTCCGTCTGGGCAGGGGTGAGTGCAGACAGGATTCCACCGCACACCTGAGCATCCTCCTACTGGTGCTATGTTTGTTAATCAACCAAGTGAGCATCTGATTTACTAAATTGAACCGATTAGCTCGAGAGAAACGTTTTTATTATATGATTCATTTTCAGGATGCGGACGATATTGCTGGACAGCATTTATCACCCCGACCAACATTCATTGCCCATCCCTAATGTGGTGGTGAGCTGCCTTATTGAACCACTGCAGTATTTGGGATGCTGGGACACTCAGGGTGCTGCTAAGAAGACATTTCTAGGATGTTAACTCAGTGTCAATGAAGAGATGGCCAAAGGGTCCCAAGTCGGGATGGTGTACCTTGAAGGTGAACTTGAGATGAAGTTATCTAATACCATTGTCTTTCCAAGTGGTAGACGTCAAAGATTTGAAAGATGCCATCAATGGAGTCTTAAAGAGTTGCTGCAGTGCATCTTGTAGATGGTACACACTGCTGCTACTATGCATCACGGTGAGCGGTGGGGGGAGTGAATGTTGAAGATGGTGGATATGGTGCCAGTCAAGTAACCTGTCTTGTCCTGGATGGTGTCAAGCTTCTTGAGTGTTGATGGAGCTGCATCCATCCAGGAAAATGGGGAGTATTCCATCAGATCCTTTTGCTAACGATGCTTCTTTCTTCAAGGTTAATGTGGAAATTTGTTA
Organism: Chiloscyllium plagiosum; assembly: GCF_004010195.1. NCBI lineage: Eukaryota > Metazoa > Chordata > Chondrichthyes > Orectolobiformes > Hemiscylliidae > Chiloscyllium > Chiloscyllium plagiosum. The sequence continues at coordinate 10,270,374 of NC_057721.1, forward strand.
TCAGATGGAGCGTCGCCCACATTTGGAATGCTGGAGTTGCCTCATGTGCTGTCAGGATAGTGTTAGATCAAAGCTCTCCCAGCAACTTCTGGTAGGGGTGTACACAGTACCACAACAGCTAAAGTGCCTCCGGTGATGGTGTTAACCAGGGCAGTGCCACATCCAATGAACTGTTCCAAGACGGGCCCAACACAACTTGAACTGGGGACGAACCATTCAGCAGCAGAATTCCAGCTGGCTCGGGAGCTGTTTTGAAGTTTTGTGGGATTTTATCCTTAGCCATCCTCCAAGCAAGTTAGAAAATCTCAGGATGAATACCAACGTCAGGGTGACTCTGACATCAGGGCATCTACAGCACAGCACCAAGCCATTTGCCCCCATCCCCCACCACCTCCCCAGTGTCAGTGGTAGCTATTAGAATCCCTACAGTGTGGAAAGAAGCCATTTGGCCCATCAGGTTTGCACTGACCCTCTGAAGAGCACCCCACCCAGACCCCCGCCATATCCCCATATTTACCACCACTAACGCACCTAGCCTCCTTATCCCTGGACACTACGGGCAATTTAGCACAACCAATCCACCTAACCTGCAGGTCTTTGGATTGTGGAAGGAAACCCACACAGACACGGGGAGAATGTGCAAACTCCACACAGACAGTCGCCCGAGGCTGGAATCGAACCTGGTCTCTGGTGTTGTGAGGCAGCAGTGCTAACCACTGAGCCACCATGCCATCGCTCTTTGAGAGTACTATCTAATTAGTCCCTCTCCCTTGTCATTTCCCCCTAGCCCTTGGCCCCACATGCTTCTTCTTCAATTATTTTTCCAAATCCCTTGCGAATGTTACTGTTTAAGCTGCTTGCACTATCTCTTCAAGGCAGTACATTCCAGACCATCGTAAATTACTGCATAAATACATTCCCCTTGTTACCTACTGATTTCTATCTCCAATTCTAAAGGCAGAGCTAATTTGTGGATCATTTCTATTCATGAAGAGACTGCTGAGAGCGGTAAATATGTCAGGCAGATGATGCTGCAGGCTTTTGTGGGGCTGGTTTTGGATTGCATGAGAGACCTGGACAGACACACAGGGCCCCTTCTGTGCTGAAAGCATCGACAGCTCTACGGTAAACAAGCACAATGCTCAACGGTCAATTAATAGCTGTCCATGTATTAACCAATTGAAATTGGAGCAAGGGAGATGGGGGAAGCCTACATTTATATAGCAGCTATCTTCACTTCAAGATATCCTAAAGCACCTTAATTGTAATCACTGTTGTGATGTGAGGAAACGTTTTGTGCACAGCATGATCCCACAAACCGCCATGAGGCTATGTGGGGAAACTAATACACACACACACACACCCCAATTCCCTGTTTAATGTCTCAACTGAAAGCACAGGCACCGCTGACAATGCAGCACCTCCTCCCTTCGTCCTGGCTGGAATGGAATGGAGTCTGGACAGGTGGCCCTGCTGAATCAGGCATACAGTCATACAGCACCGAAACAGGCTCTTCAGTCAAACCAGTCCATGCCAACCATAATCCTAAACTAAACTAGCCCCACCTGCCTGCTCCTGGCTCATGTCCCTCCAAATCTTTCCTATTCATGCACTTATTTTAATGTCATTTAAATGTTGTAATGGCACTCACATCCACGACCTCCTCTGGAAGTTCATTCCACACATGAACCACCCTCTGTGTAAAAAAAAGTTGCCCCTCATGTCTTTCTTGAATCTCTCTCCTCTCACCTTAAAAATGTGCCCCGTCGTCTCGAAATCCCCCCATCCTCGGGGAAAAGACACCTGCCAGAGATGATTTTGGATTGACTGCTTAGTGGGTAACCATCTGAGTCAGAGCAGACTCTCCCTTGTTGTTAGAGCTCCCCTGCCCCACAAGACTGGAACATTTCCCAGGAGATGTTTGCTTGTATTAATCTCAGCCCGGTCCTTGTGCGATGGGGAACATGGAAGACATTACTGCTTAAGTGAAAACAACTGGTTGAAATGATGAACTCATTCGAAATTCCAAAACTATCTGCAGCTCTTCATAATGTCAGCTCTCAGCGAACGCACTTAATTTACACTGCTCATTTGAAGCTCTATAATAGGATTCAGGTATCGTGAATATACAGAGGCTGACGTAACATTTTCTTTTCCTGACATTCACAAAGCCTTCTAATATGAAATAAAACGTCTGGGGAAAGTTGGAATTCTGAAGGGGCTTAACATGCTCCACATTCATTTCATATAAGGAGAATCTTACAAAGATTTACGTCCTAAAACAGCTTCCAGTGGACAGAGATAAACTAGCCTCTCACTCTAGGTGACACGGTCCTCTGAAACATGCTCATCCCCTTCCCCCCTCAGCAGCCTCATCCAAACAAGATTAAACAACTCCATGTTAAAGAAAGGTTTGTATCCACTGGAGCTTCAAAGAGTAAGAGACAACTTTTTTAAATCAGATAAAACCTTGAGGAGACTTGACAGAGTTGGATGTGGAGAGGAAGGGTCACCGGATCCGAAACGTTAACTATGATTTCTCTTCACAGAGGACGGCACGGTGGCTCAGTGGTTAGCACTGCTGCCTCACAGTAACAGGGTCCCAGGTTCGATTCCAGCCTTGGGTGACTGTCTGTGTGGAGTTTGCACATTCTCCCCATGTCTGTGTGAGTTTCCTCCAGTTTCCTCCCACAATCCAGTGATGTGCAGGTCAGGTGAACTGGCCATGCTAAATTGCCCATAGTGTTAGGTGCATTAATCAGAGAGGGGTGGATTACTCCTCGGAGGGTCGGTGTGGACTGGTTGGGCCGAGGGGCCTGTTCCACACTGTAGGGAATCTATAAAAATGCTGCCAGACCTGCTGAGCTTTTCCAGCAAATTCTGCTTCTTTGTTTCTGATTTACAGCGTCCGCAGTTCTTCCGGTTTTTATTGTGTTGGATGAGGAGAGGCTTCTACCCCCTACAGGAGAATCTGGAGTGAGGGGTCACAGTTTAAGAGTCAGGGCTCGCCCAAATAAAACTGAGGTGTGGTGAACTTTGATGTGTCGGAGGGTCAGTGGTCTTAGTGTCAGACAGCCACGGAAACAGATATTCCTGAAACAGTATTCCTGAAACAGTATTCCTGAAAAGATGGTGCGGGTAAGCCCCTTGAATATTTTTAAGGCAGAGATAGACAGATTCTTAGAGTCATAGAGATGTACTGCATGGAAACAGACCCTTCAGTCCAACTTGTCCATGACAACCAGATACCCCAACCCAATCTAGTCCCACCTGCCAGCACGAGGCCCATATCCCTCCAAACCCTTCCTATTCATATACCCATCCAAATGCCTTTTAAATGTTGCAATTGTACCAGCCTCCACCACTTCCTCTGGCAGCTCGTTCCATATACACACCACCCTCTGTGTGAAAACGTTGCCCTTAGGTTCTTTTTAAATCCTTACCTTCTCAATTTAAACCTAAGCCCTCTAGTTCTGGACTCCCCTCTCCAGGGAAAAAAGTCCTTGCCTATTTATGCCCCTATCCATGCCCTTCATGATTTTATAAACCTCTATAAGGTCACCTCTCAGCCTCTGACGCTCCAGGGAAACCAGCCCTAGCCTGTTCAGCCTCTCCCTATAGCACAAGCCCTCCAACCCTGGCAACATCCTTGGAAATCTTTTCTGAACACGTTCAGGTTTCACAACATCCTTCCAATAGCAGGGAGACCAGAATTGAATGCTGTATTCTTGTTCAACAGGGATGTTAAAGGTTACTGGGGTAAGCGGGATTGTGATTTTCAGGTTACAATTAACTCAGCCATGATCTCATTGAATGGAAGAGCAGGCTGAAGGGGCTGAATAGCCTATTTTTGGTTTTGGTTAGCATATTGGTTTGAATTTGGTATTGGTGATAAGAAAGTGAGAGCTCCAGCTTCAGATAAAGAGGCTGGAGTGAAACCTGAGAGAGGGGAAAGCAACTTCACACATTGAGGAGAGTGGCAGCTGGAAGACAACTTCCTGAATACTGTCTGATTGAAGTCACTGACGAGCTACAGGAATGGGCACAGCAACACTCCATCAGTCACTCACTCCCACACACACACACAGTCACACACATACTCACACTCCTCACACACACTCCCACACACATACTCACACTCATTCACACATACATACACACACACTCACTCACTCCCACGCGCATACACACACACTCACACATTCTCACACTCACTCACACACATACACACACACATACACACACACTCCCACCACATACTCACACTCATTCACACACACATACACACACACTGACTCACTCTCACTCACACTCACATACACATACACACACACTCACTCACCCACTCACTCACTCACACAGACTCATTCACTCACACACCCCCTCACACACTCACTCACACACACTCATGCACACTCACACACTCTCGCACACACTCTCACACAGTCGCTCACACACACAAACAGCCCGCCACCACAC
>NC_057721.1:10275659-10287227 GCF_004010195.1 Chiloscyllium plagiosum
CACTGAGCTCCCAGTTACCAAATCCCCACCATTTGCACCTGAATCTCCCTCCTTCTCTCCCAAACTCTAATCCACAATGCCCCTCTCCACCCAGATTAAGTCCCCCTCACTCACTTATCCTCATACTTCCCACTCTCACTCACTCTGACTCTCATTGACCCTCATGCACATTCTCACTTAAACACTCTCACTCATCCTCACTCTCTCTCTCACTCTCACACACTCTCATTCTCACTCACACACTGACTTTCACTCTCACTCACTCATTCACTCAAACTCTCACACACTCACCCTCTTTCACACACACTCTGACTCTCACTCACTCACTCGTTGATACACTCATTCGTACGCTCATTCCCACTTGCCAGTTGCTGACCATTATGTGTGCGAGGTAAAGACAGGACATTGAACTTTCAAATAGCAATGTTGGCCTCTACTCGGTGTTAGATTCTGATAGACTACACAACCTGGCAACAGCTCCCTCTTTGTGCACCTCAGGCCCTCACCAAACTGACATCTAATGGTGCTCACAACAGAAGTCATCACCACCGTACAGCCCTTAGCAACAAGTACAGCATCGTCTGGGCCCGGCTCCGTGAAAATGAACACAAGGCTGTCAGATTGTTCCCGAACCTTGTCTTGTTCCCTAATGAATGATCTTTCCGGATGGTTAGTTGCCATATGTGACACCTGTCCTCACATTGCTGTTGGATGCTTGTCTACCCCTGAATTTTGAAGACTGGGTTTCAACATGGTGTCAACATGCCAGCAGTTTGGCAACCACATGGTGATGACAAATACAGGAAAAGCCACTCGGTCCAACAAGGAAGCTACAAATGGCTGCCCTCATTTTGCCGATGGTGCCCACGGCTTTCCCATGAGTTCGAGGTCTATGGGATCAAACCACACCTGGGGATTGGAAGTGGGCCGGAAAGCAGTGGCTGATGGGAATGGAGGGACAAGCAGATTCCCCCCTCCTCCAACACCCTTAATAGCAGCTACCTCCCTCTGCTGGTAGAGACCTTGGAGCCAGGCTGATGTCCACATTCCTGATGAAGGGCTTATGCCAGAAACGTTGATTCTCCTGCTCCTCGGATGATGCCTGACCTGCTGTGCTTTTCCAGTGCCACACTTTTCGACTCTTGACTCTCCAGCATCTTCAGTGCTCACTTTCTCCTGGTGCCCAGTCTACACAGTTGAAGAGAGCAAACAGCCCCAAATACGACCTGCTGCTTGAATGGCCCCATGTGTGATGAGTGAAGGGAAAGGAAAGTGTTTGGTGGGACTATTTCCAAACATGAACGCATCGGGAGCCTATCTTGATGGCAACACTTCTGCACCAGTGACATCTGTTAGATCTGATGAACCCAACAGGCACGGTTTATAATTGGACACAACAGTACCAGCACAAGTAAAGCCCGCAGTCCTTTCTCCCAGGGGGAAGGACCACCCTTTCTCTTTAAGCTCGGTTGATTTAAATACACTGGTTGGACAACATTATGTATCCATCAGGAGCTGCGAGTCCTTGTGTAGGCGATGGGAAAAACAGATTCTGCTCATTTGTCTGGAATTGTTGTAGGGCAATTTGCCAGTCTGTTCTGACCTGTCAAGTTGAGTGCTGGAGGTCGAGTGCATATACGTTGGCAAAAGCAATGCAATCGAGCATTCATTTCTCACGCAGTTTAACCGTCTGAGGAGCAACTCCCGGCTTGCAGTACTTGAAAGCTGTAATGCTTGCTCGTGTGCTGCCTGGACAAACTAGGACCCCAGGACCCAGTTAAAAATCCTCAGTGCCCTGAAGAGCATTGAGAATGAAAGGTTATTGCAGTTCACAAGAGTTGTTCGCAATGACAGCTCACAGGCACTCAGTGCACTGCTATTTTTATAACCTTTGATTTTCTTCCAGCCTTCATTATCAATCCTGGCTCAGTCTCACCCCTCAGTAAGAAGGTCAAGCTCATTTCAAAGGCTCAATGTGATATTAAGGTATTAATAAAGGGGTGGCAATGGTGGTTCATAGCACCAGGGACCTGGGTTCAATTCCCGCCTCAGGCGACTGTCTGTGTGAAGTTTATGCATTCTCCCTGTGTCTGCGTGGGTGTGCTCTGGTTTCCTCCCACAGTACAAAGATGTGCAGGTTAGGTGGATTGGCCTTGCTAAATTCCCCATAGTGTGCCAGGATGTGCAAGCGAGGTGGATTAGCCTTGGGGAATGCAGGGTTACAGGGATGGGGTGGGTCTGTTTGGGATGCTGTTCGTAGGGGCAGTGTGGACTTGACTGGCCTGCCTCCAGACTATAGGGATTCCTAACCAGTGGATTCGACATATACCAGCCCCTCCCCCCAACCTGGAAACCCATTAGATGCCCAACTTTCTTCATCTCATCAATGGCTCCTCTCCCAACATCCACCTGCAGTCCATTAGCCTCATCAATTCCCCTGTCAGGGCCCACTTGGGAAGCACCAGCTCTGTGTTGGATTTGAGCAGAATTTGACACCCCCGCCCCTCCCCCAATGATTGAGCCAGAATTGGCAGGAGACACCTTTTGCTCCATCATTGCTAGGCCTCAGGCCTGTGCTGGCGACATGCATCTGAATTTCTCCCTGTGTCTTCTAGGTCGCGAGTCAAACTTTCAGAAATCACCACCACACATTGATCAGGCTTTTAGCTTCTCACTACCACACACCACTCTCAAAAATAAAGATTTTCACCCCTCGACAATCGCTGAGTACCTCCAAGTTGAAATGGGAGGAAAAAGGAACAGAGTTAATGCTTCAGGCCAATGAGTACTTTGGAACTTGATTATATATTCCTGTTAAGGTGAAAGGGAAGGCTGGTAGGTGCAGGGAATGCTGGATGACGAAAGAAATTGGGGTTTTGGTTAAGAAAAAGAAGGAAGCATATGTCAGGTATAGACAGGATAGATTGAGTAAATCCTCAAAAGAGTATAAAGGCAGTATACTTAAGAGGGAAATCAGGAGGGCAAAACGGGGACATGAGGTAGCTTTGGCAAATAGAATTAAGGAGAATCCAAAGGGATTTTACAAATACATTAAGGACAAAAGGGTAACGAGGGAGAGAATAGGGCCCCTCAAAGATCAGCAAGGCAGCCTTAGTGTGGAGCCGCTGGAGATGGGGGAGATACTAAACGAGTATTTTGCATCAGTATTTACTGTGGAAAAGGACATGAAGATATAGAATGTGGGGGAATAGATGGTGACATCTTGAAAAGTGTCCATATTACAGAGGAGGAGGTACTGGATGTCTTAGAATGCATAAAGGTGGATAAATCCCCAGGACCTGATCAGGTGTACCCTAGAACTCTGTGGGAAGCTAGAGAAGTGATTGCTGGGCCTCTTGCTGAGATATTTGTATCATCGAGAGTCACAGGTGAGGTGCTGGAAGACTGGAGGTTGGCTAACGTAGTGCCACTGTTTAAGAAAGGTGGTAAGGACAAGCCAGGGAACTATAGACCAGTGAGCCTGACGTCAGTGGTGGGCAAGTTGTTGGAGGGAATCCTGAGGGACAGGATTAACATGTAGTTGGAAAGGCAAGGACTGATTAGGGATAGTCAACATGGCTTTATGTGTGGGATATCATGTCTCATAAACTTGATTGAGGTTTTTGAATAAGTAACAAAGAGGATTGATGAGGGTAGAGCAGTGGATGTGATCTATATGGACTTTAGTAAGGTTTTTGACAAGATTCCCCATGGGAGACTGGTGAGCAAGATTAGATCTCATGGAATACAGTGAGAACTGGCCATTTGGATACAGAACTGGCTCAAAGGTAGAAGGCAGAGGGTGGTGGTGGAGAGTTGATTTTCAGACTGGGGGCCTGTGACCAGTGCTGGGTCCACTGATTTTCGTCATTTATATAAATGATTTGGATGTGAACAAAGGAGGTATAGGTAGTAAGTTTGCAGATTATGCTAAAATTGGACAGTGGACAGTGAAGAAGGTTACCTCAGATTACAACAGGATCTTGATCAGATAGACTAATGGTCTAAGGAGTGACAGATAAAGTTTAATTTAGGTAAATGTGAGGTGCTGCATTTTGGAAAGGCAAATCAGAGCAGGACTTATACACTCAATGGTAAGGTCCTGGGGAGTGTTGCTGAACAAAGAGACCTTGGAGTGCAGGTTCATAGCTCCTTGAAAGTGGAGTCGCAGGCAGATTGGATAGTGAAGGCGGCGTTTGGTATGTTTTCCTTTATTGGTCAGAGTATTGAGTACAGGAGTTGGGAGGTCATGTTACGGCTGTACAGGACATTGGTTAGGCCACTGTTGGAATATTGCGTGCAATTCTGGTCTCCTTCCTATCAGAAAGATGTTGTGAAACTTGAAAGGGTTCAGAAAAGATTTACAAGGATGTTGCCAGGGTTGGAGGATCTGAGCTACAGGGAGAGGCTGAATAGGCTGGGGCTGTTTTCCTGGAGCATTGGAGGTTGAGGAGTGACCTTATAGACGTTTATAAAAGCATGAGGGACATCGATAGGATAAATAGACAAGGTTTTTTCCCTGGGCTGGAGGAGTCCAGAACTAGAGGAAATGGGTTTAAGGTGAGAGGGGAAAAATTTAAAAGGGACCTAAGAGGCAACCTCTTCACGGTGGTACGTGTATGGAATGAGCTGCCAGGAGAAGTGGTGGAGGCTGGTACAATTACAGCATTTAAAAGGCATCTGGATGGGTAAATGAATAGGAAGGGTTTGGGGGGATGTGGGCCATGTGCTGGCAGGTGGGACTAGATTAGTTTGGGATATCTGGTCGGCATGGATGAGTTGGACTGAAAGGTCTGTTTTTGTGCTGTTCATCTCTGTGACTCTAGGTCCAATATTATCTGTTTTTATTTCATACTTCCAGCACTTTTAATATTTTGCTTTTCGATGACAGGAGGAGGCTGTTCTGCACTCTGGATTTGTCTGCCATCTAGTGAAGATATGACAAAATACACATTGGAAAGGATAAAACACTGACTTCTACTGCAGCTGAAAGACCTGTTCTTCAATTGAATTCAACCCGTACTGAATAATGGAATACCCACAGTGGTGGGTAAAATGGAATAATGGAATACTCACAGTGCAGAAAGAGGCCAGTCAGGCCATTGAGTCTACACTGATCCTCCCATCCAGATCCTATCTCTGGTAACTCCACATTTACCATGGCTCACCCACCCAGCCTGTATGTCTTTGGATAGTGGGAGGACCTCCAGAAACCTCCACAAACATAAGGAGAAGGAGCAAACTTCACACAGACAGTCACCCAAGGCTGGAATCAAACCCGGGTCCCTGACGCTGTAGTGCTAATCACTGTCATCCCTTAGGCCTCTGAAGTTATAGTGGGTCAGATTTTCTCCCAAGGCTATGTTCTCACTGCCTGTCAAAATAAGAACTGATTGGCGTTCCAAACATTTCTCTTCATTGTTTGGAATGAGCAAGTTTGATACTAATTGCACATTCCCAGTTGCCCCTTGAGGGGTTGGTGTCAGGTCTTCTCATTGCAGCCTGTATGGAGAAGGTATTCCGACCATGCTGCAAACTAGGGTTTGCCAGGATTTAAACGCATTGCCATAACCTCACACCTTCGGTGATGTGAGCTTGGAGACCGAAGGTATGGGTCAGCAAGTGGATGCTCCGAACCATGTACCTTTGAGCATTCCTGTACACAGGGAGACCCTGAGTTTGGGAAGGAGGCTTAATAAGGATTCAGGGCTCAAATGGGAAATGAAAATGTCAAGTGACATTGAAAGTAAAGTATTCTACGAGAACATGAGTAATGAGGGGAGAATTAAGGAGGGTTGCTGAGGGATAAGAAAGATCCACTAGTGAGAGATGATATAAGAACAGTTATGGAGTAGACTATGGAACATGCTACCTCAATTTTTTTCTGGAAAAGCTTACCATCAGTAGGTGAAAGCTCCAAAGTAAATCACCGTCGCTGAAAGATTAATTCTTCAAGATTTGGAGCAGGTGGCAGCAGAAATACCTTTCCACATAGTGTTGTATCATCTCCAGGAAAAGGGGCCTGGAGAGTCCATTGGTAGTCAGGCCTACCCCATTCTGGACCCACAACAGGCCCCATGGTCATCCACTTTGACCAACGAGCAATCATTGTGCTTTTCAAAACCTTTCTTGTGGACTCAGGAGCAGGAGTGCTTCCCTCTGATGTTACGGACATCATTAGCTCCTTCTCTGAAGCTTGTTCCAATCCCCTCTTCTCAGGGTTTATCTGTATGACAGCAGCCCCCAGATGTAGGAGGCCCCCAGACATTGATGTCTCCACTTGGCTGAGCAGTAATGGGAGGGAGAACAGCACCTACCCCTGTCATTGAGTACAATACAATGGAGTCCGTGGACTAATTTCTCCCAATCCTTGAGCCTCAAGCACAGCCAGTGAAGCACACTGCTGTGTTTCGGTGTGAAAACGGACCCAGACTAATTTCTACGCCACCTTTTGAAGAGAAAAATAAAGCAAGACACTCTCCAGGTCAATCACATGATCCAATGAGCACAAAGTTCTCCTGAACTCCTGTCAATATTCCTTCTTCAGTTATCATAGAATCCCTACAGCATGGAAGTAGGCCATACGGCCCATCACGTCCAGACTGACCCTCTGAAGAGCATCACGCCCAGACCCACCCCTGCCCCCCAGCTCTATCCCTATAACTCTGCATTCCCCATGGCTAATCCACCTAGCCTGCACGTCCCTGAACACTATGGGTAATTTAGCACGGCCAATTTACCTAACCTGTGCATCTTTGGACTGTGGGAGGAAACCGGAGCACCCGGAGGAAACCCACGCAGACGCTGAAAGAACGTGCACAGTCTGCACAGACAGTTGCCTGAGGGTGGATTTGAACCCAGATCCCTGGTGCTGTGAGGCAGCAGTGCGAACCACCGAGCTGTTCTGAAAACCATTAACCAAAAGCAGATCCTCTGGTTATTAATTTGCTGCTTGCCTGTCCTTTCAGGCTCCAAACTGACTGTCACAATTTACCACAGTGGCTTCAGATGTCAATCATTTGTTTCAAGGTCCTGTGTTAGATTTCACATAAACGCAACTTCATTCATTCTTAGCTGGGAATGAACTAAACCGTGACCAACGTTATGCCAGATAGCAGCAATAGCTAGATGTACAGCATGGAAACAGACCCTTTGGTCCAACTCATCCATGCCGACCAGATATCCCAACCCAATCTAGTCCCACCTGCCAGGCCCATATGCCTCCAAACCCTTCCTATTCATATCCTCATCCAGATGCCTTTTAAATGTTGTAACTGTACCAGCCTCCACCACATCCTCTGGCAGCTCATTCCATACACGTACCACCCTCTGCGTGAAAAAGTTGCCCCTTAGGTCTCTTTTATATCTTTCCCCTCTAACCCTAAACCTTTGCCCTCTAGTTCCCCTAACCCAGGGAAGAGACTTTATCTATTTATCCTATCGATGCCCCTCATGATTTTGTAAGGTCTACAAGGTCACCCCTCAGCCTTCGACGCTCCAGGGAAAACAGCCTGAGCCTGTTCAGGCTCTCCCTATAGCTCAAATCCTCCAACCCTGTCAACATCCTTGTAAATCTTTTCTGAACCCTTTCAAGTTTCACAACATCTTTCCGATAGGAAGGAGACCAGAATTGCACACAATATTCCAACAGTGGCCCAACCAATGTCCTGTACAACCGCAACATGACCTCCCAACTCCTGTACTCAATACTCTGACCAATAAAGGAATGCATACCAAACACCTCCTTCACTATCCTATCTACCTGCGACTCCACTTTCAAGGAGCTACGAACCTGCACTCCAAGGTCTGTTTGTTCAGCAACACTCCCTAGGACCTTACCATTTAAGTGTATAAGTCCTGCTAAGATTTGCTTTCCCAAAATGCAGCACCTCGCATTTATCTGAATTAAACTCCATCTGCCACTCCTCAGCCCATTGGCCCATCTGGTCCAGATCCTGTTGTAATCTGAGGTAACCCTCTTCGTTGTCCACTACACCTCCAATTTTGGTGTCATCTGCAAACTTACTAACTGTACCTCTTATGCTCACATCCAAATCATTTATATAAATGACGAGTCATAGAGGCATATAGCACGGAAACTCATCCATTCTGACCAGATATCCTCACCTAATCTAGTTCCATTTGCCAGCATTTGGCCCATATCCCTCTAAACCCTTCCTATTCATATACCCATCCTGACGCCTTTTAAATGTTGTAATTGTACCAGCCTCCACCACTTCCTCTGGCAGCTCATTCCATACACGTACCACCCTCTGCGTGAAAATGTTTCCCCTTAGGTCCCTTTTATATCTTTCCTCTCTCACCTTAAATTCATGCCCTCTCGTTCTGGACTCCCCCACCCCAGGGAAAAGAACCTTGCCTATTTATCTTATCCGTGTCCCTCATGATTTTATAAACCTCCATAAGGTCACCCCTCAGCCTCCGTGGCTCCGGGGAAAACCGCCCCAGCCTAAAAACACGAACTGTATGACATTTCTCTGAACAATCAATCTCCTGGAGAAGAGGACAGCTTTCAACTCTTTTATTGATATGCGATCACTCTCTTGCTTCGGAATTAGAAAGTTTGAGGGCTCTGACTTACTGCAGAGGCTCAACGACATCAATTCAGGCGACACTTTGTGGTATTTATTCCAGATCTGGTTCTAATGTGAGGCACCCTCATCCACCTCTCTGCATATGATGTAAATGGTCTGGTGGCAATATTGAGAGGACAGCAGGTGTACTCTCTTCCTAATGCTTGACCAGTAAAAATGTCTAAAACACAGAGATCAGCTGCTGCAGCCTCTGAATTCAAGAATGGCCCTTCAAAATCATCTCATTTCCCCAAAAAAGTACTTCATTACAAGTGGCAAAGTGCTAGTGTCACCAGACTAGTAAGGCCGAACTCCACACTCACAGTCTGGGGATAGGGGTTTGGCAGAAGGTAAAACTTGAATTCAATAAAAATAATCTGGCTTACACAATCAGGTCTAATGCTAACTGTGTAAACACTGTCAATTATCATTCAGTGAGGGAAATCTGCCATTCTTCCAGACCCACAGAAATGTAGCTGCCCTCTGATCAGTTAGGGATGGGCAATAAATGCCAGTGACACCAACATCCCATGAACTTTTTTTTTTAAAACCCCGAGGTCACAAAGAGGTGCCATATAAATGCAGGTTGATCCTCCGACTCAAATAATCATAGAGTGGTGACAAAAGAGAAGGCATTTTGTGTGTGGTGCAACAGCTAATCCAACGAACCTGCCCTTTCGCCGCCTCTAAAGCCTCATGAAATCTATGATTGAATTTGCTTGCTCCCCACCTGGGGCCCTAGATCCCAGACCCTGCCCACCCGCCGTGTCACAATAGCCCCTTCCTCATGTTGGCACTGCATCTCTTGCTGAACATTCACAGTCTGTGCCCTTTGACCCTCCACCCCCTCCACCAATGGAAACAGTTCCTCTATCTACTCTGACCAGGCAGATTTGATTTTCATCGAATCTTCGTTCAATCTTCTCTGCTTTCAAGAGAACAGCCCTCGTTTCTCTAACCTTCCCATGGAACTGACATCTCTCATCTCTGAAACCATCATTCTGAATCTGAACCGCACTCTCTCTGGTTCCTTCACATCCCTCAAATTGATGCCTCCATTTGACTCGAAAGCGGTATTTTGACAAAGACTCATTCGTACCCTCTCTTGTACCCTACAGGTAGAATTTTGTGAATTGAGTTGATGTTCTTAAAAACAATTGAAAATTCATGTCAGTGAATGCTTGGCCCACCGATCGTCACATCCCCTCAATTTTACCAGTAGCACCTCATTAATAAGTTGCGACTATGTTTGACCTCTGGTGTAGAATGACTGCCCGAACTCTAGCAGCCCCAGGAGTGCCACCAGAATTGGCAATCTCTCCTGAGGAAGCAAATGCCCTGCAGACTATACAAACTAGATCAATGTTTTGGTGCCTAGATAACCTTGGGCTTCTTCTTACTAGTTTTTATTATTTATAGAAGGGTTCCCATTTCAGTTACCAGTTTCTTTTGATGATCTTTCTCAGTCTTTTTTACTTCCCGTTTGCCTTTCTATATTCAGTTTCATTTTCGTCATATTACGAACCTGACTTCTGTCAGAAGCATCCTTTTTCCACTTCATCTCACTCACTATCTCTTCCAGTAACCCAGAAGCTTGGGTTGGACTTGTCCCGACATACCCCCTCATGGATATATCTGGCAATCGTTCCAGAACTATCTTACTTTCCAAGGCCTCACTCAACTACAGTCGGCCTACTGATTGTTTACTCAAATTTACCTGGACCATTCCCGTTCCCATTGAAATGGGACTCTTTGTCGATTTAATATATTTATTATCAGTTGGTCTGCATGCTTTTTCTGAGTTATTCTGAAGCTTATCACCTGCTTAAAAATAATCTGTAGGTTTATTCATTTAAGATACAGGCTAGAGCAATTTAGTTTTTACAATCACTGGCTCAGTTGACACACCCAGACATTTATATCCACTTACAGAATCCCTACAGTGTGGAGCTGAAAATGTGTTGCTGGAAAAGCGCAGCAGGTCAGGCAGCATCCAAGGAACAGGAGAATCGACGTTTCGGGCATGAGCCCTTCTTCAGGAATGAGGAACGTGTTGTCCAGCAGGCTAAGATAAAAGGTAGGGAGGAGGGACTTGGGGGAGGGGCGTTGGAAATGTGATAGGTGGAAGGAGGTTAAGGTGAGGGTGATAGGCCAGAGTGCGGGTGGGGGCGGAGAGGTCAGGAAGAAGATTGCAGGTTAGGAAGGCGGTGCTGAGTTTGAGGGATTTGACTGAGACAAGGTGGGGGGAGGGGAAATGAGGAAACTGGAGAAATCTGAGTTCATCCCTTGTGGTTGGAGGGTTGCTAGGCGGAAAATGAGGGGCTCTTCCTCCAGCCGTCATGTTGCTATGGTCTGGCGATGGAGGACTCAAAGCCCTCCGCTTCTTCCTTTCCCGCCGTACCAACCAGTACCCTTCCACTGACACTCTCCTTCAACTGACTGAACTGGTCCTCACTCTGAACAACTTCTCTTTCCAATCCTCCCACTTCCTCCAAACCAAAGGAGTAGCCATGGGCACCCGCATGGGCCCCAGCTATGCCTGCCTCTTCGTAGGATATGTGGAACAGTCCATCTTCCGCAGCTACAATGGCACCACCCCCCACCTTTTCCTCCGTTACATCGATGACTGTATCGGCGCTGCCTCGTGCTCCCACGAGGAGGTTGAACAGTTCATTCACTTTGCCAACACCTTCCACCCTGACCTCAAATTCACCTGGACCATCTCAGAGTCCTCCCTCCCCTTCCTAGACCTCTTCATTTTTATCTCGGGCGACCGAATCAACACGGACATTTACTATAAACCGACCGACTCCTACAGCTACCTAGACTACACCTCCTCCCACCCTGCCCCCTGTAAAAACGCCATCCCATATTCCCAATTCCTTCATCTCCGCTGCATCTGCTCCCAGGAGGACCAGTTCCTATACCGTACAACCCAGATGGCCTCCTTCTTCAAAGACCACAATTTCCCCCC
>NC_057721.1:10287693-10306933 GCF_004010195.1 Chiloscyllium plagiosum
GAACTCAGATTTCTCCAGTTTCCTCATTTCCCCTCCCCCCACCTTGTCTCAGTCCCAACCCTTGAACTCAGCACCACCTTCTTAACCTGCAATCTTCTTCCTGACCTCTCCGCCTCCATCCCCACTCCGGCCTAACACCCTCACCTTAATCTCCTTCCACCTATCGCATTTCCAACGCCCCTCCCCCAAGTCCCTCCTCCCTACCTTTTATCTTAGCCTGCTGGACACACTTTCCTCATTCCTGAAGAAGGGCTCACGCCCGAAACGTCGATTCTCCTGCTCCTTGGATGCTGCCTGATCTGCTGCGCTTTTCCAGCAACACATTTTCAGCTCTGATCTCCAGCATCTGCAGTCCTCACTTTTTCCCTACAGTGTGGATATAGGCCATTTGACCCAACACTTCCACACCAACTCCCCCGAAGAGTAACGCACCAGACCCATTCCCCTACCCTCTTATCTACATTTATGCCTGACTAATGCACTTAACTGACATATCCTTGAACACTATGGGCAATTTAGCATGGCCAATTCACCTAACCTGCACATCTTTCGATTGGGGGAGGAAACCCACACAGACACAGGGAGAATGTGCAAACTCCACACAGATAGTCACCCGAGGAATCGAACCTGGGTCCCTGGCACTGTGAGGCAGCAGTGCTAACCATTGAGCCATCATGCCGTCTGGCAGGATGTTGACAACGTAGCAGCAGTATTACCCAGTATTTCTCAGCTCAGGAACGAAAGCTGCTCATGTGCTATGGAGATGGGCTGCTGCATTACAAGGGAAGCTAAATAAGTGAAGATTCCCATTCCTGAGCTAACAAAGCAGGGAATTTCATGACAAAGCAACAGAAAACAGACAGTCTCTGATTAACAAGATTTAGTTCTGGTATTGAGACCCATTTCTCTTGATTTTTACATCATTGATGAAAGACACTATGTCATTTGAAGTCGTAATGAAATCTTCATCCCTGTTCCAGATGTCTTACATCCACAAGCAACAAAACACTTTCCCGATGTTGTCAGAGGCCCAGTTCCTGTTATAACTCTTAAAGAGTTTTTTTTTTGAAGCATTGAGATAGTGAGCATCGTGGACACACATAAGCAGACGACAACAAAGCAATGTACATGAACGGAATAGCTGAAGGCCGTTCAGTCCCTCAATACTGACCTGCCATTCAGTGAGCTCATGACTTGATCTGTACCAGACCCCACTCATCCAGCTTTGCTTCACATCCATAAAAAACAAGAATTCCATTCACTCAGTGCCCATACCCTTTTGGGAAAAGGAAGCTCTGGAATTCTGCTGCCCTTCAGCTAATGAGAGCCTGCAATTCCTTCTCACATACATTAAAAAATCCAAAGAGATGCTGCAGTTTTTTTGAATAAAAAAGCTATTAACATTAAAAGTGAAAACTGTTCGCTTCATGATGGATCTAATGGACATTAACAACATTAGCTGTGCACTGCACTATTCTGTTTCACTAGAATTGATTTGTATTTATATGAGCAGGAATTTGTTCCTATCAGGAGCAGAAGCAATGTTCTACCTGAATTATGGATGATAGCATTGCCCATGTACAGCTTTGCATTGCCAATGTAATCATGAGAGTGAAGGTCTTTGTTGCCCAGAATTACTTTAACTTTTGACGGAAGACAAGTGTACTTTACAATTGCTGGTCCAATTGTAGCCCGATCTCGCACAGTGGCTTGGGAACAGTCCCCTGGATTTCCTTCCTGTTACAAGGTCATTCAATGTCACAAGTTGAAATGTGCAGGCTTGGAATCAGTGCAAAGCACTGAGGCAAAAACAGGTGACAATGTCTTAGAAACCAGGTTTCTCCTCTAGTGAAATCAACAGGAAAGGAGAGCAACATTTACGTGGTCCTGCTAATATAGTCAAATCTCTGAAGGCATATGTACAAGCAGAATTTGACACTGCATATATCCAAAGAAATATTAGAGGGCCAAAAGTTCAGTCAAACAGATAGGTTTTGAGTTTGTCTTTAAGCACAGAGAGAGGTCCTGAGGCACAGAGAGAATTCTGTTGCTATAATCCTCACAAAGGAAAGGCAAGGGTGCCAAAGTTACAGTAATTAAAATTGGAGATACTTAAGAGGCCAGGATTGGAGAAATGCAGATATCCTCAAGAATTACAAAAACAACATACTGAGAGTGTTTGAAATCTGAAATTAAAACAATGGTTTCTGCATTGCTATTTTGAGCACCAGTCTATGGCCTTTGTATCAATTGTAAAGGACATTTCAGACAAGTCGATCCATTTTATCAGGCCAAGGCATTTTCACTCTATGAAGAGGAGAAACTGAAGACTGCAGATGCTGGAGATCAGAGTTGAAAGGTGTGGTGCTGGAAAAGTACAGCCGGTTAGGCAGCATCCGAGGAGTAGGAGAGTCAACGTTTTGGGCATAAGCCCTTTATCAGGAATGTCACCCTACGAAGTGGTCAAGTCGAGCATTAGACATTGGCAGCTAAAGTTTGTGTTCTATTTATTCTAATAAAAGTTAATATCATAAACCTTGTGAGTTATGCGTAACGGAGTCTTCAGTATGGAGGGCTGTGACTAGTAGTGTTCCACAGGGATCACTGCTTGCACCTCCGCTGTTCATAATCTACAGAAATAATTTGGAGGAAAATGGGATGGGTCTAATTAATAAATCTGCGGTTGATACAAAGATTGGTGGATAGTGAGGGGAAATGTCAGATGATACAGCACGATACAGATCAGTTAGAGGCATGAGCAGGAAAATGGCAGATGGAGTATAATCTGAGGTGATGCATTTTGGAAGGTCAAGTACAGGTGGAAATCATACAGTGAATGGCAGAACCCTTAGATTAGATTAGATTACTTACAGTGTGGAAAGTAGGAGTATTGATTTGCAGAGGGATCCTTGTGTGCAGGTCCACAGATCACTGAAGGTGCCAGTGCAAGTATTTAAGGTCATACAAAAGGCCTACGGCATGCTTGCCTTCATTGGAAGGGATATTGACTATATGGATAGAAAAGTTATGCTGCAGCTTTAGAGAACTTTAGTTAGGCCACACCTGGAATATTGTGTACAGTTCTGGTCACCATACTACCAGAAGGATGTGGATGCTTTGGAGAGAGTGCGGAAAAGGTTTACCAGGATGTTGTGTGGTTTGCGGGATTTTAGCTCTGAAGAAAGGATGGCTAGACTGGGTTGGTTTTAACTGGAATGCAGGAGGTTGAGAAGTGAGCTGATAGGCATTTATAAGATTGCGAATGGCGTGGGTAGAGTGGAAAGTACGAGACTTTTTCCCAGGGTGGAGGGGGTCAATTACGGAGACACAGGTTGAAGCTGCACAGAGGGCAAGTTTAAAAGAGATGTGCGAGGCAGGTTTTTCACACAAAGGGTGGTGAGAGCCTGGAACGTGCTACCGAAGGAGTTGGTGGAAGCAGACACAATAGCAGCATTCAAGATGCACCTGGACAAATACATGAATAGGAAGGGAATAGAGGGATAGGCATCCTGTATGTGAAAACTGCTTTAGTATGGAAGGGCAAAATGGGTCAGTGCAGGCTTGGAGGGCTGAAGGGCCTGTTCATGTGTTGTATTGTTCTCTGTATCCACTGAATTTGCCCTACAATTGAACTGAATTGATGCAATGCTCATCAAGAACAAATTTCTTCAACAGATGCAATATAGGGTGATAACGTCAATACAATATTTTGTATGAAGACCCACTAAAAGTCACAATAAAACAATGATGAAGATTTTCCCTTAAAGAAGAGTTCAAAATACCTGACCTATGGGAAAATGGATTCCAATATCTTCTGCACCGAGATGAATGGCTGTTTTTAATGTAAGAATTTTGCGATGTTTTAACATATTGTAACATTTTCAATAGCATGATAGGCCACCCAAGTCCATTTGGAAGAGAGATCTTCAGCGTGCACACTAGAGGATATCAAGAGCAGACATGAATTTGCAGCAGTGCCTGTTGAACAGTTACGCAAATACAAATTTCACACGTAGTGAAAACTTAATTCTATAAATTTGGCTTAAATACCAGCTTCTTGATGAAGGGCTGCGGCTCGAAACGTTGATTTTCCTGCTCCTCGGATTCTGCCTGACCTGCTGTGCTTTTCCAGCAACACACTCTCAACTCTGATCTTCGGCATCTGCAGACCTCACTGTCTCCATGTCAATGTTGTGGGCTGCTGCTGTTAGTTTAGAATGTCGAGGCTGTACAATCCCAAAGCACATCAATTGTGATGCAAGGTTTGTGAAGGTTTGTAGCTCAGGTGAAGGTTTAGGGTGTAGCTTTGCTCGCTGAGCTGTAGGTTTGATATCCAGAGGTTTCATTACCTGGCTAGGTAACATAAGTGGCGACCTCCAAGTGAAGCGAAGCTGTTGTCTCCTGCTTTCTATTTATAGGTTTGTCCTGGATGGGGATCCTGGGGTTTGTGGTGATGTCATTTCCTGTTCGTTTTCTGAGGGGTTGATAGATGGTATCTGGATCTATGTGCTTGTTTATGGCGTTGTGGTTGGAGTGCCAGGCCTCTAGGAATTCTCTGGCATGTCTTTGCTTAGCCTGTCCCAGGATAGACGTGTTGTCCCAGTTGAATTGGTGGGTTTTTTTCATCCGTGTGTAGGGCTACGAGGGAGAGAGGGTCGTGTCTTTTTGTGACTAGCTGGTGTTTGTGCATCCTGCTGGCTAACTTTCTTCCTGTTTGTCCTACGTAATGTTTGTGGCACTCCTTGCATGGAATTTTGTAGATGACGTTGGTTTTGTCCATGTGTTGTACTGGGTCCCAGTACAACCCATGGACAAAACCAAACACTACGTAGGACAAACAGGATGAAAGTTAGCCACCAGGATACACGAACACCAGCTAGCCACAAAAAGACACGACCCTCTCTCCCTCGTAGCCCTACACACGGATGAAAAAAACCACCATTTCAACTGGGACAACACATCTATCCTGGGACAGGCTAAGCAAAGACATGCCAGAGAATTCCTAGAGGCCAGGCACTCCAACCACAACGCCATAAACAAACACATAGATCCAGATACCATCTATCAACACCTCACAAAACGAACAGGAAATGACATCACCACAAAATCCAGGATCCCCATCCAGGACAAACATATAAATGGAAAGCAGGAGACAACAGCTTCGCTTCACTTGGAGGTCGCCACTGATGATGTTACCTAGCCAGGTAATGAAATGTCTGGGTATCAAACCTACAGCTCAGCGAGCAAAGCTACACCCTAAATCAATTGTGATATCAGAAGACTGTGGTGTACATAGCTCAACAGCTAAATCCTCCTACTGCTTGTACCTTTGGAATGGGATGCACATCAAACAATAACCTCAGAATTATTACAAATGGAAACTGTTATCTCTTGACACCTGAAAAGGTTGGTACAGTGATCGGTTGCATGAACAGAAATTGTTTGATGTTTTGACACATGCAAAGCTATTGCACATGTCCCCGATGGGAGCACTTTAACCACATTGTTTCCATCAATCAATGCTACCACACTTAGTGTTGCACTCTCAGGCTAGATGTAATCAACTATACAATGAACATAGGCAATCATAAGGAGAAGGAGGTAATCAGAGGTCGGGTTGAAATGCTGGCCTGACCTGTTAATCACATGTGAAGTGGAAGGTCAATTAATTTGGGACTTTGAGATGTTAATTGGATTCAAAAGATATGCTCTGACTCGCAACGCTACAGTCAATGAGTCTACAGCACATCACTCAGGCTGTGAGCCTGGACAGCTGGAGGCATATGCTGGATCTCGATTAGATTAATCATGCTCATTTTACACACAAATGCATGTGGCAACCCAAAGTCACGCATGAGATTTATGAGTTAAATAATTAAGGTGTAATTGGGAATATTACATCCTCATTTACAAGATTGCTGTGTGCACACTGGAAATTGCTTTCCGCCCAACCACATTCCAATCACCAACATCAGTTCATTTTAACGCTCTGTCAGACTGGGCGTCTTGTCAGCTTTTCAGTTTTCATGGAGTCATGTGCAAAAGCTGATTGGCCCTGGCCTCCCGACCGGAAGAAGCCAAAGCCATTGACAAGGGAAACCAATCAGTCCATAGACAGTTAAGGTGAGGCCACCACAGATAACATGCCGTAATCTCCTTCGTTTCCAGGAATTTTTGTGCACTCCTAATTCAATGGAATCGAAAGTAACGAAAGCAGTTTTCAATCCTGCAGCATTAAAACCCTCCCATGTACTGAAATAACTTGATTCTTAGGCCTCCACCTCATCAAGCTGCCCGTGGAGGCAACAGATGTCAACTTGAGGCTGAATGCCTTCCGGAGGCCCTTCAGTGAGGCCCAGGGAGGCAGAGTCGGAATGAGCATGCGGGTGAACCCTGACTCCGGAGATCTAGGGAGCAATCCTGCTCCACCCGGCTCCATAGGAAGTTGTTCCGGTGGAAAACACATGCCTTTCTAGTCATGGGAATCACTAAAGAACTGCGAGGACCAAGCCCGGCCCTTAACCCATGACTACAGTTCAGAAGAAGTCAAACCAGACTCACAACATTAACGCTGTGTCTCTCTCCCCAGATGCTGCAGGAGTTGCTGAGTTGGCTGTCTTTGTTTCAGATTTCCAGCACCTGCTGTATTTTGCTTTTTATTTATCAAGAGGACCAAACTTTCAAAAAAAGGCGTATAGCATACATTAAGACTCTAACTTACATATTCAAACACCCCAACAACTTCATGGATGCCTTAAAAAAACAGGAATCAGCTTACCACTTTACTGGTGGGAGCAGCCTTTGCACAGATTGGGAACAGCTCACCCATTTGCTACACTAATGTGTTAGATAACCTTTAATAGCCAGTTACTCAACATTTCTTCAGGTATTTGGATTGAGTATTAGATCCTGTTAAATGGAAATTATTTATCAGCTTTAGGAAGGTCTACAGCTACAGGTAACAAACAAGTCACTGGATATCTCCATATTAAACAATCCTTATGACACTGTTAAAACAATCATTGGGTTTGGCTTTTCCAATACGAGATCATTTGAATGCTATGAATGGACAGAAGAGTGGGAGAGCCTTGTGTCTGATGTGTGCATGTGACATGGAAGGTACCTGACTCTGGGTAAGCACTCAGAACATCCAGTCTCCTGAAGCGGGTCAAACTAGGCCCGACTGCTATCCATGACGACTGCAACCTGTGGTCAGTTTTACCTTTGACCTGATCGCCATACATTTGCTGCAATCTTCCCAATGACCAACATTTACACAAAAATGCCTTTGTACTTCAGTCAGGAGTGAGTAAATTGATAGAAGGATCCTGGACACTTAATCCGACCCGGTGGACCTGAAGATGTTGTGTCTGAATAATTCACTTCCTCAAATTTGTTCTTTAATGTTTGGCATTCCATCAACAGCAACAACAACAACAACAACAACAACAACTCACAATTATATACATAGATAAATACCGCTTCACAGGAAATCCGGCAAAAATTGACACGGAGCCGGAGGAGGAAACATGAGAACGGGTGACCAGAAGTTTGCGAAACAGAGGAGATTGCAAGGAGCAGAGATGAATGGGGAATTTGGACAGGGACTTCCACAGCCTTTGGTTTGGACAGTTGAAGGTACATGCTTCTTCGAAGAAAATTGGCCATACAGACGAAGCTAGGTTTGGAGGAATACTGAAATCTTGGGAGACTGAAGCAAATAGGTTACCAGGATAGGATGTTAAACCGTAGTTCCCCACCCTTTCTGGATGTGCTTCACATCCCATCAACATTGACATTGTTTTGTTCGGACCAATCCAAGTCCTTTAGCAGTAATGTTTTCACATAAAACCCCAACTGCTTCACTAACATTCTTCAAAGAAGGAAGAAGATGGCTGCCTTGTTCTGTCAAGCTTCTAGGTGACTCCAGTCCCACACCAATGTGGGTAACTCACAGCTGAATTAGCTAAGCAAGGCACTCAGAGCTCAATGGGAAGTTCATACAGAATCTTCTCAAGCTAATCTGTCTTGTTGACTGCCACACGACAAGCATGGACCACAATTGGAACTCTTGATTGGACCCTGAGGCCTCCCCTTCAAGATCTTCATAATGCAAGACCATAAGACATAGCAGCAGAAATTTGGTCATTTAGCCTATCGAGGTCTGCCCTGCCAATCAATCATGGCTGATAAGTTTCTCAATCTCATTCTCCCACTTTCTCGCTGTAACTTTGATCCCCTTGATACTCAAGAACCTAATTATCTCTGTCTTAAATATACTCAATGATCTGGCCTCCACCACCTTCTGTGGCAATGAATTCCACAGATTCACCACTCTCTGGCTGAAGACGTTTAGCAGGCCTGGTGTTCTATACTTGCCTGATGTGCAACCAAAACCATCATACACTTCACCACACACTTATTAAAGGTGAGGTAAGGGCATCTCTATCAATGGGGATACTCCTTAGTGATCAGATACACTTCAACACCTGGAAATTCAAAACGTACACGGCCCCAAACCTGTGACTGGTCCAGCAGAACTCTGATGAGACGGTTTTAAACTTTTTCACAGGACGTGCGTTCTGTGACCTATCTCGCCCCTGTCAGAATGGTCGTCAGTGCAACAGCAGGGCTCTGACTCCTGGCTCAGCCCCACTGTTTTGGGGGAAAGACTACAGAAGTTGCCTGGTCCTCACAACAAGAGTGAGTGGAGCAGGCACGCCCATGTTGGAAATTCCCAACCACCTCTGCCCTCCAATGCCAGTCCGTGATTAACCAAAGGAGATTTGAAGGTTAACTCTCCAGCGGATGTGGGAGGTCACTTGCAGTTCAGTGCCCACTCATGGCTCAGAACTCCCTAGAGACTTGGAACTAAGGAAGGCCAAGTCTGCACTGTTTCTGGGAACGATATTTTTCTACCCAGCTAAGCCTCACCCACCAGGACTCTGTGCCCTAGATGTGCCCTCTTATGGGGGGCCATGAATGTAAAATGAAGTGACCTCATTTCTCTGACCTCTGACAGGCAGCAAGATGCTATTCCCTGTTTGTTTTCAGGACTATGGTAAACCTCAGTCTGTCACAACCAGTCTTTTTTGCCTTGTTTATCTGGCCTCTCTTTGAAATCTTGCATTTCCACAGGATCTTGCTTAATCTCAAGATGTCTTAAAGTTCTTTCCAGCCAACAAAGTAAATGTGAAATTTAGTCGCTGATAGTAATATGGCAGGGAACACAGCAGCCATTTTGCACAAAGCAAGATCTGACAAGCATAATTCCGACAACAGCCGCCAAGCTGTTATTGATGTTGTCTGATGGGTAAATAATGGCGAGGATACCAAGAAGGCTAACTACGCACTTCTTCAGACTGCAGTGGGATCTTTAATTATTCTCTAAGACATCAGTACAACCCTCCCCCTGATTGTCAGCCTGGATTTTTAAAGATTCTGGTTTGGAGATAATCTGAGTGAGGGTGGTACATTAAACCATGGTCAATCCCCTCCTCCAGCTTCTTTGAGAATCCTGAACTGCTACAAATCTGGGCAACCATTTTCCTTTCTTTCTTCATGGATTATGGACATCACTGACAAGACCAGTAATTGTTGCTCATCCCTAAGTGCCTCTACATTTAGTGGCTGGCTCAGTCATCTCTGAGGGCATGCAATTGGATTTGCTTCATCTCCCTTTAACCTCAAAATGGCATCATACATTCAAAGACTCTCTGTTTTTGCTTTATCTGTCGTCCTCATGTTTACAGCAACATTTGAGAACCCACTGGCCTTGAACATGTCAAGTGCAACAAAAATATCCACTGGCAGTTAAACAGCACGGAATAATATTCAATCGTTCACATCCTCAAAAATCCCAACATGTCCTCTGAAACAGAACACCGTTGATGCTAGTTAAACCTAGTTACTGAAACGTAGTTAGTTAATAAATCATTTTGAAGCATGACTTGGCACATTTTTAACAATGAAATGTACTGAAAAGCCAAGGGGGTTGAAAGCAAGTCTTGAGTTGCCAGCTACTAACAGGTTAGAGTTACTGCTAACCACTTGATTTTCTGAGCTCTCCCCAGAATGGATTTTTGGAAGTTACCTTGTCAAGATCTCCACCTCGTTGTGGTGTAAATACTCAGCACATTTGTCCCAAATCCTTTCTCCCTGACACTCCAGTGGAAATTTTATCCCATATTAAATTGGATCATTGGACACAGGAGAATGGAATTTGAAAGAACAATGCCCTGGATTCACACACTGACATCAATACAATATAGTTCACAAATCGCTGTCTATCAGCAAGTTCAGCTCAGTTTTACCGGTGAAGCACATCATGAGTAACGTTACTGATTTAATACATTTCAACATGCAAACAATTGTGTCATTTTACAGCTTTCCCCTGAAACAAATGCAGATGACATACTAAGAATAATTCTTATTTGATACAGTGCTTAAAGGTTTTAAAAAGAAACTGTTCTGCTTAACCATTGGTTAAAGTCCATAGCTCCCATTTTAATACGAAATGGGAATCCTCCTGTGTACAGAGGGCTTCCAAATACCGCATCAAAGACTCAGTGCTTTCCAGCTTCACAAACCAACTGTCAATTACATTACAATTACACTTGAAATTGGCAAGTTCCATTGTTGATTGCAATCTATCCCAACAACAGCTTGCACTAATATAGCACGCTTAGTGCAGTTGGAGCACTACCAGACTAAAAAAAAGATCAAGCTGACTAAGGCAACATCAGGATCAATGACCAGAAGTGTTGTCAAAGAGGTAGGTTTACGGGGTGGCTTAACAGGACAGGAAAAGTAGAGAGGAGCAGTGGTTAAACGAGGAAGCTCCAGAAGCTGGGGTGTGAGCAGCCAAAGGCATGGGCCATTGCTGGAGGAGTGGAGTGCAAAAACATAGAGTTGGAGGGATCTCGAAGGGTGGTAGGGTTGCAGACATGTCGCAGCAATGAGGAAGGCATCAGGAGCTCTGCTGGAAGTGATTAAACTTGTTGGGATGAGAATTGCAGCTGGGAAGTCAGACAGAAGACAGTAGGAAAAGTCAGGTGAGCAGTCATTGTGACATTGTTCAATGCCGAGGCTTCAATTTCCTCAATACCATGTATCTTCAGTGTGAAACTCATAGGACACATTGGTTTAACCACGGATAATTGTTAGTCAGGTTTGATGGTATCCAAATGAAAAAAGCAAGTTGCACAACGCAACAGTCATGAAAGCAAGAAATCTCCATATGAGCAATTTTCCCCATATGGCAACTAAATTATGAACACATCCAGTGTTAATTCCAAAGCCTTCATTTTACCTTTGAAAGCAACTATAGGAGAGCTTTACATGATGGGAACAGTGTTTCTGCAAAATTTTCCTTTTGAATGTGGGGCCCCACAACAGATCAAATCCTCAAGGTGCACACTAGTCATATAGAGTTCTGAGTCGACAGCAGTGGATTATAAAACTTGGCACAGGAAGGAATTCTATTGGCATAGTGCAGCTCCTCCCTTCCAAAACTGTCTAGTGTTTCTAAACATAACTTGATAGCTCATGAGGACTGAGATACTAAGGGGTGGAAGCTACACAGCTCTGGTTAGCTCCCCTTTAGAATACTGTTCCCAGGTCAGAGCACCTCATAGCCCTCCTCCCACTGCCCATCACAAGAAAGTTATACTGACCTTGAAGTAGGGGGACACTGCAGATTCACTATAGGGATACCATGGTTTGATTGAGTTAAACTGTTGTTGCTTAGGCTAGGGCAGAAAGTGTTCACACCAATGTATTTAAGGGGAAGGTAAATGCATGAGAGGAAGTGAAAAGAAGGAGATACTCATAGTTTGAAAAGAAATTGGATAGGCAGAGGCTCAAGTGGATTATAAACATTAGCACAGTCCAATTGGGCTGTAGAATTCTACATAACACGTGAACACAATTTATTGTCACTCATCACACTTCTTCCAAACTCGATGGATAAGTGAGGAAATTGTGCGAGTATTTTTAATACTGACATTTCCTATATGAAGCATCAATCCAAACAGATTTAAGGACTATTCCCTTTTTTTGCCTCGTATGGTAGCTCTTACCTAGTGTTTGCTACACCACTGACCAATATCGACATGCTATTACATTGATTAACCTCTACTGTTTTACCCCTAGTGGGCGTAGTTCTGGGACAAAGCTGGCCATTAACATCAGATACAGCATCAACCATAACATGAGACTTGACAACACAGCTGCAGTTTTGGCTCCTCATTCTCCGGTCATCTGAAAGACCTCAGTGAACTCGCCATGAGGCAGTCTTCACCTCTTAGTCCAGTCCTCTTCCGAACGAGTCTGTGTTTGCGAGGAGTTCTGGCGGATCCTGTGATCAAAATTCCTTTCACTGAGAAGCCACCATGTCCTGAGGATTTGTTCTGCCATTTAGCTTCGAAAACTGAACTGGGCAAGGCAGCACAGTGGGCACACGAGTGGTCAATTAAACATGATGGATTCCGGGTCCTGATTGGCCATTTGGGCCATGTGTCTTAGCACGTCTTTTTTAGTTAAGATGCCCAGGAGACGTCTGCAAGAAGAAGAAGAAAAATACCAATAACGTGTTTACTAAATGACTGACGTACAGGACAGGTTACAATTGTCTGATGATTTTCCTGCAGACAATTCTTGAACGTTGTAAAAGATTTTGCCAACACAAGGCTGGGGTTATTGCCAATCCTGAGTTGCTCTAAAGAGGCATAATGACAATGTCTATGGTGTCCTTAGCCATCACCTTGTGATGAACTCTGGCCATGCCCTAAGTCCTCACTCCCATGAAAATGCCACCATCCATGTGGTCTCTGATACACCACTCTCACTCCACAGTGGGAAACCACTTGCTACACCCACTTCTCAACTCTGAGAGGTTTGCTGCTGCTCTGCAATGATCCCATCCTGCCAATGTCAGAGTTATCCCCACCTCAGTAGCTTGGACTTTAGCTCTGCACTCCTTCCTACTATCTCCTCTTTGCTGCCAGCTTTTTATGAATCTTAATATTAATCTAACCAGGCCTACTACAACTTAGCTTTTCCAAGTGTATTTGCACACACATTTTGATTGCTGCTGTACGTCTGAGATCATCATTCTGTCCCCTTCCTCTTGTTCACTCCTCTTCTGTTGTCTTTACCCATCCTGGACTCCATTCAAGATCATTGTGCTTGCTTTCACTTCTCCTCTCTGAGGTACTGTGCCGTCCCAATTCCCAATGCCCACCCTTCATTACTCCTCCAACTTGTTGGTCCTTTGCTGCGACCTGGACCTGACTCCACCTTAGGTCAGCTCCCATCTTGCCTCTGAGCTTCTCAAAGCATCCACTGACAGGCTCAGAGTGTCAGCCATGCCTTAGTTTGTAGCACTCCTCACCCCGAACCACAAGACTCTGGCTTGAGGACCCAAGCCAAGGCTTGAGCATAAAGGTCAGGACTACCGTCCAGTACCATTCTGACAGAGCCCATCAGAGAAGGAGTTAACGCAAGGCCTCCCCATCGAACTGCTCAGCTCCATGTAACAGATCCCACAGCACTCTTTGGAAGAATTCCTGGTGTCCCTGACCAATATGTACCCCTCGATCCACATCGACAGCGCAGGTTGTCTGTTCACTGTCACATCACTGTTTGCGGGAGGTTTGCTTTGGGCTGTTAAAAATTGCTAAATCATCAGGAATCATTCAGTCTTCCAAAGACGGCTTATCTGTATTTCATAGCTCAATACAAACTCCAATTTGTTTGATCCCCTTCCTGAACAATGCCTCTTACTGGAGTAAAGTAGCCGTTTTATTATAATTTTGGAAACTCACCATCACATCATCCAATTAACAAATAATGTACTGCAAGCATTGCCCATCAGATGACAACAAAAGTAGTTGGGGGGGGATTAAATTCCAACAAAGTTGCAGGTGATTTGATTTTTTGTTGTCATATGTACCTGCATACAGTGAAAAGTTTTGTTTTAGGTCAATTTTAAACACCAAATCCCTCGTGTTCCTAATTAAAAATGTGAGGTGCTGCATTTTGGGAAAGCAAATCTTAGCAGGACTTATCCACTTAATGGTAAGGTCCTAGGGAGTGTTGCTGAACAAAGAGACCTTGGAGTGCAGGTTCACAGCTCCTTGAAAGTGGAGTCGCAGGTAGATAGGATAGTGAAGGAGGCGTTTGGTATGCTTTCCTTTATTGGTCAGAGTATTGAGCACAGGAGTTGGGAGGTCATGTTGCTGCTGTTAGGGAACTTTTGGAATATTGCGTGCAATTCTGGCCTCCTTCCTATCAGAAGGAGACCAGAATTGCACGCAATATTCCAAAAGTTGCCTAACAGCAGCAACATGACCTCCCAACTCCTGACTCAATACTCTTCTTCACTATCCTATCTACCCGTAACTCCACTTTCAAGGAGCTATGAACTTGCACTCCAAGATCTCTTTGTTCAGCAACACTTCCTAGGACCTTACCATGAAGTGTATAAGTCCTGCTAAGACTTGATTTCCCAAAAGGCAGCACCTCATATTTATCTGAATTAAACTCCATCTGCCACTTCTCAGCCCATTGGCCCATCTGGTCTAGATCCTGTTGTAATCTGAGGTAACCTTCTTCGCTGTCCACTTCACAACCAATTTTGGTGTCATCTGCAAACTTACTAACTGTACCTCTTCAGCTCACATTCAAATCATTTATGTAAATGACAAAAAGTTGTGGACCCAGCACCTATTCTTGTGGCACTCCACTGGTCACAGGCCTCTACCTTTGAGCCAGTTCTGTATCCAAATGGCTAGCTCTCCCTGTATTCCGTGAGATCTAACCTTGCTAATCAGTCTCCCATGGGGAACCTTATTGAACGCCTTACTGAAGTCCGTATAGATCATGTCTACTGCTCTGCCCTCATCAATCCTCTTTGTTACTTCTTCAACAAACTCAATCAAGTTTGTGAGACATGATTTCCCACACATAAAGCCATGTTGACTATCCCTAATCAGTCTTTGCCTTTCCAAATATATGTACATCCTGTCCCTCAGGATTCCCTCCAACAACTTGCCCACCACTGACGTCAGGCTCACTGGCCTATAGTTCCCTGGCTTGTCCTTACCACCTTTCTTAAACAGTGGCACCACGTTTGCCAACCTCCAGTCTTCCGGCACCTCACTTGTGACTACCAATGATACAAGTATCTCAGCAAGAGGCCCAGCAATCACTTCCCTAGCTTCCCGCAGTGTTCTAGGGTACACCTGATCAGGTCCTGGGGATTTACTTTTGCCAGCATTTGGCCCATATCCCTCTCAACCCTTCCTATTCATAGGCTTCATGCAGACTTTTGCCAAACTTTGGCTAATACTGTTCTTAAAAATATCTTAGTATGTTTCATTACAGCAAATGTATTCTATAAAGACAAGCTAATGGTGTTTTAAAAAATATCATAACCTCCATTTTGTTTTATGCTTGGAAGGTTTTCATCAAGATGATAGTTATCCTAATCATAAGATCAAAAGAGATAGGAGCAGGAGTACGCCATTTGGCCCATTCAGTCTGCTCTGCCATGGCTGATCGGACAAGCCGAACTCCACTTTCCTGCCTTTTCCCCTCGAATCCCTTAGTGATGTCAAAATCTGACTACCTCAGCCTTGAATGCGCTTCATGATTTAGCCTCAAAAGCCCCTCTGTGGTAAAGAATTCCACACCTAGATCCATGACCTCCTGAGAGAAGAAGTTCCCTCTCATCTCTGTCTTAAATGGATGACTTCTTATCCTGAGATCATGCCCTCCAGTCACGGACTCTCCCACAAGGGGAAACAGCCTTTAAGCATCTACCCTGTCAAGCCTCCTGAAAGTCACGTATGTAAGGTCACCTCTTATTCTTCTAAACTCCAATGGTGACAGACCCGATCTACTCAACCCCTCCTCATAAGGCAGTTCCTCCAAACCTGGGATCAATTTAGTGAACTTTGTTTGGACTGTCTCCAAGGGCAGTATATCTTTCCTTCGATAAAGGGACCAAAATGTTTCACAGTATTCTAGGCAATGGTCTGACTAGAGGCATGTATAGTTTTAGCAAGAGTTCATTACTTTTGTGCTCCATTCCCATTGAAATAAAGGCCAAGGGTGTTACTTGCCTTTCCTATTACCCATTGGAGTTTTATGCTAGCTTTTTGTGAATTATACATGGGATCCCCCAACCCCTCTGTCATAGCTTCCTAGGGCATCATTATCATATGATGCCCCTCTGTGTGTCACTGTAGCAGACGGATGTTGTGTGGGAAGACAGAAAACTCATTGAGAAGATGTCCTTTACATCACCAAACATGACTCACCCGCTGCGAGTGACCAGGCACTGTCGGAGGCCGAGTTTGCGGAATATGTCCACCACCGTCTCCATGGGCGTGTGGTCCGTTACCGTGAAGGGGCTCAGGTTGAGAATCCTCCGCAGTTTGAGCGGGCATGGGCTGTTGCCAAGTAACGGTGGTGGATCTTCAGTGAAATACACAATGGAATTGCTGACCACTCCATCTTGTACCTTTCTTGCATTTTCTGACAAGAGGGAGGCAAAGAACAAACGCTGAGCAAACACAAAACCTACACATACACATTTTCTCCCTTCCTCTCCAGAAGGCACTATTTCATCGTGGACTATGTTACCAAATGGGCATTATCAATTGTCTTGTGCCTCAAGTGGACAGCACGGTGGCTGTGGTTAGCACTGCTGCCTCACAGCGCCAGCGTCCCAGGTTTGATTCCAGCCTCGGGTGACTGTCTGTGTGGAGTTTGCACATTCTCCCAGTGTCTGCTTGGGTTTCCTCTGGGGTGCTCTGGTTTCCTCCCACAATCCAAAGATGTGCAGGTTAGGTGAATAGGCCATGCTAAATTGCCCATAGGTGCATTAGTCAGGTGTAAATATAGGGTAGGGGAATAGGTCTGCAGGGGTTACTTTTCGGAGGGTTGGTGTGGATGTGTGGGCTGAAGGGGCTGTTTCCATGCTGTAGGGAATCTAATCTAATCAACCTGTAGTCCTGGGCACCAATTACAGTAAAGGGCTAACAAGAGCTTAACTCTAATGTGACGATGCTGCCGCTTTAACAAGGTTATTTTGTCCTTGGCTATTTTCGAAGAGAGGTTGTAAAGGCAGGTGTGCAAACAAGCAGGGATTAACAGCTAAACCAGGGAAGGGGAGCGGCCATTCCTCGCAGTTCAAGTTTGCTCTAGTTTTTGTTTTAGCTGTAGCAGTCACAGGATGTTTCAGTCCAGAAGTGTTGCAAGATTCCCCTGAAATCTCCCTCTGGATATTGCTCCCTCCTGCCTATAAGAATCTGTGTTTGAATTTACTTTTCTGCCAAGAGGATTGTTTATGGAATGTTACTGGATTGGAACAGTTAATTAATTAATCATAGAATCCCTACAGTGGGGAAACAGGCCAATTGGCCCAACACCGACTCTCCAAAGAGTATCCCACCCAGACCCATTCCCCTACCCTATTACTCTACATTTCCTCTGACTAATGCACCTAACCTACACATTCCTGCACACCACGGGCAAGTTAGCATGGCCAATTCACCTGATCTGCACATCTTTGGATTGTGGGAGGAAACCGGAGCACCCGGAGGAAACCCACGCAGACACGGGGAGAACGTGCAAACTCCACACAGTCAGTCACCCGAGGCTGGAATCGAACTTGTGATGCTGGTGCTGTGAGGCAGCAGTGCTAACCACTGAGCCACCGTGCCACCCAATTAAGTTGCTATATTGGGTCAGTTCAGTTTTCCAATAGCTAAGGTATTCTAAGTTCTGCTTTCTTTCATTCGTGTTTCAACTGTAGTTTTTAAATAAATTCTGTTTTGCTTAAAGCCGAGTGGTTTGACCAGCTGCATCACACCTGAGATACTCACTTTACATCTGC
The DNA here is from genome assembly GCF_004010195.1 of Chiloscyllium plagiosum. NCBI lineage: Eukaryota > Metazoa > Chordata > Chondrichthyes > Orectolobiformes > Hemiscylliidae > Chiloscyllium > Chiloscyllium plagiosum. The sequence goes on from NC_057721.1 coordinate 10,305,599, forward strand.
CTTTAAAATAAGAAAAATATAGGCTCTAGACTACCTTCTGAAAATATTTTGAGAGGGTCTGGCCTAGCCCATAATGATAATAACTCCTGAGCATCTTTGTGAGGAGCTACATCATGGTAGCATAAGACCATATAGAACAGGGCAGTTCCAGAGATGTCCCCTCTTACTACCCCTTGTACAAGCTTACGTTTAGTAAGGGCCTGTTAATGTTCACTCGCCTGATCTTACCACAATGATCTTATTCCAAAGTACACAAACATTTTCCAGCCTGGAGGTGCGGCGGAGCACTAGCTGAGACTTTCGCAAATTCCAGCACTAGACTAACTCATCTCAAACCAGGCCATTGACTTGACTTCTTCCGGTCTGGGTGGTACAATGCTATTTGTCAATGGCTTTAACCTCTGAGCCACTATGGGGCAGCCTCTGCCCCTGCTCCCCTTCCTAATCCCTTCAATGGAACCCCACTTCATTTAATCAGCCACTTTACTCCCCTCACAATCAGGAAGCCTGTGACAAATAGTCTGGTACCCTTAGCAAATTCTGATGGGGGTTCCCCCGATTCATTTCTGTTGGTAGTGAAGAAGATGACTGCCTGGACCTGAATTAGAAAGTAACTTCACACTTCATTGCCTTGTATCGGGCTGAGAGTCTGGACAGATGTGTGTCAAGTTTCCATTGAAAGAGCCAGTCAGCTTTAGCTCAGTCTCTGGTTTTGCACTTCCTGGAACAAATTCAATTGGAGAGGAGGGATGGGCAGGTCGGTTAAGCCTCTGACAGGCCACGCCATACATAACCCATCCATGACCACAGTCCAAAGATGTGCAGGTCAGGTGAATTGGCCATACTAAATTGCCCATAGTGATAGGTGCATTAGTCAGAGGGAAATGGGTCTGGGCGGGTTACTCTTCGGAGGGTCGGTGTGGACTGGTTGGGCCAAAGGGCCTGTTTCCACACTGTAGGGAATCTCATCTACCTAATATAGCAGCATTATCCGTTCACCACCAACCAATAGGTTGTGTGGGTTCGATACAGCAGGAGGCTGCTAGGATCCCTACAAAATCCAAATGTCTGAAGTGAGGGGCATTACAATTACCGACTGGACATGAATATTCTGCTGAATTTTATCTCAGATATTTTAGAGGCACCTGAGGAACATTCTTCTATCGTTCAGAGAGAGATGATAGTCCCTGAATTCACTTCCCCAGAGAAAGAGAGAGAGAGCTCCAGAGGCACTTACTGAATATTTACAAAGCCAAAGTAGATTGGTCCCTTGGCTGAAAATTTAAGGGAGTGTGTGGTGATCGGGTGTCAGCAGGAGCGTGTGGTGATCGGGTG
>NC_057721.1:10314595-10317119 GCF_004010195.1 Chiloscyllium plagiosum
GTGGTGATCGGGTGTCAGCAGGAGTGCGTGGTGATCGGGTGTCAGCAGGAGTGCGTGGTGATCGGGTGTCAGCAGGAGTGCGTGGTGATCGGGTGTCAGCAGGAGTGCGTGGTGATCGGGTGTCAGCAGGAGTGCGTGGTGATCGGGTGTCAGCAGGAGTGCGTGGTGATCGGGTGTCAGCAGGAGTGCGTGGTGATCGGGTGTCAGCAGGAGTGCGTGGTGATCGGGTGTCAGCAGGAGTGCGTGGTGATCGGGTGTCAGCAGGAGTGCGTGGTGATCGGGTGTCAGCAGGAGTGCGTGGTGATCGGGTGTCAGCAGGAGTGCGTGGTGATCGGGTGTCAGCAGGAGTGCGTGGTGATCGGGTGTCAGCAGGAGTGCGTGGTGATCGGGTGTCAGCAGGAGTGCGTGGTGATCGGGTGTCAGCAGGAGTGCGTGGTGATCGGGTGTCAGCAGGAGTGTGTGGTGATCGGGTGTCAGCAAGAGCACACAGTTAGAGGGCACAATCAGATCAGCAATGACCTTGTAGAGTGGCAGTGCACGCATTGGGGGGCTGAATGGGCCTGCTCTGAATTCACACATTTAGCCTATCACAAGGTGTGCCTGGAACATGGCTCGAGACCAGCACCAACAACTCGCCTCAGCGTAAAACACTCAAAGCGAAGCGAGTCTGTAAGGCTCAATTCTGGGCTGAATCCATGCAATGTAATAATAACATGCACTAAGCTGGAAAACTCACTGATTGCAGGAATGAGATCCCTTCTTTGGACGAAGCCAATGAGCCGCTCCGATTCCTTGGTGACGACCACAGGGAAGCCATTGTAATCCGTGTCTTTAATAAGGGTCTCCACATCCTCCACGGTCATGCTGCCTTGGGTCAGCACTGAGAGCGGGGGCTCAGTCCGCCTGGGCCTCATCACGTCAGTGGCCAGGGTCCGGTGCCTGAACTCATCCTTTGAATCCAAGAAAGGGTAGCCATTCAAGTGGATGTGTGCTTCGTAGATACCCACTTTCCCAAAGGCATCTGCCACCCACTTGCTGGTCACTGCTGCAGCCATTAACGGTACAATGTACTCCAATCCACCGGTTAGCTCAAACATGATCACAACCAGGGACACTGTCATACGAGTGACTCCACCTGCGGCAAAATTGTCAAGAGCTAGAACGAGGCACTTTAAACATTTTGGATAAAATCAGTGGCTCAACAAGTGAGAAGGTGATAAGGCTGGCCCAGTATTTATTCTTAAATTCTCCTCCTTGTGTTCAAATCCCTTCACAGCCTATCCTGTCTCAGTAAGCCCCTTCACCTGAAATCTTTGCACTCTCACACCTCCGGTCTCTTGTGCACCTGTGCTGTTCTCTGCTCCTTTGGTGGTGTCCCATTCAGCTCCAGGATTCCCTCTCTAACCCTTTGCAGCTTCCCGCTCTCTGTCTCCTTTCACTCAATCCCACTTCTTCCAAGTTTTGACCAAGATTCTCCTGTCTCCATCTGTGCCTTGGGGGTGTCAAGTTTTACTTGTCTGATTACCCAACTTGCGATATTTAACTGTGTCAATTAAGATACGTCCGCTACATAAATGCATGTTGTGTAATCTTCTCAAACTCTCACTTCAGAGCTGGAAGTAATCGAGTTTACACAGTATGCCTATCTCAATCCAAATTCGATACTGCATACTCTAGATGTAACTATTCCAATGCTCTCCTGACTAACGTTACACATCCTACCCTCCTGAGATTATCGAAAACACTACTGGCCTGTGTCTTAAACCACACCAAGTCATGCTCACCTCTCACCTTTGTCCTCCCAGTCAAGCAACATTTTGGTTGGAACATCAGAACAGTACAGGCCCTTCAGCCCTCGATGTAATGCCGATCTTTGATCCTATTCTAACATCAAACTAACCTACATACCCTTCATTTTACTGTCATCCATGCGCTTATCCAAGAGTCACTTAAATATCCCTAATGTATCTACCACCACCACTGACAGTGCATTCCACACACCCACCACTCTCTGTGTAAAGAACCAACCTCTGACATCTCCCCTAAACCGTTCTCATTCTTATTTTTACAACCCACCATGGCTCAGCCCTCCATATCTGGGTAATCTCTACCAGCCCCATATCCTCCAAGATATCAGTGCTCACATAATTCTGAACCTTGTAGCACATGAATTTGAGTCTGCTAATCAGAGGCAGTGGCTTCAGTTTCTTATGCCTCAATCTCTGGATTTCTCTCTGTGTTCCTCTCAGCCTCTCCCTTGCTTCCTTCATGTAAGACCCTCCTTATAACCCCTCATTCCGGTCAAGTTGTTGGCTTACTTTTGGGGTCCCATGACCCTTCAGCACTGAAACAATAACTCTGATTTCTCTCCACAGATGCTGCCAGGCCTGCTGAGCTTTTCCAGCAATTTCTGTTTTTGATTATGATTTGCTGCATCCGCAGTTCTTTCGGGTTTTTATCTTGAATTCACGAGGTTTGACTCAGAAACAAGAGTGTCAGCACTGAGCCAAGTCTGACTGCAACA
>NC_057721.1:10317619-10321110 GCF_004010195.1 Chiloscyllium plagiosum
TGCTAGCCATCACCATCCGAGGAAGATGTTTCTCACTTTCCACCCTATTTAACCCTCTGATTATCTAATATGTCTCGACCTTCCTCTTTCTAGTAAAAACAGCCTCAAGTCCCTCAGCCTTTCCTCATAAGGCCTCCCCTCCATACCAGGCAACATCCTAGTAAATCTTCTCTGCACCCTTCCCAAAGCTTCTGCATCCTTCCTATAATGCGGTGACCAGAACTGTACACAATACTCCAAGTGTGGCTGCACCAGACTTTTGTACAGCTGTAGCATAACCTCATGGTTCTGGAACTCGATCCCTCTACCAATAAAAGCTAAAACAACGTATCCCTTCTTCACAACTCTCTCAACGTGGGTGGTAACTTTCAGGGATCTATGTACATGGACACTGAGATCTCTCTGTTCATCTACACTACTAACAATGAACAATGTTCCATTATCCCAATACTCTGTATTCCCGTTGCTCTTTCCAAAGTGAATCACCTCACACTTTTCTGCATTAAATTCCATTTTCCACCTCTTAGCCCAGCTCTGCAGCTTAGAAATGTATTTCTGTAACCTGCAACATCCTTTGACACTATCCACAACTCTACCAACCTTAGTGTCACCTGCAAATTTACTAACCTTACCTTCCACGCCCTCATCCAGTTAATTTATAAAACTGACAAACAGCAGTGGACACAAAACAGATCTTTTCTGTACACCAACACAACTGAACTCCAGGATGAACATTTCCTATCAACCACCACCCTCTGTCTAGCCAATTTCTGATCCAAACCACTAAATCACCCTCAACCCCATGCCTCTGTATTTTGTGCAATAGCCTACCGTGGGGAACCTTATCAAATGCCTTACTGAAATCCATATATACACCACATCAACTTCTTTACCCTCATCCACCTGTTTGGTCACCGTGTCAAAGAACTCAATAAGGTTTGTGAAGCACAACCTCTCAACCATCCACGGCTCCTTTGCTCGACCACTTCCTCCCTGCCTGACAGTGCTTGTTCCTTGAATAAGCTCCGCATTTCAATTGTGCCCATCCCCTGCAGTTTCCTTCCTCGCAAAATCATGTTGACTCTCCCTAATCAACTTATTCCTTGCTTGATGATTATAAATCCTGTCTCTTAGAACCTTTTCCAACACTTTACCCACAACCGAAGTAAGGCTCACTGGTCTGTAATTACCAGGGTTGTCTCTACTCCCCTTCTTGAACAAGGGAACAACATTTGCTATCCTCCAGTCTTCTGGCACTATTCCTGTAGACAATGACGACATGAAGATCAAAGCCAAAGGCTCTGCAATCTTCTCCCTGACTTCCCAGAGAATCCTAGGATAAATCGCATCCGACCAGAGGACTTATCTATTTTCGCACCTTCCAGAATTGCTAACACTTCCTCCTTGTGAACCTCAATCCCATCTAGTCTAGTAGCCTGTATCTCAGTATTCTCCTCAATATCATTGTCTTTTTCCAGTGTGAATACTGACAAAAAATATTCATTTAGCACTTTCCCTACCTCCTCAGACTCCATGCACAACTTTCCATTACTGTCCTTGATTGGCGCTAATCTTACTCTAGTAATCTTTTATTCCTGAATTATCTATAGAAAGCTTGAGGATTTTCCTTGACCCTACCTGCCAATGACTTCTCATGTCCCCTCCTGGCTCTTCTTAGCTCTCTCTTTAGGTCTTTCCTGGCTAACTAGTAACTCTCAAGCGCCCTAACTGAGCCTTCATGTCTCATTCTAACATAAGGCTTCATCTTCCTCTTCTTTAACTTCTTTAATAAACCACGGCTCTTTCACTCGACCACTTCCTCCCTGCCTGACAGTAGCTGTTCCTTGAATAAGCTCCACATTTCATTGGTGCCCATCCCCTGCAGTTTCCTTCCCCATCCTATGCATCCTAAATCTTGCCTAATTGCATCATGATTGCCTCTACCCCAGTAATAACTCTTCACCTGCGATATATACCTATCCCTTTCCATCACTAAAGTAAACATAACTGAATTGTGGTCACTACCACCAAAGTGCTACACCTGGCCGGGTTCATTACCCAGCACCAAATCTAATGTGACCTCACCCCTTGTTGGCCTGTCTACATACTGTGTCAGGAAATCCTCCTGCACACATTGGACAAAAACTGACCCATCTAAAGTACTCGAACTTTAGTATTTTCAGTCAATATTTGGAAAGTTAAAGTCCCCATAACATCTACTCTGTTACTCTTGTTCCTATTCAGAATCATTTTTCCTCTACATCTCTGAAACTATTTAGAGGCCTATAGAAACCGCCCAACGGTGTGTCCATTCCTTTCCTGTTTCTAACCTCAGCCCATACAACCTTAGTAGCTGAGTCCTCAAGCATCCTTTCTGCCACCGTGATACAGTCCTTGACTAACAATGCCACACCTCCCCCTCTTTTCCCATCATCTGTCTTCTTACTGAAACATCTAAATCCCGGAATCTGCAATAGCCATTCCTGTCCCTGTTCTATCCATGTCTCTGAAATGGCCACAACATTGAAGTCCCAGGTACCAACCCATGCTGCACGCTCACCCACCTTATTCTGAATGCTCCTGGTGTTGAAGCAGACACACTTCAAACCACCTTCCTGCCTGCCAGTGAATTCTTGCAACCTTGAAACCTCATTTCTGACCTTCCTACTCTCAACTTGCTGAACACTGGAACTACAATTTAGGTTCCCATCCTCCTGCTGAATTAGTTTAAACCCTCCTGAAAAGAATTAGCAGATTTCCCTCCCTAAGTTATTGGTACCCCTCTGGTTTGGGTGTAGTCCTAGCTGTAAGCTTCCACCCTAGCTCCGCGGATTTCTGCCTTAAATCCCCATCCCTTTTCCTACCTATGTCGTTAGCACCTGTGTGGACCACAACTTGGGGCTGCTCCCCCTCCCCCTTAAGGATCCCAGAAACTCGATCAGAGGCATCATGAACCCTGGCATCTGGGAGGTAACACACCAACCGTGAGTCTCTCTCGTTCCCACAGAACATCCTATCTGTCCCCCTAACTATGGAGTCCCCAATGACTACTGCTCTGCTCCTCTTCCCCTTTCCCTTCTGAGCAGCAGGGACAGACTCTGTGACAGAGCCCTGTACCCCAAACAGTATCCAAAATGGTATACGTGTTATTGAGGGGAATGGTCACAAAGGATCCCTGCACTGCCTGGTGGTTCCCTTTCCGCCCCCTGACTCACAGGAATCCGATTCACGAGAGAGGAAGAAAAGGACAACCAACTCCCATTCCTAGACGTGAGGGTACAGAGAACACCGAACGGAGAATTCACCACAAAGGTACACAGGAAAGCCACACACACAGACCAAGTCCTGAACTATGAAAGCAACCTCCTCAATACACACAAACGAAGTTGCATCAAGACACTGTTCAAAAGGGCCACAACACAACTGCAGTACACCAGAACTGCAAAAAGACGAAGAGGAACACCTATACAAGGTATTCGCCAAAAACGGAT
>NC_057721.1:10324938-10369640 GCF_004010195.1 Chiloscyllium plagiosum
GTATAGTGTAATGGTGGTCACCTGTAATGTGACATGAACCCAAGGACCCGGTTGAGGCCCTCCCTTTGGGTACCGAACTTAGCTATCAGCCTCTGCTCGGCCACTTTTCTCTGCTGCCTGTCCCGAAGTCCACCTTGGAGGATGGTCACCCGAAGGTCCGAGGCTGAATGTCCTGGACCACTGAAGTGTTCCCCAACTGGGAGGGAACCCTCCTGTCAGTTGATTGTTGTGCGGTGCCCATTCATCCGTTGTCGTAGCCTTTGCTCGGTTTCCCCAATGTACCATGCCTCCGGGCATCCTTGCCTGCAACGTATAAGATAGACAATTTCAGTTACATCACACTGTAAATTTTTTGCTATAAATTCTGTTACGATCGAGCCCTCCACTATCACCTGATGAAGGAGCGACGCTCTGAAAACTAGTGTGCTTCCAATTAAACCTTTTGGACTATAACCTGGTGTTGTGTGATTTTTAACGTCAAAAGGATAGACATTACAGAGGGAGACAAACATATTACAGAGAGAGAGAGAGAGACAGAAAGTATAACAGAGAGATTGAAATTGAGACAATTGGATAGACAGCCATGCCAACATACAGAAAGTGTGTTTGCATTGCTGTGTATATTTTGGAGAAAGGGCAGATTAAAAATAATCTACTGGGTCTTTCCCTCAGAAGTGAAGGTAGAGATTATCCTGTCCCCAAGGACTCCGCAAATTTCCATTTGCCACTACTAGTCTTTGAATAAGTACCTTAATGATTGGACTGTATCTCCATAGTAACCATTGATACGTGTTTCACTGAATACAGTTTTACAAAAGCAGAAACTCTTCAAAAAAAGTTGTCATAATTGAGGTTGATATAAAAGTATCTAAAAGAAGCACCATGGTAAAAGGTGGCAAAGGGATAAGAGACTGACGGGCACTTAGAGTCATAGAGTCACAGAGATGTACAGCATGGAAAAAGACCCTTCGGTCCAACCCGTCCATGCCGACCAGATATCCCAACCCAATCTAGTCCCCTTTAAGGGGTAGCACAGAAGTGAGTAGTTTGAGAATGAGCTGGTAATATTTGCAGGCAAATGGGTTAAACTGCTTAGAGCGCCAAAATAGGAAAGCCCTTTAGTTTTCACATGAATTAACTCTGTATTTAGGGATATTTCATGCACAAATGTTGTGATAAATTCACAAAAGGATGATCTCTTGGTACAACACTTGATGTATCATGCTAACCTTTTTGTAATGTTGATCTGAATATCATACTTGAGGCAGGACCTTGGGCAGGGGATTGGTGCTAAACGTGTACTCAATACAAAAGTGAAAGCTGCTCTATCGACAGGCAGCTTTCTTTAATAAAATTCACTTCAGAAGTTTAACTGGAATTGTCTGAACTTTAGTACTGAGAATCTGCCCTAAACATTCCAACCCTTATTGAGAGCAGCAATGAAAGACAGATTATTTCTCTCTCATTATTTCTCTTTCTGCAGCTGCCAGGAGTAAAATAAAATGACTCAGACATTCAGCTCAATTTTCACCTTGATACTTGGATATAAAACTGGCATTAGGTGAAAGTGAGGACTACAGATGCTGGAGATTAGAGTCAAAATTAAAGTGCTGCTGGAAAAGCACAGCAGGTCAGGCAGCACCCCAGGAGCAGGAAAATCAATGTTTTGGGCAGGAGCCCTTCATCAGGATTGCCCGAAACTGGCATGAGCAACCATTGCTGATTTTCATGCAGGGAGCAGGGATATGGACACTCCAGCTCAAATGACTTCCTCAAATCTTTTCTTTTGGCCTGGTTCTTTAACTTGCTGTCTCCCTTGTCAACATGTGGGGAAATGATCACCGTGAATAAAGATTGCAAGTAAAAACGCTTTGTATAAAAACTAAACTGCTGTGGATGCTGGAAATCTGAAATGAAAACAGAAAATGCTGGAGCAACACAGCCGCTCCAGCAGCGTCAGTGGAATGTGAAACAGAGTTAATGTTTTGAGTTGAGTATGAGTGCTTAATAGAATTTTGTAATATGCTTATATTTTGTTCAGAGGTGGCTTTCATTGTCTGTCTGCTGAAATGTGCCACAGTTCTCAGAAAACCCATATCCCAGCCAATACTTAGACAATAGACAATAGGTGCAGGAGTAGGCCATTCTGCCCTTCAAGCCTGCACTACCATTCAATATGATCACAGCTGATCATCCTTAATCAGTATCCTGTTCCTGCCTTATCTCTATAACCCTTCATTCCGCTATCCTTGAGAGCTCTATCCAACTCTTTCTTAAATGAATCCAGAGACTGGGCCTCCACTGCCCTCTGGGGCAGAGCATTCCACACAGCCACCACTCTCTGCAGCTCTCTCTTATCTGCAGCTTCGGACTATCATAAACGGAGAGGCTCAGAAATATTTGACATAATGTAGGTTTGTTGAGGTTTTCCACATTTTCTGTTTAATTCCAGAATTCTAGTGTCTGCAAAATCTTGCTTTCCGACGACTGTAAAGCTGCTCATTGTTTTCACTTGCTGGTTTTTGGGAATTTGCTTGTATGCAAATTGCCTGCTGTATTTTCCCTACGTACCAGCTGTGACTACGTTTTAAAGGTACCTCTTTCAGACATTCTGATGTTTGTAATGAGAGTCCTTTGTTGTTCCTATTCTGAAAGTGATATCATATGGACCATGTTGAGGGGACCATTCTGATGAAGAATTCGTTTTTTTTGCAGCATTTCCACTGCCTGACTTGCCTTGTGCTCTCACATTTCTCCCTTTGATGTTCACAATTTTTTCTTATCGTTATGATTGGCAGCTAGAACATGCCTCTGAGATGTGAGAGTTTGAGTCCCCTTCAGGGTTTGACTGTTTGCGGACGAGAACTCAACTCCCAAGCCTTTGGAGGAAAGGACCAGGAATAGGTCACTCCTCACTTCAAGCTGGTTCTCGACTCAATTGGATCATGGTCAATCTGCATCTTATCTCAATGTACCTGAACTAGCTCTGTATCCTTCCTTACACCTACAAAAATCCACCAGGCAATTTCATCATTTAAACCTCAGCATCCACAAGTTTTGTTTGGGTGGAAGAGTTCCATATTTATGTGAGTTTTGATGTGAAAAGGTCCTTTTTGCAGTCTTGAATGACCTTCCTCTAATTTTAAGGTTCTGGAATTCCACATCGGAGCAAATAATTTATCTTGGTCAGACCAAACAAATATGTCTGATGTTCAATCATCCCTCCATCTGGTTTACTCTGAGGAATTACATTCCAGATATGTGCAACCTGTCTTCACCATTTAACCGTTTTAGTCCCAGTGCTATATTAGTGAACCCTTCCTTGGAAAATAACAGGTTTAAAATAGTACCTTCCAAGCCCTTTGTAGGCTTAAGGAGAGGTCAGGCACATTTTAATATTGTTGATGCGCTTGCATACGCTTTTGAAGTGTTCAACATCTCCTGGTCGGGAGCTGAACTCTACACCGTGCCAACACATGTGTCATTCAAAGTCAGACCCTACTATGCTTAGGCCTGAGTTCAGCTTAGACTGCACTCAGTTTTAGTCACTGAGTCTCTAAGGGAAACAAATCATTCCATTCATATCCATGCTGCAGGGAAGATCAGGAACATGCTACAGACCATCAGGAAGCCGAGATGATGTATTTGTCTTGGTCTGGATCTTCTCTGTGTTTCAGCGCCACAACGTTTTACAACAAGGTCTTCTTTTTCAGCAGCGTTTGGCCATATGGTGAAACTCCTCGTTGTTTTATTGCAGTGATTCTAAAATAATTCATAATAAAGCACTTTGTGTTGAACCGGAATCACATGTAGGTCAGGCTGAGTGAGGACAGATGGTTAATTTAATGAGATTTTACCAACAGCTAGAAGATGACTTTTACTAATATCAGCCCTTTTTTTCCAAAAGGTTTATGTTCACATTCTTAAACTGTAATGATGGGATTCAATCTCTAAGTTCATCAGTCCAGGGACCTGGATTGCCAATCTAGTGGTACACCACAACACCTTCTTACTGGTCTAGACAATTACCTATGACCTAAGGGCACATTTCATGGACAAACTTGGTTGGTGCCTTAAAAGGCTGAAGAATATCTCTGTTCATTTTGTATTAATGTCTGGAATGTTTTGAAATGTTTTGAGTCATTGTTTGTGAACAGGATCAGTAACTGTCCTCTTTTGTCTTCACAACTGCCAAAATGGAGATTTGTGGATTTTATCCGAATATACATTCTTCAGAATCTAAACTGATCCCCAAACGTTAGTGAACTGAAATGTAGAGTTTGATTTTTGAGCTTATCGAAATGTTATTGTGTCGGATCAGTTTTAGCTACCGCTGCAGAAAGTGTAAATAGTTTGACCGGAAACCTATCCCATTATGGGGTATTCTATGAATCCCTCATCAACTCAAACAAGTAACTTGTGCAATGTTTGGGAGGCATGAGATTGCACTATGAAGCTGTAGGAATAGATTGGATGTTTTTGGACTGTACTTGCTTTATTCTCTGACGATGGAAAGAATCTATTCTATTCCGCCAGCTGGCGAAGTGACCTGTATTGTATGTTCTTCTTCATTGGTTTTAATTCTGATTGTGGATTATATCAGAGAGCACCTTTAGTATTTCACTACCAACTTTGTTCACTGATATCCTCCATTTCAATACAGCACGCAGGGACTGAAACCCATGTCATGCATTGGATCAGGGCACGTTCTCACAGGACATCTCTCAGGACTCCTGGTCTGCTTTCTTATTTGTATTTTCCTGGATGCTTGCAACATCTCTGACTTGCTTTTAGTAGAGACTCAAAACCCATCAGCTTTGCTGGTACTGAACAGCCAAAGGGGTGGGTATGGTCCTGCTGCATGGCATGGTGCTACGCCAATGTCACACCCACAGCATGTGACATTGGCATAGCACCATGCCATGTCAGTGCTTCAACCAGATGGCCATGCCTGAAAGTCTTAGGGAAATAGATATTAGTCGAGTGAAGGAGGCCCATTGTCAGTCTGAGAATGCCACTACATTCAGTCAAGGGCATTGTCCAATCTCAATCCAGGGATTGGCTGCAGTTAGTTGAACACTTGTGTATGGCCTGGAACTTACTCACAGGGTCACTGCCTGGATACTGCTTCATCCTCCAACAAGGCCTGATGGGAAATGGCTGCCGATGCACTCACAGTGGGCAGAGTAAGTTAGTCTTGTTTTTCCCTAGGGGTAAGGAGTACAATTGTGGGCAATGTGAAGCTCTGCAAAGGGCAGTCATATTCCTCTGACATTGGGAGAGCCATTGGTGACACATAAACTGCTCTCCGTGTGCAGCTTGTGCATTAACCAGAAACTCACATTACACACGTGGTCCCCAGTCAATCATGGCCATGTCATTGATCATAGAGACAAATATACTGCAGATGCTGGATTCCAAGGTAGGCAGGCAGGAGGCTGGAAGAACACAGCAAGCCAGGCAGCATCAGGAGGTGGGGAAGTCAATGTTCCTTCATTCCTGAAGAAGGGTTACACCCAAAACATTAACTTCCCCACCTCCTGATGCTGCCTGGCTTGCTGTGTTCTTCCAGCCTCCTGCTTGTCATTGATCATGACAAGTTAATCCAGTTAACAGAGCAGAAGTGATCACAGGCAAACCTATAAAAAAAAATCTGCCTTCTTTAATTCACAAGGACATTTCAGAGCTAGTAAATGGCACAAGGCTGCTTTCCTCTCAAACAGAAGATGTCAGCATGTAAGGCCCTCATTGTTAAAGTTATGTTTCGTGGCTGATGTAGGGCTTATAAGACAAGGTAATAAGACGACAGTGACGATATCCCAAAGCATTTCTGCAACAAGGTTGACAGAGTTGTTCTTAAATGGTAAGAATTTGGAAAGTGTAGCTATACAAAGGGGCGTGGTGTCCTTGTTGCTGAATCACTGAAGACTAACATGTATGTGCAGCATGTTGTTAGGAAGTCTCATGGAATTTATTGCCAGACTGCAGCAGTTGTGAACTCTTGTTCAATTGCATAGGGGTTTGGTTGGGCCATACCTGGGGTAGTGTGTGTAATCTTGGTCTGCATACCTCAGGAAAGATGTTATTGACATGGAGGGAGTGCAGAGAAGGTTCAGCAGACTTGTTCCTGGGAAGGTGGGACTCTCCTATGGAGGGGGATTGGGCCTGTATTCTCTAGAGTTTTCGAAGAACAATCTCACTGAAACTTAATAAATGCTTAAAGGGTTAGACAGGGTAGATGCAGCAAAGATTGATTCTAGACATTTTGGCGGGGGGGGGTCGAGAATCAAGGGACCCAATTAAAAAATAATGGGGGTGCCATTTAGCGCCGAAATGTGGAGAAAATCCTTTACTCAAGGCTTGTGAATGTTTCACAATCAAAAGCTGTGTACAGAGTTCTGCCAGTGCCATTAACACCTCAGGATCCTTCATCATCCAGCCTTCATCGTCCAACCTTCATCGTCCAACCTTCAGCAAATGAGGTTTCATATGTATTGCTAAACAAACGTGAAATGTTATTGTAGACTTCACTGCAACATCTAAAGTTCTGCAGTCAGCACTTAACGTCTCTTTCCTAACCAGAACAACGCACCAGGAAGCTGACCTGGTTGTTATCTTAAATCTTGTAAGACACAAAGGTGGAATGAACCCCAGGGAACTGTATAGTCCTGACTGAGCACTTACTCGCATCTATAAAATGGCTGTAAGTGAGAAACGTGAGGGGAGGCAAGGGGTCTAGCACAAAGCATTCCCATTAACTTTGCAACCAGTAATCTCCTCACTAAAGTACTGTGTCTTAGCAGCAGTCATGCGATATGGGGCGAAGAATGTCTGAAATCTGTTTCCATCCAGGATGCTGCTCAGACGTAAGAAAGATCTTTCTCGCTCACCATCAAATTGGTATGCTTAGAGCACAGTGGCTTAGTGGTTAGCACTGCTGCCTCATAGCGCCAGGGACCTAGGTTCAATTCTCCCTTGGGCCACAGTCTGTGTGGAGTTTGCATGTTCTCCCCGTGTCTGTGTGGGTGCTCTGGTTTCCTCCCACAGTCAGAAGATGTGCAGGTTAGATAGATTGGCTGCGCTAAATTATCCACAGTGTGTAGGTCAGCTATGGGAAATATAGGGTAGGGGGATGGGCCTGAGTGGGATGCTCTTTGGAGGGTTGGTGTGGACCAGTTGGGCTGAATGGCCTGTTTCCACAATGTTGCGATTCTATGATCAATGCCTGGCCTATTTATCTCTATCCTGGATGTATGACAAGGCTGCTTATATCTGACATGATCTCCCATTACCCAGGTCCCACAGCAGTTGATTATAGAGGTGGAGGATTGAAAGTGGATATATTTATGGAGGGGAGATTTTGCAGCGGTGCGCAGATGGCTGACTAAACATGGTGCCCACAGTACCACAGCCATGAGCTTCAATCTCTGCCATCGCACCGTAAAATGAGAGGGACAGTGTGGAGCTCCATTTACGGAATTAATGAGGTGGCAGTGGGGAGTTTGTCAGTGAAGCCGTTATGACCAACAGAGAGAAGTGTGACAATGCTGCTCCTTTAACAAGGTTATGCTGTCCTTGGCTTTCCTTTCAGAAAGGCCGTAACAGCAGCGATTCCAAAAGGTCCAGGTTTGAAGGGTTTTAGGGCCAATTTGATTATAGCTAACAGATACTGCCTCAGACAAAAGGCTTTCAAGTTTTAAAAACAACGCTTGTACAATGAAAGTGGAGTGGCCAGATCTCCCAGCTCAGCTTTTCTTTGGTTTTGTTTCAGCAGTCTGAAACTTTTCACTGAAAGCAGTCAGTTAGATGTGAAGCTGCTAGAGCCAAGGAAGCAGGTCCATGCTGATCCTCCCTCGCTCAATGACATCTCTCCTGTAGGACCCTGGGTTTGATTTTACCTTTTGTGCCAAGGGGTGTTAATGGGAACTTTGCAAGTCTTTGGAACAGCAACATTAACTAGGGATAATCTATTTGGTTTTCCGACAGTTAAAGTTATTCTGTATTCTGTTCTCTTGCAAATAAGTTCTGTTTTGTTTAAAAATAAGTGGTTTGACCAGCTGTGTCCCTCCTGGAATAAAACAACTAGCAAAACGTTAGGGTATGAGCTACCTTCTTGAAATGTTTTCAGGGGGTCTGGCCTAGTCCATAACAGAAGTCATCCATATAACTCCCTGAAATCGACACTTGTCCATGTCATGGGAAGATTCAGCCTCTGCCGCCATCCTCCCCTCCCCCCAATGAGTTTGGTAGCACAACTGAAAGAGCAGGCTGGGTCAGGAAAATCATTTGCGCCTCAGTGTAGCTCCTTTCAAAGTCAGACGGTGATGGGTTCAAGTCGCACTTTGGAGATCTGAGGACATAATCCACCAGTGCACTTCACTGCAGCACTGAGGGGATACTGCACTGTCAGAGGCACCATCCTCTGCTTGAGACTTTCAGACAAGGCCCTGTCTGTTCTCGGAGGCTAATGTAAGTAAGTTCATGACAAGGAAGAGAGCAGGGGAGTTAGCCCGTGTGTTCTGGTCAATAGTCATCACACAATCAACATTACAGAAAACAAATCATTTTGTCATTTACCACATTGCAGTGTGCGGTGCTTTGCATGCATAAGTTGTGATTCCTACATTAAAACAGTGAGAAAAACGCTTTCAAAGCTGTAAAGTGTTTTGGAGTGGCCTAAGGTTGTGAAAGGTGCTATATAAATAGAGTTTCTCTCTGTAATGTAAATGGACCATTCGATGGGAAGTGGGTGAAACAGGGTTTTTTTGTAAATTACAGGAGGGTCACTGGGGTAGCAGCCTGTATACAGGAGGAGACTATGGCCATTAAATGAAATGAAATGTCCAGATTAAATGTGCATAAACATTCTGTTGCTTGCAGCTGCTGTCTTCATTCCAGGGTCAGCTTTGTTTACGCCCATAGCTTCTGTCAATCCAGTACTAGCGGTACTAAGTTTAAAAGGAACATCCCCTACTGTTTTCCTGCCCTCCTCTGCTCCCTTGCCAATTGCATCCCTTGTCACAAAGGGTTATATGTTAGCCTGCAACAGTAACTAGATTTCAAAAGGCATTTAATCAGCTTTGGCCTTTCTGAGGTCATGAAAGATGGTATAGAAATGCAAACTTTTTCATTTCATTCTCTCTATTGTACAATATCAAAATATTGGCTCCGGCAATGGCTTTCAGTTGAGAGATGGTATAGAGTGCCTATTAAACAATGTTTGCTGAGGGTAACTCTTAAGCGAACACATGAATGGATGGGTTTGAAATATGCTTATCAATAATTGAATCGCACCAGTGGGATGCAAGCAGCTTTATATCCTATTAAAAAGCTGGTGCTGAATAATGCTTATTAACAGGAACCCCTCGTGCGTTTTATTGCTGCAACTGGGGAACAGTTTTTGAAACAAGATGAACTGTGCAATGTATGGAATCAGTCAAGTCCTTTGAGGAATGATGAGCCTCTCCAGAACAAACTCACCTCTGAGCATATGCGGGTTTTTAATTCTGAACAGATAGTCCATAAAACGATGGAAGATTGTTATCATCACTGAAGTCATTGCTTGGGGCCTTCGCAATGGGTCATAAAAGAATAATGGGCACTTTAATGGAAGATGGTGGTCAATTGAATTCACCTTGATAAATATGCAAGCGCATTAAAATGCATCTTCTAAAAGAGACTCATGGAACACTGACGTTTATATGAAACACTTTTACAAACAGCTATGTATGAATAACATGGGGTTTCTGATTTACAGGGAAGGCAGTTTCTTGATGATGTCTTAAGGTAAAGACCTTGTAAACACCAATGTTTTATTCATTCTTCTAAACAATGTGAGTGTTTAATGCAAAAGGATCTAGTACTCAATCTCCATCTCCTTTTCCTCTCCGATTTACATGGCTTTCATATTGGTTGGAGACAGCTGGATGTTTCAAGTCAAATCCAGCTGGCAGGAGCAAGGCTAGAAAACAGCTAGATGTCTTCTCTACACTTTGTCCCGTCCAGTCCTTCACTGGCTTTGCTTTTACTGAGTCCTACAGTCATAGAGATATACAGCATGGAAACAGACCCTGTGTTCCAACTCGTCCGTGCTGACCAGCTGTGTAAAATCAATCTAGCACCACCTGCCAACACCCGGCCCATATCCCTCCAAACCCTTCCTATTCATATACCCATCAAAATCCCTTTTGAATGTTGTAATTGTACCAGCCTCCACCACTTCCTCTGGCAGTTCTCTGTGTGAAAAAGTTGCCACTTAGGTCCATTTATATCCTTCCCCTCTCACCTTAAATCTCTGCCCTCTAGTTCTGGACCCTCCCACCCCAGAAGAAATTACTTGGTCTATTTACCCTATACATGCCCCTCATGATTTCATAAACCTCTATAAGGTCACCCCTCAGCCTCTGATGCTCCAGGGAAAACAGCCCCAATCTATTCAACCTCTCCCAGTAGCACAAACGCTCCAACCCTGGCAACATCCTTGTACATCTTTTCTGAACCCTTTCAAGTTTCACAACATCGAAATGGAATCAGAGTGGGAATGCAGCGTTTTGCCAAGCCTGCCCCTGTCCCACCCTTGGGATTAAGTTAAAGTCATGGTTGTATGCTCTTTTAACATCCTGTAATGAATTCACCAAGAAAGGAACTTCGAGTACTTTGAAGATACGATGTTTTGGACAGTCAAAACTCTTGCTATCTGAGAGCTCACTGCGTGAAATGTCACTGGCGCATTTACCGAACCAAATTGCATGACGTAAATGATTTGGATGCGAGCATAAGAGGTACAGTTAGTAAGTTTGCAGATGACACCAAAATTGGAGGTGTAGTGGACAGCGAAGAAGGTTACCTCAGATTACAACAGGATCTGGACCAGATGGGCCAATGGACTGAGAAGTGACAGATGGAATTTAATTCAGATAATTGCGAGATGCTGCATTTTGGGAAAGTAATTCTTAGCAGGACTTATACACTTAAGGGTAAGGTCCTAGGGAGCGTTGCTGAACAAAGAGACTTTGGAGTGCAGGTTCATAGCTCCTTGAAAGTGGAGTCGCAGGTAGATAGGATAGTGAAGAAGGTGTTTAGTATGTTTTCCTTTATTGGTCAGAGTATTGAGTACATCCCTGGGGTGGGGGAGTCCAGAACTAGAGGGCATAAGTTTAGGGTGAGAGGAGAAAGATATAAAAGAGATCTACGGGGCAACTTTTTCATGCAGAGGGTAGTGCGTGTATGGAATGAGCTGTCAGAGGAAGTGGTGGAGGCTGGTACAATTACAACATTTAAAAGGCATCTGGATGGGTATGAATAGGAAGGGTTTGGAGGGATATGGGCCAAGTGCTGGCAAATGGGACTAGATTGGGTTGGGATATCTGATCGGCATGGACGGGTTGGACCGAAGGGTCTGTTTCCGTGCTGTACATCTCTATGACTCTATGACTCTAAACTGGATTATTTGTCAATTCAGAATTAATTTGCAATTATTCTGTCAGCCTTTTTTTCGCCATGTCGCAAATGATTAGTCACTGTCCACATGAAGGAGCACTTAATATTGTATAAATACACTTGTGAGCAGCATCAATACTAATTGAAGCAGTGGATATTTGACAGATATTTAAATCAGCTTGATTTATTCCAGCTAAATAATGTGGTGCCTGTGTCCTTAAAGGGACACTGCCCAGTTTTCTGCTGAGCCGACCCAGGCTCATTTATCTGCTACATGTGATTGACCTAAAACACTGTAAGCAGAAATGGAAATTCAGAAGCAAATGGCTATCAAATGTCTACACAGTAAGATGATCTTTAGTCTGCTCAGTCAGCAGAGACAATGATTCCGACTTGGGTTTCTTCATCAATGAATAAAAACTCTGATTTCCAGTTGACGAGCACACAGCACTGAGGAAGCCTTCTCACTGCAAAACTGTTTAAGAAGAAAGCAAAGCATTTCGTCACCTTCTCATGGGGCAACAGGCATTGGGTTTAAGAATATGCCATCCCTGCCAGTTTTCCTCACGCCTTGAGAACACATTGCAAAACAAACGTTGCTGATTGCACTTGGGTTTTTCCAAAGAGGGAGGGTCAATCTCTTGTGTGTCAATTAGTAATGGCATTTTTTTTTTAAATGAAAGCAGTGAGATCAGAGGCAGCATTTGTTAATGATTCAAGAATGGATTTTAACTCCTAGCAGTCTGGGTGAGATGAGAATTTGATGCCCCATGGTCAGCAGGATTGGTGAGTGTAAGGGTTAGGGATTAAAGGTCAGGCCCAATCCATTTACTGACCTGAGGTTTCTGATTCACTGATTACGGAGTAGACCAACGCTACAGACAATCTGGGGTCAAGTTTGAATTCACGAGTCACAATGTGGTTTTAATGGCACGGTGGCACAGTGGTTAGCACTGCTGCCTCACAGCGCCAGAGACTTGGGTTCAATTCCAGCCTCAGGCGACTGACTGTGTGGAGTTTGCACAGTCTCCCCGTGTCTGCATGGGTTTCCTCCGGGTGCTCCGGTTTCCTCCCACAGTCCAAAGATGTGCAGGTCAGGTGAATTGGCCATGCTAAATTGCCCGTAGTGTTAGGTGAAGGGGTAAATGTAGAGGTCTGGGTGGTTTGCTCTTCGGCGGGTCGGTGTGGACTTGTTGGGCCG
The DNA here is from genome assembly GCF_004010195.1 of Chiloscyllium plagiosum. Taxonomy (NCBI): domain Eukaryota; kingdom Metazoa; phylum Chordata; class Chondrichthyes; order Orectolobiformes; family Hemiscylliidae; genus Chiloscyllium; species Chiloscyllium plagiosum. Next base: position 10,337,579 of record NC_057721.1, read on the forward strand.
AAGGGCCTGCTTCCACACTGTAAGTAATCTAATCTAATCATGTACATGCAAACATACAAATTAGGAACAGGAGTAGACCAATTAGGCCCCTTGTACCTGCTCCTCCATTGATGACTGATCTGATTGTAACCGCTAATCCGTATTGCCGCCTATCCCAGACAACCCCTCACCACCTTGCTTAACAAGAATCTTCCCACACCTGAGGATTAAAGTATCCAAGGCTTCTGCTTCTACCGCCTTTTCAGAAAAGAGAGGTTCAAAAACTCAGAACAGTCTGAGAGAAAAAGATTCCATCTAAAATCTCTGTTTTAAACAGGCGACTCCTGATTTTTAAACAGCAACCCCCAGTTTTAGATTCTCCTGCCTGAGAAAACACTGTGTTCAAATCCACCCTGTCAAACCCCTCAGGATGTACTTCAACAAATCACCTCCTACTCTCTATCTCCTAGTGAACCTAAGCTTAAAATTTCCTCATAATCATAAACCCTTCTGCTCCTATTCAAGATATTAGATTCATGAACATCCTCCTATTCCAGCTACGAGACTCATAAACATTCTCTGAACCGACCTCGAATCATTTGCATTTTCATTCGATAAGGAGATCAATGCTGTACACAACATTCTAGATGCGTTGTCATCAATCCCCCTGTAAAACTGAATCATAACCACCTTATCTTTGTAATCACAATGAGAAAACCAAGTTTCCTTTGCCAACTTCCTGTCTAGCCCACCTCCAATCCTGACATCATTCACTGGTCTTGGGGGTAGGAGAAAATACTTGAATATTTAACTAAGGACTGGACCAAGTCCCAGGCTTCCCTACACCCTACATTTATGCCACTCTTTGTGGCCCGCTGATCCAGGCCTTGTTGCAATTGGTATGGATTTTGTCGTCACCGTGTGGACATGCTGGCAATGTGTGCAATGGTGGGGGCAGATCTGGCAGTCTGTGAACTTATGATATTTTCACAATTGGCACCGTGTGATTATGCCATCTCTATCAGTAAGTAGTGCAGGGTAAGGGTTGTTTGAGGTAGTTACTGCCACAAATCATCCTTTGTCTTGCCCTGTCTAGTGATTCACAATAGAGGATATACCAGCGTACAGCATTAAGAAAGAGGACAGAAAGTTATTGTATGATAGCAATAAACCCAACTACATTCAACAACAGGTACAATGACTTAGTGAGCTGTGTCAAAATCCTGGAATTCCCTCCCTCAGGACATTTTAGGTCAACCCACAGCATGTGGATGGCAGCGGTTCAAGAAGGCAGCTCAACACCACATTTTCAAGGGGCAACTAGGGATGGGCAATAAATGCTGACCCAGCTCCCACAAGTGAATTTAGAAAGTGGTGCCAATACATCTGTCTGAAAGCTAGAGTAGAAGTCCAACTCTCCATTCCCAGACTGTGGGACACCAATTGAATGGTGTAACCCTTTCAGAGCCATTCCCTTGTGCAACAAGACCCAGGGCCTTGTCTTCCAATGGCAGCCAATTAAGGATGGCCATTTGGCCCCAGAACCTGCTGTCCAATTGGTTGGAGTGACAGACACTGTCCAGCCCACACCTGGAAGAAGCGGACACTGTGGACGATTGCTGCCAACACATTCAGGAAAGTGGGTCTTGGGGGCACCAGAGCCAGACAGGCAGGGTGGGCAAGGGAGAGGATGACGGTTGGTGCCAGCATTAGAAGGGAGCCCTCCTTGCAGGCCGGAAAGTCCAGCAACATTGGGAGGAGGGTCCTAACAGGTGGGCGGGGCATCTGTCACCTTCCCCACAGTAAGATGGCACAGTACCAGCAAAACAGTGGGCACACCAACACTGCCTTCCCTCACCATTGTAGGGGCCACACCCTGCTCTCCCTCAGCCAGTCTCCAGAGGGATGGTTAAATTCCTCACAATGTGCCCAGTTCTGGGCACCACCTTTTGGGAAGGATGCCAAGGCATTGGATAGAACACCAGCTCTGAGGATTATCAACATAGGAATGAGGGAACTTCAATTAAGTGGAGAGATCAGAAAAGCAGGAGATCTCCTCCTCAGACCAGAGACGCCTCGGGAGATTTAATAAAGGGTTTCAAAGCTGATAAGATTATTTGATTCAGTCATTCGGAAGGTTCAGTAGGTGGACAGATTTAAGCCAATTGGCCAAAGAATGAAAGGGAAGAACATTCTCTGAACCTATGTCCAACCCATTTGCAACCTTCATTAGATAAGGAGACCAATGTTGTGCACAACACCCGAGATGCATTCTCACCAATCCCCCTGTATAACTGGTACAAACTGAGACGTTATTATCTACAATCCGGTTGGAGGAAGCAGATTCAATAGTAACTTTTGAAATACGTATCCTTAAAAAGGAAATGTTTTAAATTATTTGGAATATGTGGGCATTACTGGTTAGGCCAGCATTTATTGCCCATTCCTAACCGCCTTGAGAAACTGCTAGGGAGCTATCTTCTTGAGCTGTTGCTGGATTCAGAGCTGGGGGAGAAGAGCAGGGGAGTAGAATTAATTGGAGAGTCTTTTCATAAGAGACAGCATACGGACGATTGCCTGAAATGACTTTCTTGTGTTGTCTGATGCTCTGGTTCCATGGACTACAGAGGACCCACCTTGGTTGAGACATGATAGTTCATGTGAAAGTCCAGCAATAGAAAGCCAACCGGCCCAAATCACTAGGCAAACAGCTGGCGAAACAAAGGGCCAGAAATTGACTTTGTTTCCAATGAAGCTGTCAGCATTGTAATCTGGAACATTTGAAATATTGTTTGCTCCAGAATTCTGCTGTTTTGATAATGATGTGAAATACAATGGCTCAGTACTGCAATTGAGATTTTAACCCTTTTTATACCACCACTACATTCATGAAACAATTAAATTTAGATAGAAACCAGATAAATTCTAACTGAATACTTGAGATGCTTGCAAATATATTCCATGATCTGATTGTGAGTCCTTTGGGGTATGTCTGAATTCCTCATGAAATTGAGTTCATGGCCTCCTCTCTGTCTCCCATTCTTTTTCTTTCCACTATTGAAGATGAAACATTAGATTTTTTTTTACATAATGTTTCAAAATAAACCTCCGGCTTCTTCATATTTGTGGTCTACTGAAAGTGGAAAGAGGTCACATTTCTACTCCAGCGTGTTAACCCGTCAGTCTGCAGATGACATATCTCAAAAACAAAGGAATGATTTCAATAAAACTTGGGACAGAGGGTACTGCCTAAGGATGAATTGATTAGCTTTTGATGAACATGTAGATGCAAATTAGTTAGATTAGATTAGATTCCCTACAGTGTGGAAACTGGCCCTTGTTCCCAACAAGTCCACACTGACCCTCCGGAGAGTAACACACTCAGAGCCATTCCCCCACTCTATATTTACCCCTGACTAAAGCCCCAACACTATGGGCAGTTAGCATGGCCAATTCACCTGACTGTGGGAGGAAACCGGAGCACCCGGAGGAAACCCACACAGACACGGGGAGAATGTGCAAACCCCACACAGACAGTCACCTGAGGCGGGAATCGAACCCGGGTCCCTGGTACTGTGACGCAGCAGTGCTAACCACTAAGCCATCGTGCAGCTCAATCTAGATTTAACAGTCTAAATCCAAAAATAGAATTGTTCAAAACTCAGTTAACATTGAGGGAGGAGGCAAATTAACTTTTCATCTGGAATCTTGTGAGTCGGTTTATTTGCGATGATTTGTGGTTTATCTCTGCTGCTGTGGTAGATGTGTTAGGGTTGTCACAGTGTGAGCAGAGTTTTCAGAGCAGGTTGTTGTATGTGGATTGGCCTGAAGTCTTCCCAATGTGATGGAAGCACTGAATGAAAAGGTAAACCTTTTTGGTGTTGACATTATGGAGCATTAACCAGGCAAAGGTTACACACTAACTTTAACTATTCTCTTTCTTTTATTGAACTCTTAGAAATTACTGCTGGTTTTTACATTTCTTGTCAATTTATTTTCATAATGCATTGCCTCCCTCTTTTTGGTTATCTGCTGTTGGCTGAACCCACTATGATGCCACCAGAGTTGGCCTGGCAATCTCCTCATCTGGCAGTGGGCCCCCTCATTGTGGGTAAGATCTCCACAGGGTAGGAAGCAGGAGCCCTTCCCACTAGCTCACCTGGCTGCCCAGTTGGGATCTGTGCCACTAAGGTTTCTGTCACTGGCACAGAATGATCGAATAACAGAATCCTCGGAATGTTACAGTGCGGAAGGAGGCCATTTGGCCCAGCCTACTTGCTCTGCTTCTAGTCCCAAACTCCTGCCTTACCCCATTCCCGCTCCACACTATTTCCATCCAATTTATCATCCAATGCATTCTTGAATGCCTTAGTTGAATCCACTACATTTCCAGGCAGTGCAGTCTATATCCTAACTCAAAGCTTTTTCTTGCTTCATTTGCATGCCACTTAAAATCTACATACATCCTCCTGTCTTTGTTCCTTTTATGAGCAGGAACAGCTTCTCTCTATTTCTTCTGTCCAGCCCACTCGATATTTTCAAACTCTCGAACAAATTTCTTCTCAGCTGTCTTTTCTTGAAGGAGAACAGTCCCAACATCTTCAGCCTACCCTCTTAACTGAAGGTTCTCATTCCTGGAAACATTCTTGTCAATCGCTTCTGGACTCTGTCTAATGCATTCGCTTCTTTCCAATAATGTGGTACCACAAATGTACCCAATACTCCAGCTGAGGTCTAACAATACTCCAGCTGAGGTCTAACAATACTCCAGCTGAGGTCTAACAAGTGTCTTAGACAAGTTCAACATCACCTCCTTGCTCTTGTAATCTATGCCCCTATTATTACAGCTGAGAACACTGCATACCTTATTAACTTCGCTCTCTACCTATCCTGACACTTTCAATGATCCATGCTCATATACACCCAGGCCTCCTCTGCTCTTGTACCCTCATGAGAATTGTACCCCCTATTTATATTGTCTTTCAATACTCTTTTCTACTAAAGTGCCGCACCTTACACATCTCTGCATTGAACTCATCTGTCACCTATCCACCCACTCCATCAACTTGTCAATGTCCTTTTGGAGTTCCACATTGTCCTCACAATTTACAATTCTCCCACATTTTGTGTCATTCGCAAATTTAGAAATTATTCCCTGCACACCAAGATCCTGATCATTAATATATATCAGAAAAAGCAAAGCTCCCAATGCTGATCCTTGGGCACCTCCACTACAAATCTCCTTCCAGTCCAATAAATATCCATTGGATGCTACTCTCTATTTACTATCACTCAGTCAATTTTGTACTAACCCTTTTATACCATGACATGTAATTTTCCTCAAATGTGTGTTGTGTGGCACTGTCAAAGACTTTCTGGAAATCCATGCACACCACATCAATGTTATCCTCATCAAGCGTTTACGTTACCTCTCAAAAATCTCCAGCAAGTTACTTAAACACTCTTCCCCTTTAGAAATCTGTGCTGATTCTGCGTAACCAACCCACCCATTCTATTGTGACTGCTAATTCCATCCCAACTCACTGTTTCCAGAAACTTCCCTACTGCCGCAGTTTAACTGACTGGTCTGTAATTGCTGGGATGATCTTTACAATCTGTACTGACATTGGCACTGATATTTGCAATTCTCCAATCATCTGGTACATCTCCTGAGTCTGAAGATCATTGAAAGTGACAGGACAGGTAGAGAGCGAAGTTATGTCCAGTGCATCTGATCAATCCCAATGCCTTGTTAACATTAAGTATCAATTTGACCCAAGGCTTCCTCCTTTGTAAATTTGATCCCTTTCAGTCAATGTTCTCTTTATTCTACATTCTGGGGTGGCATGGTGGCTTAGTAGTTAGTGGTTGGCACTGTTGCCTCACAGTGTCAGCGGCTTGGGTTCAATCCTACCCTTGGGTGACTGTCTGTGTGGAGTTTGCACATTCTCCCCGTGTCTGTGTGGGTTTCCCCTGGGTGCTCTGGTTTCCCTCCACAGTCCAAACGTTAGGTGAATTGGCGTGCTAATTTGGTCTATAGTGTGTGCAGGCTAGGTAGGTTGGCGATGGGGATTTCACAGTAGGGGTGCGATGCTCTCTGGAGGGTCAGTGTGGACTTGATGGGCTGAGTGGCCTGCTTCCACACTAGAGGGATTCTAAGACGTGTGGCTATGTGTGCACCTGCTCCAGGGTTTTCACGCGCGGTGACTGGCATCACAACGCCAATCGTTGCATTGACTTCCAGCTGGGGAAGTTGTCCTCAGAAGCCTGCATAACGGGAAAGGTAATTAGAGGGAATGCTGCTTCCAGAGTCTCCTCCTCTCACACCAGGGTGTGGCAGTAACTTCCTCTTTTGTAAAGATAGGACCAAAGTATTCCTTTAACAATCAGCCATGTCACACCTTTGTCTGTAAATCCCCTATTCTCTGATCAACCCTATTCCTCCTTTAGCCTCTCTCTTACTATAGATGTGCCTATAGAAGACTTTGGGATTCCCCTTTATTGTGCCTGCTAATCTTATCTCAAAATTCCTCTTTGCTTCCCTTGTTTACTTTATTCCTCCACTAAACCCTCGGCATTCTTCTTGGTTTCTCAGTTGTATTTTCAGCCCTACCTCTGCCCTAGAGACACACGTTTTCTTTCTAATGCTCATTTCCACCTCTTTTGTAAACTGGGGGAACTCTGGATTTCTTTATTCTACTTTTTCTGTCGGAGGGAACGTACCTCGCCCGCACTCGAACCATCTGCTCTTTGAAGGTAACCTGTTGTTCAGTTACCATTTCTCCCGCCAACCTCTTGCTTCAGCCAATCCCACTCAGTTTTATCTCCACCCCATTAGAGACAGCTCAGTGTCATGCTGTCGTATGCCCATCTGCGTGCTTCATAAGGAGGACAGTAAGGAGGATTAAATGCAGTGGAGACAAAAAGCCCCTTATGTTTTCCTGGAGTAAACTGATTGGAGCAGGAACCTATTGCCCGCAGCTCAGTTTATTGTTCAGTTTTTTTGCGGACAGTTTGCACTGATTCTGATTACAGGCTACAGAGATGAATTTTCCTGGCATGCAGCTAAAACACATGTTCGCCTCAGTATATTTTACACATCTGTTATTACTGGAGCTTTGCTGTCTGTCAGTCCTATCTGTCTGCCAGAGTTCAATGAGAGGTGAAAAAAACAATAAATATAGTGGTTGAATGTTCCTCTGTGTTTATTGTTACCTTACATCTGACAAAGGAGATCCAGTTGGAGAGATCGCTATTTACTTTACTCGCTGCTTTTATGATGCTGTCTGCTTTTGGTAACTTCATTTGACCTTTGTTCTTTATTTCTGACCCTCCCAATGTCTGCAACCACCTCCTGTCAACCCTCTGCAATCTTCCAACTCTAATCCAACAATCAATGACTTCCTTTTCCCTCCCAGTGCGGCTGAGGCTTCAGCCACCCAATTCCTAAACTCTGGAATTCCCACCCGAAACATTTCCATCTCCCCTTCCTCAGCATCTACCACTTTGCTTTTAGTGACCTGGTCTAATGTGTTCAACTTTTATCTGAGTCTAAATTTGAAGCGCTTTGGAATATTTCACAATGCCAAAGATGTGTCCAAGCCCCAACCATCTTCTGCTGCTTTATCAATGACCTTCCCTCCATCATAAGGTCAGAAGTGGGGATGTTCCCTGATGATTGCACAACGCTCAGCACTATTCGTGGCTTCTCAGACACTGAAGCAGCCCATGTCCAAATGCAACAAGATCTGAACCAGTAGCTAGTGACATACATGCCACACCAGTGCCAGGCAATAACCATCTCCAGCAAAAATAATCTAGCCATCACTCCTTGATATTCAATCACACTACCATCACTGAATCCTCCACTGTGAACTTGCTAGAGCCTATCACTGACTAGAAGCCAGCCATAGAAATAATGTGGCTTCAAGAACAAGTCAGATGCTTGACATTCAATGGTGTTACCATCGCTGAACCCCTCCCGCCCCCACCGCTACTATCAACATCCTGGGGGTTACCATTGATCAGAAACTCACCATATAAACACCGTGGCTACAAGAACAGGTCAGAGACTAGAAGTACTGCAGTGAGTAACTCACCTCCTGACTCCCCAAGGCCTGTCCACCATCTACAAGGCACAAGTCAGGAGTGTGTTAGAATACTCACCATTTGCCTGGTTGAGTATAGCCCCAATAACACTCAAGAAGCTTGACACCCTTCAGGACGAAGTACTCTGCTTGATTGGCACAATATCCACAAGTATCCACTCCCTCCACCACTGACACCCAGTAGCAGGAGAGTGTACTATTTATAAGATGCACTGGTTAGACAACAGCTTCCAAACCCATGATCACTTCTATTTCGAAGGACAAGGGCAGCAAACACATGGGAACATCACCACCTGCATGGTCTCGTCCAAGCCACTCACCATCCTGACTTGGAAATATATTGCTGTTCCTTCACTGCCGCTGGGTCAAAATCCTGGTACTCCCTCCCTAAGAGCGTTGTGAGTGTACCTAGTGCAGCAATTCAAGATGACACATCACCACTACCTTCTCAAGGGTAACTAATAAATGCTCTCCCACCTAGTAATGCCCAGATGTGAAAGTGATTAAGAAAAGTTAAAAATCACACTACGCCAGGTTACAGTTCAACAGGTTTATTTGTAAGCGCTAGCTTTCGGAGCACTGCTCCTTCATCAGGTGGTTGTGGAGAATAAGATTGTAAGACACAGAATTTATAGCAGAAGTTTACAGTGTGATGTCACTGAAATTATATATTGAAAAAGACCTGGATTGTTTGTTAAGTCTCTCATCGTTTAGAATGACCATGTTGGTTTCAGTTCTTTCATATGTAACTCCCAGACCTTGTTTTAAAAGTCACCTTCTCCAGTGAACTTTAGCAATTGGTGTCATGTCAGCCCAGATAATGTATTGAAGGTATTAGCTCCTTGTGTGAAGACACCCCCACCACACACATACACACCCACACACACACACACACACATACACATATAAGTTTGTGGGGTGAATTTGTACTTGCAGAATTACATTTTACTTTGCTCAAAAGCTGCGTGAATCCATGTAAGATTCTGTAATTTTGTTTTTTTAGATTAGAATCAGTCTGACCATTGTAGCACAGACAGCCTCACACAGGGAGCTAACACCTTCAATACGTTTCCTGGGCTGACATGACACCAATTGTTAAAGTTCACTTGAGAATGTAACTTCTAAAGAAAGTTTTGCAATTTACAGGTAATAAAAACTGAAACCAATATGGTCATTATAAAAGATGAGAGACTTAACAAACAATCCAGGTCTTTTTCAATATGTAATTTCAGTTACATCACACTGTAAACTTTTGCTATAAATTCTGTGTCTTACAGTCTTATACTCCACAACTACCTGATGAAGGAGCGGCGCTCCAAAAGCTAGTGCTTCCAAATAAACCTGTTGGACTGTATTCTGGTGTTGTGTGATTTTTAATTTTGTACATCCCAGTCCAACACCGGCACCTCCAAATCATGATTAAGAAAAGGTATTACACTATATAATGTGCATTTCTTCTGTAATCAGGCCTTGAGTTTGAGAATTTCTTTGAGGAAGGTTCTACTGGTTTTAAAGACTTTTTCAGAAAGATTAGCTTTCTGGGATATTGGTTCACAATTTCCTTTTCGCAACTTGAACTTTTGGTGATATGTTGGCTTAATATCAATACTGTCTCACGCAGTAGAACTTCCTCAGTGCATCTGAAGTGGTGTTGACAAGCAATATACTGAAGTGTTGGTGAAGAGACTGAAGTTCTGCTGAAGTTCTGATAAAATGTAAAAAAAAAAGTTTTTCAAATGAAGAGTTTTTTTTACAAACAGCATCTTTTATGAGTGGGAACAGTTTCTTCCTCTGTCCAGGCATCTCATGGGCTCAGATTAGCCTTCTCCTCCCCAAGGAGAACAGTCCCAACTTCCCCATTCTATCTCCTCATGATCTTTCTCATCACCGGAACCATATTTGTAAAGTTCTTCTACACTCACTCTACTGAATTCACATCCTTCCTGAAATGTGGACCCAGAACTGTACACAACACTCCAACTGAGATATGACTCGTGTCTTTTACAAGTTCAGCACATCTTCCTTGTCCTTGTGCTCTATGCCCCTATTAATAAATCCAGGGATAACACACATTGCATTAACAGGTCACTCCAACTCTCCAGCCAACTTTAATGATTAATGCACAGATATACACAGATCTTTAGGACATCCTTTAGAATAGTACTTAGCATTTTAAACTATCTCCCCATGTTCTTTCTATCAAAATGTATCACCTCACAGTTTACATTAAACTTCATCTGACCTTGCCTACCAATCCAACTTGTCGATGTTTTAGATATAGTTTTACATTCTCCTATTTACAGTTTATAATGCTTCCAAGTTTGTATCATTTGCAACTTTGTAACTGGCCCCTGTAGAACAGGGGAGGCAATGGCCTAGTGGTATTGTCACTAGAATGTTAATCCTAATACCCAGGCAATGTCCTGGGGACCTGGGTTTGACTCCCGCCACGGCAGATGGTGTAATTTGAACTCAATTAAATCTGGAAGTAACAATGATATCCCTTGCTGATTGTTGGAAAAGCCCATCTGGTTCACTAATATCCTTTAGGGGAGAAACCTACCATGCTTACCCTGTCTGGCCTACATTTGACTCCACACCCACAGCGATGAGGTTGACTCTTAACTGCACTTGGGCAAAAAATGCTGGACTGGTCAGCGACACCCTCATCCCATGATTGAATTTTTTAAAAAATTGAGCTATAGGGAGAGGTTGAATAGGCTGGGGCTGTTTTCTCCTGGAGCGTCGAAGGCTGAGGGTGACCTTATAGAGGTTTCTAAAATCATGAGGGGCATGGATAGGATAAAGAGACAAAGTCTCTTCCCTGGGATGGGGGAGCCCAGAACTAGAGGGCATAGGTTTAGGGTGAGAGGGGAAAGATAAAAAGAGACCTAAGAGGTAACTTTTTCACTCAGAGGGTGGTACGAGTATGGAATGAGCTGCCAGAGGAAGTGGTAGAGGCTGGTACAATTGCAACATTTAAAAGGCATTTGGTTGGGTATATGAATAGGAAGGGTTTGGAGGGATATGGGCCGGGTGCTGGCAGGTGGGACTAGAATGGGTTGGGATATCTGGTCGGCATGGACGGGTTGGACCGAAGGGTCTGTTACCATGCTGTACATCTCTATGACTCTAAGATATCTCAAGAAAAGCAAATGTCCCAAAAATGGCTCCAATCTCTACAAACCTTCCTCCAACCTGAAAATGTATGCATTTCTCACTGCTCCCTGTCCCTTAGCCCATTTTGTATCCATGGTACACATGTTCTGTTTATTCCATGAGTTGTAACCTTGCTCACATATCTGTTGTAATGCTGCAATGAAAGCCTTTGTGAGTAAATAAGCATCAGCAGCATCACCCTCATCAACCATTGCATGGATTCAGGATGGCGGCGGAGTAGCAGGGCTGCATCCGGGCTCTGGCCCAGGGATTTTCCACTCCCACATGTTTTCTTTCTTTTTACTTCGGCCCTTTCCCTTTCATTACTTTTCTTTTGTTTCTTGTTGCTTTGGAGCCGTTTGTGGCAGATGGGAAATCGGAGTGGAATAAACCGGGTTGTACGTGGAATGATGGCTCCTCCTGGTGATTGGGGGCAGCAGCAGATACAACAACTGGAGGCTGTGGCGACGCCCTTCCAGCGTTCGGGACAGCCAGGGGCAGTGAACTTTCCAAGGCGGTGGTGCAGGCAACGGGATATCTTGGGGGAAGGTGGTAGATGCAAGACCCTTGGTAAGCCGGTGGCGGCGACCTGTTCTGCCAATGGAGCCAGGGACTCTTGGTTGCAGTAGGCCTAGAACGGGGACTCTTAGTTGCAGTAGACCCAGAGCAGGGACACCTAGTTGCTGTAGGCCCAGAATGGGGACTTCCGGTTGCTGTAGGCCCAGAGCAGGGATTCCTGGTTGCACTAGACCCAGAGCAGGGTCTTCTGGTTGTGGTAAGCCCAAAGCAGGGACTACTGGTTGCTGTAGGCCCAGAATAGGGACTCTTAGTTGTAGTAGGCCCAGAATGGGGTTTCCTGGTTGCTGTAGGTCCAGAAAAGGGACTCCTAGTTGCAGTAGGCCCAGAGTGGGGCCTCCTGGTGTCATCTCAGTGGCAGCAGTGCTGGGGATTCCTGGTTGCAGTAGGCCCAGAATGGGGACTCCTAGTTGCTATAGGCCCAGAATGGGGACTCCTCATTTGTCTAGATTAGATTAGATTACCTACAGTGTGTAAACAGGCCCTTCGGTCCAAACAGTCCACACCGACCCTCCGAAGAGTAACCCACCCAGACCCATTTCCCTCTGAATCATGCACACAATGGGAAATTTAGCATGGCCAATTCACTTGGCCTGCACACCTTTGTGACTGTGGGAGGAAACCGGGGCACGTGGAGGAAACCCACGCAGACACGGGAAGAATGTGCAAACTCCACAAAGACAGTCGCCCAAGGCTGGAATCGAACCTGGGACCCTGGTGCTGTGAGGCAGCAGTGCTAATCACTGAGTCACCGTGCCGCCCAGAATAGGGACTCCAGATCACTATAGGCCCAGAATGGAGACTCCTCATTTCTGCAGGTCCAGAATAGGGACTCCTGGTTGCAGTAGGCCCAGAATGGGGACTCCTGGTTGCTGTACACCCAGAATGGGCACTCCTGGTTGCTGTAGGCCCACAGCATGACATCCTAGTTGCAGTAGGCCCACAACAGGGCATCCTGTTACAGTAGACCTGGAGCAGGGCCTTCTGGTGTCATCGAGGTGGCAGCAGAACTGAGGACTCCTGTTTGCTGGGCAAATATGGGTTCTGCATGGAACCAGGCATTGGCACCTGCAGCAGGGAGGTAGGCCCAGTGGCAAAGAGATGATGTCTCAATGGTAGTGACTCCTTCATTGCTGGGCTCGATGCAGACGGTCGTGGACTTTCTTTCAGTTATATCATTCATCCTTTCATTTTTCCACAATTTATTCTAAATGGTGTTGTGTTATGGCGACTATTGAAGCTTTTTTTGACTGTATTATTCATTATACAATGCAAGTGACAATCAATAAATTAAAACAATAAACCTGTCTGTCACCCCTTCGAAATACGCCAGCAGGTTAGTGAGACACAACTTTCCCTAAAGAAATCCAGCATTAACATAAACTTCCATTTCCTCCATCATCGACACACAGTGTGTGCCGTCCACAAGATACCATTCAGTGATTTATGAAGGCTCCTTTAAAACCATCTTCCAAACCTGTTATAACTACCACTGAGAAAGACAAGGGTGCATGGAACATAATTGGCTGGAAACCCCTCTCCTAGTCACTGAACACCCTGACTTGGAACTATATTGGCACTCCTTGACTGTCAGTGGGTCAAGATCCTTGAACTTCCTTCCAATCCGCGCTGTGGGTGTCCATGCAGAAGCAATTTACTACCTCTTCCTCCAGGACAATTAGGAATGGCAGTGCGTGTTCCCACAGTACTATTGGATGGGGAACTCCAGGAATTTCACCCAGGGAACAATATAGGGACAAGGCCGTGCATCCTGACTATGTTAGGATGGTGTGTGACATTGAAATTCTGATTTGGAGAATTTGATAAACAGCCTAGAGGACACAGCTTAAAAATACGGGGTAGACCATTTGGGACAGAGATGAGGAGAAACTTCTTCACCCAGAGAGTGGTGGCTGTGTGGAATGCTCTGCCCCAGAGGGCAGTGGAGGCCCAGTCTCTGGATTCATTTAAGAAAGAGTTGGATAGAGCTTGAATGGTGGTGCAGACTTGAAGGGCAGAATGGCCTACTCCTGCACCTATTGTCTATTGTCTATTGTCTATTTAAGCCATGGTGAGTTATGATCAGTTTGGAGCGATAGTAATTCTGAAAAATTGTGTTATGGACCAGACCAAACCCCTCAAAACCTATTCAGAAGATAGCCTAGACCCTAACTTTTACTTACTTTAAAGGTGAGTGTAGGGTGTTGCGTTCCAGATGCAATTTGATTGGTCAAACGACTTGACATTTCCCAAAGTACGCTTTATTTTTAGTTTAAAATACAGACAAGGTAAAAGGAAAAGAAAAGAATTGGCTTAACTGTAACTATCGAAATGCTAATCAAAGTAATAGTTATATAAATCACCGCTAATTAGCTGTTCCAATATCGTAACACCCATAAACACACCCCTGGCAAAGGTAAATTCAGTAAAATAGATTGTCTCGCATGCAATTCTAGCAGCAGGATGAAAACCCCAGCTGTTAGTAGGAACAGAGTGAGGAATAAGAGCATCCATACCCAGCTTCAAGACCCCTGCAACTGCAAAAAACTAAAACTGAAGTCTTGGTTCTGTGAGAGCTTGACCACACCCATTCAGGCTGCTTCTATTGTTCCAACTTTAAACAAAACCCAAGGCTTCACAAGCTGTTTATATTATTGGCTTTGAAGCAGACTGCCCGCTACTTCTGTGTCAACCTTTCTTTACAAAAAAAGGACAAAATACACCTCTTAAAGTCATATTATTGTCACAATTAGAAAAGAACTGAAACGAAAAGTGCTATCACTTTAAGAACCTGGCTTGTTCTTACTTAAGAGAAGTTGCTGTCAGGAGTTTTGCAGTCTTTGTCTGCAGCACCTTATCAAGACATGCTTGCTGTTTGATTCTGATTGTCAATTTGCATAACAAAGGGCAGCATTCCAATGGATGAAAATTACGGCATTCTTGCTTTTAGAGGGAGGTGATGTGGAATAAATTTGAGCAGCTCAGCCTTCTCTGAATTCCTTTTGATAATTTGTATTCAGTGAGCAAGAAAGAGAGAGAGAGATAGAAAGAAAGAGAGAGAGACAGAGAGAGGGATGAGATCATGTGGCACAGTGTATATTCCCCTAATGCTAGTCTAGAAACACATCCTTCAAATGCATCCATAACATGGCAAATACATTTTCAGCCTGTAAAGCCATCTCACGTGCCCACAGCAAACGTTAAAGGCAGGAAAGGTCCTGGGGAAACAATAGGAGATCACTGCAGCGTTTTGCTTTAAGCAGAATCGTGGATCGATCCAATGGAAGTCCATGTCACCCGTATTCTTCTAAGGGCACAAATAGAAAGAGAGAGAGAGAGAGAGAGAGAGAACATACAATGCCAGAGGTCACCCAGGGCATTGCTCCTGTTTCTGGACAATCTGCTGCTTCAGTGAAAGGGGTAACATGCAGGTTTCACACAATGCAGTATTCGCTAAGGTGGCCAGTATTTGATGGGGCCTGCTACTCAAGGCCACATACCGTCGAAACTGTACATCCTGCAGGTCAGAGCAAGCTAACCCAAACAGACTGCCATGTATTGCATTATGGCACATGTCACTTCTCTGTTTCAGTTTATCCTATGAAAATAACCCATTCTCTAAGTTAGCATCCCCACTATTTAGTTCAGAGGTTTATTCTGGGTATCAACAACTCCCAAATTATTGCTTGCTCGCAACAAATTTACTCAGCATTCAGAAGGAAACTTAGACTCAATAAGACTTATACTCGGAGATCCAAGATGGCGGCGGCCCAGCAAGTCTGAGTCTGTAGTGCTCTGCCAAACCACTTAAAATAACTTTTATTTAATACAGTTAGTCATTTTGCATCAAACTTGAGTAGTTTGGTGCTCTGTTAAAATGACTAAGGGAAAGAATGCCCTCAGCTCGCAGCAGGCGGGAACCCCTCCCCCACCCTCCCCAGCAGCAGCAAAGGCGTCCGCAGCCGCCCCAGGGGACTTACCTACTGTGGTGAGCCTCGTGGAAGTAATAGCCAAACTTGATGCGAAGATCGACGTCTTCATAGAAGAGTCCAGGAGCAGGTGGGAATCATTGTCGGTCGCGCTGCAAAAGCACGACCGAGACATAGAAAAAATCGAACATCGAGTCGGAGGGGCGGACTTATACTCACAGGTTCTCATGTGTAAATTTGCATGAGCTTGCCCAAGAATCCAAGGATGGGGTGATCTGTGATACAGTCATCAAGTCATAGAGATGTATACCACGGAACAGATGCTTTGGTCCAACTTGTCCATGCCGACCAGAAATCCCAATCAATTTAGTCCCATTTGCCAGCACCCAGCCCATATCCCTCCAAACCCTTCCTATTCATACACCCATCCAGTTGCCTTTTAAGTGCTGTAATTGTATCAGCCTCCACCACTTCCTTGGGTAGCTCATTCCATACACGCACCACGTTGCTCCTTAGGTCTTAGATGACTCTGATGTCCAGAAATACTTAAACTCAAACAGCAAAGGCAGAAACTGTGCAGATCCACTGCTGTGTTTGACAGTAGTGTAGGTCTTTCTCTCTCTCTCTCTCTCCCCCACACTGACCATGTGGTCTCCGCCTTTGTCTCTCGTCCTTCTTTTTAAAGTGCTGTTGCTTTGATCTTCTTTTTCCCCAAAGTTCCAAAACAATGCAACAGCTTTATAAAACAGTAATTAGCCTGATGTCGGGGTGGGCAGGTTGTTGGAGGGAATGCTGAGGGACAGGATGTACATGTATTTGGAAAGGCAAGGACTGATTAGGGATAGTCAACATGGCTTTGTGTGTGGGAAATCATGTCTCACAAACTTGATTGAGTTTTTTGAAGAGGTCACAAAGAAGATTGATGAGGGCAGAGCTGTTGATGTGATCTATATGAACTTCATTAGTAAGGCGTTCGACAAGGTTCCCTATGGGAGACTGATGAGCAAGGTTAGACCTCATGGAATACAGGGAGAACTAGCCATTTGGATACAGAACTGGCTCAAAGGTGGTGGTGGAGGGTTGTTTTTCAGACTGGAGGCCTGTGACCAGTGGAGTGCCACAAGGATTGGTGCTGGGTCCTCTACTTTTTGTCATTTACATAAATGATTTGGATGCGAGCATAAGAGGTACAGTTAGTAAGTTTGCAGGTGACACCAAAATTGGAGGTGTAGTCGACAATGAAGAGGGTTACCTCAGATTACAACAGGATCTTGACCAGATGGGCCGGTGGGCTGGGAAGTGGCAGATAGAGTTTAATTCAGATAAATGTGAGGTGCTGCATTTTGGGAAAGCAAATCTAAGCAGGACTTATACACTTAATGGTAAGGTCCTAGGGAAACTTGAAAGGGTTCAGAAAAGATTTACAAGGATGTTGCCAGGGTTGGACTATTTGATCTGTAGGGAGAGACAGAACAGGCTGGGGCTGTTTTTCTTGGAGCGTCGGAGGTTGAGGGGTGACCTTATAGAGGTTTATAAAATGATGAGGGACATAGATAGGGTAAATAGACAAAGTCTTTTCCCTGGGGTCGGGGAGTCCAGGACTAGAGGGCATAGGTTTAGGGTGAGAGGGGAAAGATATAAAAGAGACCTATGGGACAACCTTTTTCATACACAGGATGGTACGTATATGGAATGAGCTGCCAGAGGATGTGGTGGAGGCTGGTACAATTGCTACATTTAAGAGGCATTTGGATGGGTATATGAATAGGAAAGGGTTGGCCGGGTGCTGGCAGGTGGGACTAGATTGGGTTGGGATATCTGGCCGGCATGGATGGGTTGGACCGAAGGGTCTGTTTCCGTGCTGTACATCTCTATGACTCTATTGCTCCAGGAATTCGAGGAAAACAACTCCAAAACCTAAAATACCTCTAAAAAGGAGCAGCCCTTACAGCCGCAATTTTCTCCCATCCTCCATCTTGGATTACCTTTCTCCTTCTGTTCGCCAGGCAGTTGATCAGCCTACTTTACCCTGAGCTAGCCAGCTATCAAGTTGGGGCACAGCTCCCTGTCGTCTGCTGTTTGCTTGCTACCCATATGATTGGCTCTGGATAGGCTGGAGCGGCCTTCTGCAGGCTCAGTGAAGGATTCCAGAGTTAGTGTTGAGGCCATCTGAGCCAACTCCCTCGTGACTCTACACCATGTGCTGGGGGGCCCTGTTGTTGGACCTAACAGATGAAGGGCTAGTGATGGTGGGCATCTGGGATATAGTCTGTAAGACATTATTCTGTGAGCATGACTAAGTCAAGTTATTGCTTGACTAGGATGTGGGACAGTCCTCAATTTTGGCACAAGACCCAGAAGTTAGTAGAGGGACATTTACAGTGTCCAAAGGACTGTTGTTGATGTCTTAGTTGATGCTGCATGGTCAGTCCATTTTCATTTCTTTTATCAGATTTGGTAGCAGATAGTCACAGCTCAGTGGCAGGCCAGGTCTTACAGAGCACAATTAGGAGCCATCCACATTGCAATGGGTTTGGCGTCATATTGACAGCTGTACCTTCTTTCAAGACATTGGTGAAGTAGATGGGTATTTATTTACAACAATTGGCTTATAAACATCATTAGATTATCTTTTAATTTAAGATCTACTAATGAATTCAAATTTGAATCAGAACAGTAGGTTGGCTTTTTTTGGAAGGGCAGTGTGGTGGCTCAGCCGTTAGCACTGATATCTCATAGGGTCAGGGACCCAGGTTTGATTCCACCCTCAGGTGACTGTCTGTGTGGTGTTTGCACGTTCTTCCTATGTCTGCGTGGGTTCCTGTCACAGTCCAAAAGTGTGTAGGTTAGGTGGATTAGCCATGGAAATGCAGGGTCGCAGGGAGAAGGTATGGAGGTGGGTCTGGGTTGAATGCTCTTCGGAGGGGCGGAATGGACTTGTTGGGCCAAATGGCCAGTTTCCAGTGTAGGGATTCTAAGACCCTGATTTACCACACTGGTGATAACATCATCTCACCACAACGTCCCCACAGTTAGTTGGTGTAGAATGCCTTGTGATGTCCTGTGGTGAAAGATGTTGTATAATCACAAGTACCTTTTAAGGAATGTTGATAGCGTGATTCAATATTGAACCATTCCTCTGATCCCCTATGAATAGTGGTGTGGCATCTTTTATGTTCACCTAAGAAATTCAAAGGGATTTGACATGGTGTTTCATACAAAAGGCCATGCATTCCTCACTACTGCACTAATGTATTAACCTGGATTATCTGCACAAGTCTTGGGATGGCCTTGAAACTGTCACCTTTGAACTCAGACATGAGAATGCCAAAGCCAAGCCATGGCACATTCCATCAGCATACGATACTTACTGAGTTAGAATTAGAATCCCTACACAGTGGAAACAGGCCATTTGGCCCAACAAGTCCACACTGACCCTCCAAAGAGTATCTCACACAGATCCATTCCTTTACATTTTCCCCTGACTAATGCACCTAATTTACACATCCCTAAACACTATGGGCAATTTAGCATGGACAATCCACCCTAACCTGCATATCTTTGGATTATGGGAGGAAACTCATGCAGACATGGGGAGAACATGCAAAATCCACACAGATAGTCGCCCAAGGCTGGAATTGAACCTGGGTCCCCGGTGCTGTGAGGCAGCACAGTAACCACTGAGCTAAACACTATGGGCAATTTAGCATGGCCAATCCACCCTAACCTGCATATCTTTGGACTATGGGAGGAAACTCATGCAGACATGGGGAGAACATGCAAAATCCACACAGACAGTCGCCCAAGGCTGGAATTGAACCTGGGTCCCCGGTGCTGTGAGGCAGCACAGTAACCACTGAGCCACCATGTCACCCTGAGCTGATAGAGACATGCACTGGACTTGATATTACTTATGATAAAGGTAGACCAATAGTTTCAGATGTCTTTCGAAAAGACTTAATATTTTTGTCACTTTGATTTCTACTGATTTGTCATTGGATTTCTGGTTAGACTCTATCCTGAGAATTAATATCAGACTTATTACAAGCTGAGGTGCCTATCTAAACCTCTTCGACAGATACAGAATATAAATTGTTTAGGGGCCTTCAGTGATTCCCTGAATCTGAGCCAAGAGTGTCTTCTGTTGTCACGGAGACATCATATACCGGAAACTCTCAGGAGGTCAAACAGGGTCTGTGAAGAGAGAGAAGGAGAGTTAATATTTCAGGTCTGAAAACAAAATAATTCTGGAAATAATGGCCGGCCAGGCAGCATCCATGGAGAGAGAGCAAGCCAATGTTTCGAATGTTGATAACTCTGCATTAAGAGACAGCTAGACTCAAAACATTGGCTTCCCATCTCTCCATGGATGCTGCCTGGCCTGCTGTGATTTCCAGCATTTTTTGCTTTCTGTACAGATTCCAGCATTAGCTGTAATTTGCTCCTACATTGTGGTTAATATTTCAGGTCGCTAAGCTTTCATTATTTCTTGTTAATGATCTCTGCTTATCTGCGATCATTTAAATGTCCCCTGGACCTGAATGCAGTGATGAATCCATTCTGATGAGTTGCAGAGAAGTACAGTACCCAGTGTAATACCCCTACTTGTCCTTATATCCTTAAGTCACAGAGGATTGAACTATTCTGGAACACTTCAGTTTATAAAGGTGTCCCTTTGCAGTTTCTATTTGTCCATATCATTGACTACATTGTCCATAGTTGAATCATTTAGCTCATGGGAATCTTATGGAAGTTGAGAGAATGCACTAGTGGAGCAGCAGGGCAGTAAAATTACTAACATTCCTACATCATTATAAATTATTTCATTCTTGTCAATTACATTTAATAGCATTTCCTGATCAAATGTTAAATTAATTCCCAACTCCCTTAGATAGCTTGTCAAAACAGAGGGTTAAAGGAATGGGAAATTCTACGTTGAATGCTCTGAATTCCACCTTTAATGAAAACCTCGGGAAGTTCTCAATGAAAGCCATGTTCCTGAGGGATGCCACTAATTCCTGCTGCCTCACACCAGAAAGTAATCGTTTGTGTCACTTGAAATGCCGACTCTTTCTAACCAAATACATGGAATAAGAAAACAAAGGAGGAGCCGGTAAATCTCCTCTGGGCATCCCTAGGCACTTTGCAATGGTTATATCTTGGTCCTCAGGCAGGTTCCCCAATTTGCTACAATTCCGGAAATGATGCACCCAAAGTGTGAGAAATCTTTAACTGGGTCCTCTTCTTTATTCATCACCCCCCCACCCAAGCTGATCACAGCAAGGTCTATTTTAAAAAGGCACCCTCCCTGTGATTTCTCTCTGGTCATTAGAGTCATACCTGGCACATCGGAAGATGGTGGTGTCCATTGGAGATCAGTCATTTCAGCTCCAGGACATCTCTGCAGGAGTCCCTCAGGGTAGTGTCCTAGGCCCAACCATTTTCAGCTGATTCATCAATGACCTTCCCTCCATCATAAGATCAGCAATGGGGGTGTTCACCGATGATTGGACAGGGTTCAGCACCATTCGCGACTCCCCAGATACTGAGGCAGTCCCTGTGCAAATGCAACAAGATCTGGACAATATCCCATCTTGGGTTGACCAGTGGCAAGTAACATTCGTGTCACACAAATGCCAGGCTATGACCATCACCAAAAGGAGACAATACCATCACTGCCCTTGTCATTCAATGGTGTTACCATCACTGAATCTCCCAGAACAACATCCTGGGGGTTATCATTCGCCAGGAACTCAACTGGACTTACCACATAAACACAATGGCTACAACATCAGATTAGAGGCTTGGAATACTGCGGTGAATAAGTCACTTCCTGACTCCCCAAAGCCTGTCCACCATCTAAAAGGCACAAGTCAGGAGTGTGTTGGAATACTCCCCACTTATCTTGGTGAGTGCAGCCTGAACAACTCAAGAAGTTTGACACTATCCAAGACAAAGTAGCCCACTTGACTGACACCACATTCACAAGCATCCACTCCCTCCACCACCGATGTTCAGTGGTGGCAGTGTGTACTATCTACAAGATGCATTGCAAAAATTCACAAACAATCCTTAGACAGCAATTTCCAAACCCATGACCACTTCCATCTAGCATGCCAAGGGCAGCAGATACATGGGAACACCATCACCTTCAAGTTTCCCTCCAAGCTGTTCACCATCCTGACCTGGAAATAAATCATTGCTCTTTCACTGTCACTGGGTCAAATTCCTGGAATACCCTCCCTGAGGGCATTGTGGGGCAACCCACAGCAAGTGGACAGCAGAGGTTCAAGAAGGCAGGTCACCCCCACCTTCTCAAGGGCAACTAGGGACGGGCAATAAATGCTGGGCCCAGCCAGAGATGCCCACATCCCACTTCCCAAAAAATGAATAGAAATAAATTTTAACAAGTGTCAGACAAAATGAATTTATGTTTTCAAAGGAGCTAATTTAACCAAGCTATGTTTAATTAACAAAAGAAAAGTGTTTCCTCATTATAAACACGAAGGAGAAATCATAATCAAAACATCAAAGTTAAGATTAATGGATCAGGCTCACTGTGGTTTGTGAAGAGTGGATAGTGGACACTGATGGCTGAACAACTCATTTTGGGATTCTTGGCTTTTGAAATTTCCTTTTTTGTGCTGGGGAACATGTAGAGCAAGAGAGCTCTCAAGTAAAGACAAAATACCATAGATACTGAAAATCTGAAACAAACACAGAGAATGCTGGAGAAACTCAGCAGGTAACATCTGTAGAGTTAACATTTTGAGAACTCTAAACTTCTGAAGGCATATTGGACTTGAAGCATTAACTTAGTTTTTCTCTCCACAGATGCTGCTAGACCTGTTGAGTTTCCCCAGCATTCTCTGTGATTGTATGGGAGAGTCCTTGATGTCCTGTTACTTCCTGCTGGCTAGTTGGTTTCCAGTATACAGGGCGAGAGAATCCCTTTACCTGCAATGCAGATGTGACTAGTGGGTGAGTCTTCAACTCTGACCATTACAGCACACTCAGGCCTGAACACAGGTCAATGCTTCCATTCACTAGTATTCATCCACTAGCATACACAGACCAGAGCTGCATTTAGTTGTTAAAACATTTTTTGTATTTTCCTGGACAGGCAATGAACAAAAAAGAAGTCTTTCTGCTGACAGGCAGGAGATAGTCAACCCTCACATCAACTCACCTTGTTATGCCTCTCTCTGTCTGATACAGGGGTAATATCCCATAGATCCCTCACAGGACCTAACCAGGCAGCGGCTAAATTTACACTTTATTTTCGTCTATAGCACTCCTCTTCTGAAGAACACACCTTGGAGTTCGGAGCTAGAAAATGTTCATATGACTTCGAGATTTGGATCTGTCTCCTGGATACAACGTTTCAAATACAGTTACTGTTATTACTTCAATAAACATGGCAGCCAATCTGTGCTGTAAAGGTGATGCACACCAGGAAAGAATGTGAGTGAGGCCAATGGGTTAGGAGCCTGATTCTCTTCCAGTTGTGCTGTGGGTTCTTCCACATTGGCCTGTTCGGTCAAACTGATCCTCAATTCGCTGCATCTCTCCCGAAAGGCAGTTTGTCCCCTCAGTAACGTAAGGAGCTGCAGCGTCAATCCCATCCCAGTGTCGGTGATCAGCATGAAGTGGGAGGAGGAGTGGAGACTACTTCAGTGTTGTGTCTCAGGCTGGATCACCAGCCAATGCTGGCAGCAGTTAGATCAAGATAGATTTTCCTTTAAAATCTCTTCAATTTGGACCAGATCTCACCTCCTTGTTCAAGCAGATTTGGTCACTGTCAACAGGAAATCCCTAAGCTGCCTTTTGAGGCATTGAGGATCGCAGGATTGGTTTGGTAAGAGAACCTCAATATTCTTGGAGGAAATGGGTGCTAATTGGTTAAATAAAGCTAACCGAAATAACCAGCTTTGGCGATCTTATCAGGCTGCTCAGGAGCTGGGATAAGATTGAGCATCTTTCACAACCTCTGGAAGCTCATGGTTAGCTTCTGGCAGAGCAGATTGCAAAGATTGTTTGATTTGTTGGTCCATGTTCACCAATAAATTGAAAACGCTGAATTTAGCCTGAATGGTTCAATCTAGTTTGAAGTCTTGCGGGTGGTTGGGCCTCATCCTGAATGAAAAATGTACTTTCTGAACAATTTGTTCTTGCTTGGTATTCACATCTGAAGCCAATGGCTGGATCAGCCCAGTGAGATAGAGCACATTTCTCACCAGCTCTCCCATTTCTCTGAGCAACAAAACCAGGCAAGAGCCAACAAATGCATCATGAAGTACAGGATAGGAGCTTTCTCATGGGAGGTAGCCCATATGAATACTGGGGCCGGCAGTATGGTGGTTATGTGGCTGGTCTAGTAATGCAGTAGGTCTGCAGGAATGGTCAGGGAACACTGCTTAGGGAAACTGTGGGATTTAAGTAGAATTAACTAATAAACGTTGAGTCGAAGGATGACTATGCCTGAAGGGTTCCCCAATGTCCCATAGGAAAATAACTCCGTAAGCATCTGTCTGACTCATATGTAACATCACAACCACAACACTGTGGCTCATTTGTAACTACGCGCAGAAACTCCCAAATCATTTGTTCAGTTCAAGACAATAAATGCTGACCTTGCCCAAAATCTCCACCTCCCGTGAACGAACTTAAACAAACACCAGTGTGAGTCACTTCCAAAGGCTACTGATTGACTATTGTCCAAGACAAAGTTATTGGCAATGTCTTTCGGAATCTGACCGTCAAAATGTGGATCCAATTGGGAGGAATATCATCCTCCCGCATTGGTCTTCAGCTGAGGCATGGGCATGGAACCTACTCAGGGTTAGAAGTGCTCTTCCTATGATTGAGTAGACTGATCCTTGTGCTGCCAATCCTTGGCACACGGGACACCCACCCCACCCCCTCAGATGATGGGATCCAGAATGCAGAGCTTGTTTCCTTTCCTTGCCCTCTTTGCTGCTGCTCCAACTCATCAATAAGACCCATGAACTCAAACCATGATGCAGCTTGATGGACAGGTTGGTGCCAAGCTGCTCCCAGTCATTGACATCAATGGCTGTGTTTCGAGCTGAGCTTTAAAAGGGTCTTTGTAGCATTTTCTCCCCGGAATGCTGGCCATCTGGGAGAGGGGAGCCTTGATGGAAAGGGCGTTTCAGTGCCTGGGCACGAGTCCAGCCTGCCCATAGTAAACTTTGCTGGCGTTTTGCCTGATTGCTTGTTGGACTGATTCCAAAAAGGACACTAACATTCATTTGGCAGTCATCCAGAGGATGCAGTGGAGACATGGCTGGCGCAATTTCTTCTGTGCTCTTGTCTGTCGCTGATACACAGTCCAAGTCTTGCTGAAGGAAAGGAGTGTGAAGTCGATAATTCCAATTTCTGTTAGGATTTCTGTGGACCAGCAGAGGAACCTATCCTGAAGCTGATAGGTATAAGTACACACAGGAAGCCAACTGAACTTGGCGCTGGAACCTAACGTGGCAAGTGGACTGGACTGAAACTGGGCTTTGGGAATCACCCTGCATAAATCTGTGGTTGCTCTTGTGGGTGGGTGTCATTAAAACATTGCTCATCTTCCAGCAAGGCTCAGTCTGATGAGTCATTCAGGATGCTGACTGTGAGATAATAAAGTAGAATTAACTAATAAACGTTGAGTCGAAGGATGACCATGCCTGAAGGGTTCCCCAATGTCCCATAGGAAAATAACTCCGTAAGCATCTGTCTGACTCATATGTAACATCACAACCACAACACTGTGGCTCATTTGTAACTACGCTCAGAAACGCCCAAACCATTCGCTCAGTTCAAGACAATAAATGCTGGCCTTGCCCAAAATGTCCACCTCCCGTGAACGAACTTAAACAATCACTGGTTGATTAGATTAGATTACTTACAGTGTGGAAACAGGCCCTTCAGCCCAACAAGTCCACACCGACCCACCGCTCACCCAGACCCATTCCCCTTCACCTAACACTACGGGCAATTTAGTATGGCCAATTCACCTAACCCACACATTTTTGCACTGTGGGCGGAAACTGGAGCGCCCGGCGGAAACCCACGCAGAGAATGTGCAAACTCCATACAGTCACTCACCTGAGGCGGGAATTGAACCCGGGTCTCTGGCGCTGTGAGGCAGCAGTGCTAACCACTGTGCCACCGTGCCACCCACACTTCCCTTCTTTGCCAGTGATGAGATTGGGACTTGAAATCACAAGCGACAAACTCATTGGCCAAAATGCGATGGCCAATCACAGCTGTAGCTCAGGGTCTCACAGTGGGCCTCTTCCTCTCTTTTGGCCTCCAATCTATTGCCCCTTCCTCTCATCTCTCTTCAGACAATCGTCAATAATTGCTTGCAGCACACACTTGCAATAACATTGTCAATGATTTTGCCTTTGACCTCATTTTATAACTCTTGCTGTGAGCTGAGTTCTCCCTAATTGCCTTTTTCCAATCATTGCCAATGAGCTATGACCTCAGATTTTCTCAGATTGAAGTCTGGATGTTTCTAAACCCATTCAATACAGATGGGGGGAGGGTGGTGTGTTTACTAAGGAGAGCTGAACTTTAATGTACACATTCGATGAGCTGAGTGCTTCCTCCTGCTACACACCAGCTATTCAGTCCCAGCTCCTGTTCAGCTTATTGGGTGGCAGTGAGTAAAAAGACAAGGCCTTTAGCTCTCAGTGGCCTTTCCCAACTCTGAGTCGGCAGGCACTAAGGTGAAATGTCATTGCAGACAGATCGAGGCTGGGGATTGAAGCTTATGTTCATACTGTGCTGGGCTGACATGGTGCAAGAACAGGAAGGGTTTAGAGGGATATGGAGCAAGTGCTGGCAAATGGGGCTAGGCCAGATGGGATGCCTGGTTGACATGGACAAGTTGGACCAAAGGGTCTGTTTCCGTGCTGTTTGTATCTATCACTCTATAACACTGTGAAGCCTTGCCATGTCCAAGTATAGCGGCTTCTGCAACCCCTCAACACACAGACCATAGGTGTCTGTGAAACCATTGCACACCGTGGGATGCATTAAGAAGGTAGTTACGACATGAAAAGGATCTCGATGTCATGGCCTTGCCAGACTGATGATCAATCTGCGAATCCTCATGCTGCACCACACAAGACACTATGAGAAAGATCTGAAAATACAAAAGTAATAACTCCCCTCAACCTGGCCTCTTTCCCTCTGAATGGAAGGTGCCTGGTTAAAAGGTAAATTCAATTGTCTGTAGTCTCCTCTAATTTTTCTTTAAGACATGAATGAAGAACAATCGGCATTCAGTTTAATAACTTCACGTAAATGAATCTGTGAAGGTCGCTGCTGTCTAAAATAGTCAGGTCAAAATTGTGCCCCTGAGCTAAGCTTCAATTAGGAAACATTCTTAGATGTTTATAACATATCTATGAGTCATCTTGCCCGCATTTATGGAAAAAAAAGAACAGCCAAATCCCTCATGCATCAAGAAATGTTATGTGGGAGTGAAGTGAGCTCTGTTCTCTTCTGATTCAATTGTCTGACACTCAGCTTTTCGATGTGTGCAAGCTGAATGGAATTTTTTTCCATACTGTGTTAGTTGCTTGCTCCCATTTTACTCAATTTTTGCACCGTTGTCAGAACCAATGCATGAAGCTATCGAAATGACTCATGTGTGCCTCCTCCTGCAGTGTGGACTCCCAGTCTTGAGGCAGTTCCTCAAAGTGTGGTCCCACTGTGACTAAACACTTAAAAAAGGCCAAAATGTTTGAACTTTCAGCTTTATTTCTTCATTCTCTGCCTAAAATTAAGAAGGTTTGCGATGTGTAACTTCTAACCTCATTTCCTATGTTTTACACCGTGCTATAGTTAATGAAATGTTTAACTTTTAACTTTGTTCTTTCTTTCTACCTCGTTTTGCACCCGGGCATTTGTACCCAAGATGGTGCCATGTGTGGTGACACTTTTCACAGTACTCCTGTACTTGAGTACACATGACAGTAAAATCAAAATCAATACAAGCACCAATGGTTTAGTTTAACGGCAGAGTTGCTCACTTGAAGGGACCTTGCGAATTATATAAAGAGAAGTGAGCCTGGCTAAAAGTGGATGTCTTTCGCTGTCATCAGAGGGCTACTGCTGCTGAACCAACAGGGGGCAGCACTAAGCAGCCAGGAAGCAGGTGGCAAGATTGTTCCAAGTCTTGCTAATCTCTGCAAACTCTGCCCTTCAATTAAAAACACACTCTGTTAACACTGAGTCGGCTGGCAGAGGGAGACGGAGTTGCCTAGACAACAGCCTGCCAATACTGGAGCAAAGCCTTCTTTTACAGGGTACTGCAAGGGGCCCTTGTCCACAATTGTGAACTGCTAAACCCGCCAGCACGAAACAACTTGTACATCAGGCTATTTGCCGTCCAACTCCGCTCGCGCAATCGATTCTGCACAAAGGAAAATGAGGGAGAAGTGGGCCACTTTTGGAATTCCCTGGCTCTCATTTCAGTTGAACCGTGTCCCAGTTTTCATTCACTGAGGGGAAATGGGAGATGAATGGGAATTCCAAAGGACTGCAGGGAATTGCTTTTGTGATTGTGCTGCAGCACCAAAAGGGGCTGAAATGATATTCCGATCACAAATCCAATGATTGTAAGGCTTTTTTGAGAATTACAAGAAGCAGTTGAAATATTAACAATTCCCAGTGTTCGCTGAACAATACCAAATGATGAAATTCACAGGATATCTACTTCAAGAACCCCCACGCATAATTACCCTGGGGCTTTTAACTACCATGTTCTTTGTTCTCTCCATCTTCAATTTTAGCCCAAGCCCATAAGACCATAAGACACAGGAGCAGAAATTAGGCCATTTAGCCCATCGAATCTGCTCCACCATCCAATCACGGCTGATACGTTTCTCAACCCCATTCTCTTGCTTTCTCCCCATCAGCCTTGATCCCCTTGATACTCAAGAACCCATCTATCTCAGTCTTAAATATACTCATTGACATGGCTTCCACAGCCTTTTGTGGCAATGAGTTGCATAGATTCACCACTCTCTGGCTGAAGATGTTTCTCCATTTTTGCATCATTGGTCTCTCTTGGTAATCAGCTCCTCTGACTTGGTGCCCTGACACCAAACCAAATCCAAAAGGTTGCCGTACACTCGACTAGAAGTGTCCCTTTAAAATTCTATGAATAAATCTCATTGAACACAATACAAAAGGGGTATTGGACAATAATGTGAGATGAGGCCATAACTAGTCAATATCACGGGTCTATTTGCCAGGTAGATCTACATTTGACTAGAATTTTGGTTTAAACTGTCCCCAGAGATACACCAAGAAAAAGAGGTGCGACATGGAATTAGAAAAGTCAGACTTGGGCAAGACATTTAAAATGGCTGCCACCAATCGCTTTGCAATTGATACCTAAATGAACGGATTGCGCTGTGGCTCAGTTATCCAAGTACAAATTGGCTGCTCTCGTTGACTGAATGATCCCTATGTACATACGGACCCAAAATAATGTAATCACCTTGGCAACTCCTTTCGTATTTAGCTTTGGGATTTCAAAACTGCAAGTGCACTCTTTTGATTTAAGTGCGCTGGGGACTGGGTAAAAATTGGGAGGGAGACCGAAACAGATGATTGCGAATCGACAGTCCATCGTCCATCCCATCTACATTCTCCTGCTGATGATGTTAGTGTGGGGCCTGTACTGATCAGGCCTGTTTCCCTCAGCTTTTCCTGCCTGAATGCATCCAGAGTCGTAGAGTCATACTGCACGGAAACAGACCCTTCAGTCCAACCCGTCCATGCCGACCGTAATCCCAAGTTAACCTAGTCCCACCTGCCTGCTCTTGGCTCACATCCCTCCAAATCCTTCCAATTCATGCACTTATCCAATGTCTTTTAAACTTTGTAACCGTACTGTATCGATCACTTTCTCAAGAAGTTCATTCCACACATGAAACACTCCCTGTGTAAAAATGTTGCCCCACGTGTCTTTTTAAAATCTGTCTCCTCTCACCTTCAAATTATGCCCCCTAGTCTTGAAAAGACCCAAGGGAAGAGACAACCCTATCTATACCCCTCATGATTTATAAAACTCGATAAGGTCACCTCTTAACCCTCTATGCTCCAGCGACAAATATCCCAGCCTATCCTGTCACTGATCAAAGTGAAGTAATGTTTTAAATTGAAATTCATGTGGGCCCACTGGTCTCACAGCAAAGCAGGCAATTGTCCTTGTGAGCTGACTGAGTGGATGGGTGTGCAGCAATCTGGGATATACTGCATGCTGCAGCACACATGCTGTGCATGATAATGTTTCCTGTGTCTGTGTGTGTGCAAGCATGCAACAATCTGGAAAGAAAGAACTTGCATCTTTATAGTGTCTCTCCTGACCTATTTGTATCATTGATAGTCACAGGTGAGGTGCTGTAAGACTGGAGGTTGGTTAACGGGGTGCCACTGTTTAAGAAAGGCGGTAAGGACAAGCCAGGGAACTATAGACCAGTGAGCTTGACGTCAGTGGTGGGCAAGTTGTTGGAGGGAATCCTGAGGGACAGGATGTACATGTATTTGGAAAGGCAAGGACTGATTAGGGATAGTCAACATGGCTTTATGCGTGGGAAATCATGTCTCACAAACTTGATTGAGTTTTTTGAAGAGGTCACAAAGCGGATTGATGAGGGCAGAGCAGTAGATGTGATCTATATGGACTTCAATAAGGCGTTTGACAAGGTTCCCCATGGGAGATTGGTTAGCAAGGTTAGATCTCATGGAATAAAAGGAGAACTCACCATTTGGATACAGAACTGTCTCAAAGGTAGAAGACAGAGGATGATAGTGGAGGATTGTTTTTTAGACTGGAGGCCTGTTACCAGTGGAGTTTCACCATGATCGGTGTTGGGTCCACTGCTTTTCATCATTTATATAAATGATTTGGATGTTAGCATAAGAGGTATGGTTAATAAGTTTGCTGATGACACCAAAAGAGGAGGTGTAGTGGACAGCAAGGAAGGTTACCTCAGATTACAACGGGATCTTGATCAGATGGGCCAATGGGCTGAGAAGTGGCAGATGGAGTTTAATTTAGATAAATGTGAGGTGTTGCATTTTGGGAAAGCAAATCTTAGCAGGACTTATACACTTAATGGTAAGGTCCTAGGGAGTTTTGCTGAACAAAGGGACCTTGGAGTGCAGGTTTATAGCTCCTTGAAAGGGGAGTCACAGATAAATAGGATAGTGAAGGAGGCGTTTGGTATATTTTCCTTTATTGGTCAGAGTATTGAGTACAGGAGTCGGATGGTCAGGTTAGATGAACTGGCCACGCTAAATTGCCCATAGTGTTAGGTGAAGGGATAAATGTAGGGGAATGGGTCTGGGTGGGTTGCTCTTCGGAGGGTTGGTGTGGACTCATTGAGCTGAAGGACCTGTTTCCACATTGTAAGTAATCTAACAGGTCAGGTACATTCAAATGGAATGAAATGTTGCGGCTGTACAGGACATTGGTTAGGCCACTGTTGGAATATTGCGTGCAATTCTGGTCTCCTTCCGATTGGAAAGATGTTGTGGAACTTGAAAGGGTTCAGAAAAGATTTACGAGCATGTTGCCAGGGTTGGAGGATTTAAGCTATAGGGAGAGGTTGAATAGGCTAGGGCTGTTTTCCCTGGAGCGTCGGAGGCTGAGGGGTGACTTTATAAAGGTTTATGAAATCATGAGGGGAATGGATAGGATAAATAGACAAAGTCTTTTCCCTGGGGTCGGGGAGTCCAGAACTAGAGGGCATAGGTTTAGGGTGAGAGGGGAAAGATATAAAAGAGACCTAAGAGGCAACTTTTTTTCACGCAGAGGGTGGTGCGTGTATGGAATGAGCTGCCAGAAGATGTGGTGAGGCTGTACAATTGCAACATTTAAAAGGCATCTGGATCGGTATATGAATAGGAAGGGTTTGGAGGGATATGGGCCGTGTGCTGGCAGGTGGGACTAGATTGGGTTGGGATATCTGGTCAGCATGGACAGGTTGGACCGAAGGGTCTGTTTCCGTGCTGTACATCTCTATGCCTCTGGATGTTCCTACTTGCAGTTTAGAGTCATAGAGATCTACTGTGTAGAAAAAGGCTCTTTGGCCCATCGTGTGTGTGCCAGCCAAAAACAACTCGCTAACTATTCTGTTCCAACTTTCCAGAACGTGACCCTAACCACGGGCGGCACGGTGGCACAGTGGTTAGCACTGTTGCCTCACAGCGCCAGAGACCTGGGTTCAATTCCCGCCTCAGGCGACTGACTGTGTGGAGTTTGCACGTTCTCCC